>NW_026585644.1:33297230-33317408 GCF_907164565.1 Psammomys obesus
TTTCTTTCTTTCTTTCTTTCTTTCTTTCTTTCTTTCTTTCTTTCTTTCTTTCTTTCTTTCTTTCTCTCTCTCTCTCTCTCTCTCTCTTCCTTCCTTCCTTCCTTTCTTTCTTTCTTTCTTTCTTTTCCTTCGCTTCTATAGACATGCTTAAAATGACAAGCCAAGCCACTCAATAGATAAAGGTGCCTGCTGTTAAAGCCTGGAGGCCTGAGTTCCGTTTCCTAGAACCCACATAAAAGTGAATGCAGAGAACCATCTCCACAAGGTTGTCCTCTGATCTCCACAGGTGAACTATGCAAAAAAAAAAAAAAAAAAAAATGTGTGCATACACACACACTGATAAGTTAACTTAAAAAAATTATAAGCCATGTCCTGCTGTTTCCACTTTTATATTTAACGCACTTTGCTACTTACAGAATATTTATAATTATATATATATTTTTAAAAGACAAAGTCTCACTGGCTAGTCCAGAACTCACCATGTAAATCAGGCTGGCCTCAAACTCACAGAGATCTCCCTGCCTCTTCCTCCCAAGTGCTGGAATTAAAGTCGTGTCCCACCATGTCTGGCTGAAAACAATTTTATCACAGTAACATTAGCATGAAATATTATCACTTAAAATTTGTTATGCTAAGCCAGGCACAGTGGCACATGCCTATAATCCCAGCACCCAAGGAGACAGAGACAGGCAGGATCTCTGTGAGTTCAAAGCCAACTTGGTCTACAAATTGAGTCGAGGATAGCCAGGGCTACATGGAGAAACCCTGTCTCAAAAAACAAACAAACAAAAAAAGTGTTATACTAATGGATATAAAAGTGAGCCTCTTCATTTAATTAATTTAATAATCAGGTTTTTTTTGTTTTTTTTGTTTTTTTTCTCAAGACAGGATTAGGATTGAATGTGGTCCAGGCTGGCCTCCAACTTGATATGTAGCTGAGGACACCTAATTTTCCTGCCCGTCTCAAGTGCTGAGACTACAGGCATGGGCCACCATGCTTCCCTTCCCTTTTTACTTTATAGTCTCCACAGATCGCCTTCCAGGTGATCTCATCAAGCCTTGCTCTCTCCTCTCACAACCACTCTTTTGTGCTGCTTGGGGAGAGCTTTTTTGTTTTGTTTGATTAATTTTTGGTTTTTCGAGACATGGTTTCTCTGTGTAACCCTGGCAGTCCTGGAACTCACTCTGTAGACCAGGCTGGCCTTGAACTCATAGATCTGCCTGCCTCTGGTTCCTGAGTACTGGGATTAAAGGTGCGTGCCATCAACACCAGGCTTTTATTATGTTTTTGAGACAAAGCCTTACTATGGAGCTAAGATTGACCTGGAACTTATCCTATCCTTGAATTCATATGACCCTTCTGTCATCCAGGCATTTTCCATGATGCTCAGCTTGGTGTGAATGTAGGGTGAACACATGGACCTTTGATTCATAACAGAACTATTTATCCAGCCTCCATCTTCCCCAGATACCCATATAGGCTCATGTTCTCCTTACCCAAAGGCCACATATTACCTGGGTCTTTCTCCCATCTGGACATTGTCAACCAGAACTTGAGCTGGCAATCTGACCTGGCATCTAAAGCATCAACCAAGACTGTGAGTCTCCCAGATGCCAGCCATTCTCCCACAATCACCATGACCTCAGTCAGCCTGCTTCTTGCTCCTTCTTGGACCTAGAACTGCTTCAAGACCCCTCTTGTTGGCCGAACCTCCGTGTCAAGATTTCCTGGATGATGATAACTGCCCATTTCCACTCTGTTCCATTCATTCAGTGCCCTTCTCCTCAGCTGGTCCTGCCCAGGCCCAATGACAACTGCATCTGCATTATCCCTTCCTTGCAAATTCAGCCCTGCACACGTATCCAAACCCTCAGCGTCTGCCAAGCTTGGTGGACAAGACCAGCCTCGTGTTAAGAGGGCCTGTTGGTTCTGGTAGGAAATTAGCGTGGGGGTCCAGGTGTGAGGCCTCAGCCCATGCTATTTGACTCCCACACTCTGAGCTATGTCACACAAGCTTCTCTGTCCATTTCTTTTTTCTTTTTCTGTTCCTTCTGAGGGCAGCAGGCTCATCGCTTCCTTTGCCTTAGAGATCTCTCTCCTTAGCCATGACCTGTGGAAAGCAGAAGGACAAAAAGGAGGCCTCCAACCCTTGTCCATCTCAAGCTGGGTGTGTGGGGCAGAGGACCTACAATTCGGGGTCCTGGTCCCAAGGACAAGCTCTCAGCTGCATTGGTCAATGCTTCTTTTGTGATCTCTCAGGGCAAAAGTATAGGTGGGTGGGGCCTGGGGACAGGACTGCCTCTCTGGCTGTTAAATAGGTCCAGTGTGAGTAAAAGGCCAACAAAGGCTGTGGGGTAGAGCAGATCTGGTTGGGAGCTCCAGGGCACTGATGCTTGAGAGAGGGGGACTGATCACATGATGGCCAAGTAGACCTTGGGAGTCATTGCCACAGACCTCCATGCCTTAAAGACACAAGAGACATTGGGGTCTGGAAACAGAGCTCTGCAAGCCTGGTGTCTCCTGACTAAGCAATCTATGTTCATAACTCCTGTTATATCAACTCTGCACTTTCCAAGTCATCTCTCAATTTGATTAGGGCTCCAGCCTGAGATATGAGAGGCAGGTCAGCTGCTATACAATAAGCAGCATCACCACAGGGAATGCGTCAGTTTGTAGACACAGCCTGGAACTTTTCCCAGTTCCAGGAACAGGAGTATAAAACCAGAGGTTGAACTGGGTATGGAGGCACACACACCTCTGTGACCCTACTACTTGGGAAGGTCAGGCAGGAAGACCACAAGTTCAAGGCCAGCCTGGGCTACACAGTGAGATTTCACTAGACAGAAGAGAAAGGGGAGGGAGGGAGGGAGGGGGGCTGGCGGATTTCGATCAGTTGGCAGAATGCTTGCTAGCTTACAAGAGACCCTAATTTTGATCCTCAGCACCCCATAAACCAGGCATGGTGGCACATTAATACAGCCGTTCCCTATGAGAGAGAGAAACAGAGAGACAGACAGAGATCAACCAACCAACCAGAGGAGATAGGAGCAAGGAGCCCTTACTGCTTTTTACTAAGCGCTGGTTAGGAAAGCTAGAAGGGTGACAGTCAGGTCCGACCTATCACTCTTTGGGGAGGGTACCATTGAGTGTGGTTCTCCAAGAACAGAGAAGCAAACCAGCTTTGGCCTGCTACTACCAGCTACTCCACAGCTCTCTACAAAAGACTGGAGTCTCAGATGCATCTTGCCCTATGTCTGCAGCTGGCCTGGTTCTCTTATATGTATTTATTAAAGGGCAGGGTCAACGACTCAGAGAACAACTTTGTGGGAGTCAGTTATTTCTCTTCTTCCACCATGTGGGCCCTGGCACTTCAATAATCATCTCTCTAGCCCAAGGACTAGGTCTTTTCCCCCTTAATCATCCTATTCAATCATCGCAAGAACCTTATGACATTGTGCTTGTGGTCTCTATTTGACACATAATAAAACTAAGGCTCAGCTTTGCCCACGTTTATAGAGCTAGCCAGGCAAGATGCTATCTGGGCTCCAATGATTACAAGTCAGTGTGTTCATCTCTGTTCTTTGGCTACCCACTGGCTTCAGGTCAGCAATATGTGGAAAGAAGCAACATTTGATATTTGCATCTTTGCTGACTCAAGAGCCATCAGGCAAGCTCAGAGCGCCATGGCCTTCTTTTCCAGCGGAAACAGCTTTAGCCTATGTGGGCCACTTATGGGGCCTGTGGGATGAGGGTGGGCTAGAGAGCTCTTACCCAGATGCTGGGGGAGATTCTGTCATTAGAGTCCTGAGAGCCTGAAACCTGGAAGGTCATGGGGAAGGGTCCACCTTACAAGGTGTGTCCTGGGATAAGATGAAGAGTGCTGGCACGCGAGTGGGCCTTTCCCCATTCGCTCTGCCACCCTCTCTCACAGCAGAGACACCCGCTAGGTGCCAACTCTCTGGGCATTAGAGGTCTTATCTGCAAAGTAGGAGCCAGAGCACTCATTCTCTTGCAGGCTTTGGTTAAAGAAGAACAGTTGGGCAATAGATACAGAAGTGCTTCATAAACGACCATGTACCTAGGAGGCCTGGGAACGCAGCCATTAGGTAGCATAACCGCCTAGCAAAGCCTTGGGTTCCACTGGTAGCAATTAAAAAAATAAATCATGCAGCTGGCGTGCACCTTTAATCCCAGTGCTGAGGCAGAGGCAGACGGAGTCTCTGAGTTCAGGGCCAACCAGCTCTACAGAGTGAGCTCCAGGAGAGCCAGGGCTACACAGAAAAACCCTGTCGGGAAACAACAACAACAGAACCAAAAACCAAAACCAACCAAACAAACAAACAAAACAAATCAAACACAATGAAATAAAATGTATGGTAACTCACTGATTGACTGCGCCACTCAGATGCCCTCACCACTCACTGCAAAGGGCCAAACTAAAAAAACGTATCTCAAGAGCCCCTGCTTCCATCTCTTAAAACACACAGCCATTCCTACCCAGACCTATTTCTTCTTTGCAGGCTCCCTGACTGTAGGTCTTGAGGAGTCAGCAATAAGGGGAGAAGAAAGGAGAGATGAGGGGGAAGGGCCAAATAGGTCTATTTTCAGATGAATAGTGCTATTTTCAGTGGTTTTTCTGCCCTGGGGACATAAACCAGGACATTACGTCTGAGCTCCTCCTTGGATGGCTCAAAATGCAACGCAAATGACTGATGTTTCAAGTGCCAAGAATACTCTCATTAGGAAAAAGAAAAATTAGAGATTGGGAAAAACATTGGCCAGGGAGTGAGGTAAGCCTGGCTATGCTGACAAGCCAGGGATGCCCAGAAGTGTTCCATCCATGCCAGGGAAGGACACTAAGAAAGAGGTGGGCTGCTGCCTTCAATAGGCAGTGCAAGAGCTCCTAGGCTGAGCTGCAACTCATCTTTCTTCAGTATTACCCTATCTAAAAAGGTGTGCTGGGCGTAACTATTAATCCCAGCCCTCAGGAGGTAGAGGCCAACCGGGGCCACATACAAAAAAAAAAATTACACTTATTTACTTATTGTGTGTGTATATTCGTGTGTTTGCACCATAGTGAGCATGTGAAACTTGGAGGACAACCCCAGGGGACCCAGAGACAGAACTCCAGCCACAGGCGAGGTGGCAAGTGAGTTTACCCCTGAGCCATGTCACTGGCTCCGCTCTTTCCCGCCTGTATTTGTAGCTTCCTAGAAGGCTCTCTCCAATACCTGGCACGTAAATCCAGACGACAGAGCAGCAGAGTGTCAGAACTGACTAAATCTAAGGGCGTGCACTGGCTAAGTGACCTCAGCCTTTGGCAGAGGAAGTACAGGGCCCAGAGCGGTGGCTCACTCTAGGATGCACTGAACACCTGCTGATGGCATCGTTTCTTATGTTCCTTGGAGGGTCAGGAGATGTGTATAAGTCACAGGACAATCAGTAACTAAGTCAATTGAATATTACTATAAACCCTGATTTCTCTAAATTATTTACTGCTTTTAAGTGAATCATCCTACCAGGACACAGACACAGTCACATACACAGACACTTTTTTTTTTTTTTTGGCTGGGGGTACTGGGTTTGAACCTAGGGCTCATTCTTCTGAGGCAATCATTTTATTGTAATTCAGTTATAACCCTAGCTTTTTTTTTCTTCTTTGTTGGTTTTCTGAGTCAGGGTGTCTCTGTGTATCCTTGGCTGTCCTGCACTCAGTTTGTAGACCAGGCTGGCATTGAACTCCCAGAGATCTGCCTGCCCTGAGTGCCAGGATTAAAGGCGTACACCACCACACCTGGCTCTAACCCTAGCCTTTCTCACTTTTTATTTTGAGACAGTTTCACAAGTTGTCCAGGTTGGCCTTGAACTTACTCTATACCCAGGTCAGCTTTGAATTTATAATTCTTTGTTTCAGTGTTTTGTTTTGTAATTATTTATGTTATGTGCGTAAGCCTGAGAGAGTCCATGTGCCCCACATATATGCAAGAGCCTGATGGGGTCAGGAGAGAAGATTGGATTCTGAAACTGGAGTTTCAGATGACTGTGAGCCACTGTGTGGGTGAGGGGACTGGACAAAAGCACCGGCATCTCTTCAATAGCTGGGATTACTGGTCTTAGTTATCAAGATGGCTAAAAGATAAGGTCTCCTGTAGCCCAGGCTGGCCTCAAACTCCCTAAGTAGCCAATGCTATCCTTAAACCCCTGATCCTACCTACATTTCAGATACTGACATGACAGGTGTGGGCCGCCACATCGGGTACCTTCCTGTGTGTAGCCCAAATTCCCCTGTAAACACACACATGAGCACACACCCCTGACAAGTTTCTTTCCTTCCTTTGAACGTTTAGATTAGTTTTGGCTGAATAAAAAACCAAACTAAACCAAACCAAACCAACCTAGGGCTAGCAAGATGGCCCAGGCTCAGCAGGTTGAGGTACAGAGGCATGTGCCGCCAATCCTGACAACCTGAATTCCATCTCATACAAACAGAGAGGAGCCAACTTCCAAAAGCCATCCTCTGACTTTCAGAACTGCTGTGTCATCATATCCTTTCCCCATATAAATAAAAACAAATGTAAAATGTTTAATTTATAAAGAGAAAAAAAGGAACCAGGCATATGTCATTATTCCTAGCACCTGGGGAGGCAGAGGCAGGAGAGTCATGAGTTCAAGGGTAGCCTGGCCTACACAGTGAGACCCTACATTCTAAAAACAAAGAGTAGTGGCCTGGAGGTCAAATTGTCTGCAGAGCACCACAGTATATACAGTATAAAATAGCCCAGCAGAGCAAACCAAACCAGAGCAGTATGCGCTCAGTATAAAAAGAAATAAGCTGAGTGTGATGGCACACGCCTGCAGTCCCACTGGGAAAGACTAGGGCGAGAGGATCACAAGGTCCAGCCGGGGCTACATATGGAGTTGCCGGCCAACCTAGATTATATAGCAAGATGTTGTTTCAAATAAAATGTAAGGGTGGTGGCTGCAGCTTAATGGTAGAACACTTTTGCCTCATATGCAGGAGACCTTAGGTTCAATTCCCACTGTTGTCCAAAGGAAAAAAGCTAAACAGCTTACTAAAGGAAATAATTGCTGTTAAAAAAAAAAAGTAACAAGGCATTGAAGGTTGAGGAGGGAGGATCTCAAGTGCAAGGCCAGCCTGGGCTACAGGGCAAGTTTTAGGACAGCTTGGGCAGTGAGGTTGGCTTTAAAAAAAATTATTATTATTATTATTATTATTGTTTTTTTGAGATAGGGTTTTTCTGTGTAGCCTAGGCTGTCCTAGAACTCACTCTGTAGACCAGGCTGGCCTTGAACTCAAGACATTGTCTTGCCTCTGCCTCCCAAGTGCTGGGATTAACTGTGTGTGCCACCATCACCCAGCAATTTTTTTTTAATTTAATTTAATTATAAGACTTGGTAGTGATGGGCTGAGCACAGAGGCTACGGGTTTGCATCATGTGGAAGGAAGGAGATGATGAGTTAGGCATCCCCAGAGACTGCGCTCCCACAGGGACCTGTTATGGAGGGATCTGGCATAAATTTGATCAGGTGTGCTGCAGCGTGGAGGGGAAGGTTGTGCACTATGGTGCAACTAGTGAAAGCCTTATAATTCTGGGACTACCATGTTCAAGGCATGCGACACTGTTCAATATCCTTTCTCGTCACGTGGAAATTGGAACAGCCCGGCTTCATGGCACTTCTGGGAGGCTGAAATGAAACAATGCTCATAAAGGACATAGAGTGTCTGGCCTTCATCACACAAGGAAAAAAAAAGTTGCGCTGTTACTACTACTGCCTCCAGCGGCTTCCTGCCAACCAGATGAAGACGGGAAAAAGCCTACTACCTACTGCAACAGAAACAGCTCAACCCAGGCCCTGTTTGGAATGTATAGGGGCTAGCACCAGTGTTGGAGGCAGGATAATCAGGAGTTCAAGGCTAGCCTCAACTGGATAGCAAGTTCCAGGCTATCTGGGCTAGGAAGCATGAGACCCTGCTTCAACAAACAAACAAACAAAGCCAGAAGGGAGCCACGCATAGTGGTGCTCTTACATGATCCTAGCACTTTAGATGTGGGAGCAGGAGGGTCAGAAGTTCAAGATCAGCTTCAGCTACCTACAGAGTTCAAGACCAGCCTGGGATACTTGAAACCCTGTCTCAAAAGACCAAAACAAACAAACAAACAAACAAACAAACAAACAAAACCAATGAGTGAATGAAATCTGAGAGGAGAAAGACAGCTGTTTGGTAACTGTTTATTGTGACTGACGCTAATGTCCAGGACTTTATCAGATTATTACAAATTCCAGAAATTGCAGGCCACAGTGGCGCCAGCCTGTGATCCCAGCACTCAGGGAGGCAGAGGCATGTGGATCTCTGAGTTCAAAGCCAGCCTCGTCTACAAAGCAAGTCCAGGTCAGCAAAGGCTACACAGAGAAACTTTGTCTCGAAAAACCAAAACTAACCAATCAAAAACCAAAACACAACAACAAAAAGGAACTGGAAATAATGATGATGATGATGATGATAATAGTGGAATGTGGTGGCACACACCTTTAATCCTAGCATGCAGAAGACAGAGGCAGGCAGAACTCTCTGAGCTTGAAGACAGCCTGGTCTACCTAGTGAGACCCTGTCTCAAAAAAAAAAAAAAAAAAAAAAATTCTAGGCCCAAACTCTAAGTGCAGGAGGTGTACAAGCCTGGGCATGGAGGTGGTCTTTCACAGCCCACACAGCAGTTACTAAGAAGCCTCAGACACACCACCCAGTTCTGTCCCTAAGAAAGTGCCCCGGGCCAGGCACAAAGGCTGGCAGGACAGAGTCAAGAGCAGAGCGCTGTTCTTGATCTCAATTCCAGGCCTTTGCTCTGGGTCCTCAGAACACAAAGAGAACATTATCACAGCCACTTCATCCAATCCCACATTTCCAGGGGGCCTAAAGGACCGATGCCAACACAATCCTCCAGTCAGCACAGAGCTGAGAAACCTGACCTAACTGGGAGGAATTAGGGAACGAAGTTGGGGGTGAATAAGACCAAAATATGCTAAATGAAATTTTTTTTTTTTTAAAGATTTATTTCTTTTACGTACAGGAGTGCTCTGTCTGCATGTACACCTGTCTGCCGGAACTGGGATGAGGTCCTGAGGCAAGGCAGAACTCTGATGACTAAGCCTGTATGTTTCCCACTGTCCGTGTGGGGCTCATGTCCATGAGAACATGTGTTTGAAACCGGATCAGCTTTGGAAAGAAGACACTCTCCAGGTTATTAGGGGACTTTCTGGGGCGGTGTCCAGCCCTATTTTGATCTTGACAAATTAAGCAACTATTCTACCATTGAGCTCCACTTCCAGATAGAACCTGTTAATGTATCAAGGAATGATTAACATGTAATAATGCAGCACAATTTTAATGCCTTCAAATCAGTGAGTTTGGGAATAAGTATGAACCCACAAAACCATCACCACCAGTGCCACCCAACGTGTTGCTTGTTTTGAAAGTGGGGCTCATGTAGCACAGGCTGGCTTCCAGTTTGCTATAGAGCCAAGGATGACCTTGAACTCTTGATGCTCTTGCTTCTACCTCTTGAGTGCTAGAATTACAGGCTCGTGCCAGTGTGCTTGGTACGTGCTGGGCATTGAATCCATGGTTCCAGCCATGCCAGGTAAGCACTCTATCAAGTAAGCTACATCTCTAGCCCACTCTCAATCTTTAAGCAAGTAGATTCTGTCTCGTAGTTCTTGAAATCAGGCATGGTGATTCATGTTTACAGTCCCAGCACTCAGGACATTGAAACAAGAGGTTTGGGAGTTGGAAGCTAGGCTGAGTCACATAGCAAAACCTTGTAGTAATAATAATAACGGTTTTGGGGCATGGAGGGATGATTCAGCAGTAATGAGCACTTGTTCTTGCAAAGGACCCAGGTTCAATTCTCAGCACCAATACGGTGGCTCACAACCATCCATAACTCTAGTTCCAGGGGACCCAGCACCTTCTTTTGGCCTCCAGGGCACTGCACGCATGTGCATACAGCCATGCACACACAAAAAACACCCCCCCACACACACAAAATAACAAAGTAAAATTAAATTAAAGAATAGTTTTGTCAGGCATGGTTGGTACATAGCTTAAATTCCAGCACTTGAGAGGCAAAGGCAGGCTGATCTCTTTGCATTCAAGGACAATCTGGTCTCTTTATTAAGTTCCAGGTCGGCAGCACCACAGAGCAAAACCTCTCAAAAACAAACATAATAATACTAGTAAATAATAATAACAATAATTTTCAAAAGTTACTTTATTGTGTGGGAGATATTGTTCAGTGGCAGAGTGCTTGCATTGTATAAATGAGCAAGGTGCTCGGCTCAAGTCACAGCACAGTTAAAAAAAAAAAAAAAAGACTAGCAGAATAAAATAGGACTAGGAATGCCCTAGTGGTACAGGACAGGGCTTACCTAGTATGTCCAAAGCCCTCAATTCAATCTTGGCACCCCACAATAAGAAAATAAAATAAAATGGAAGCAATAACAATGCATTTCCATTTCCTGAAAGGTGCTTGGGTAGAACAAATGATGTAATTTGCATATTTGCATATAATTTAGCTAAACAGATCCTAGTGAACCTCATTATTATTGCTGAGATTGTTAATGCCTGACCTGGAACTTCCTGTCTGCTGACCGGATACACAGATAATGATCATGCTCCAACATAGGAGGCAGAAGAGGGACCCACAAAGGGCACAATGAATATTCAGTTTGGTTTGTCCTCTCTGCAGTGATCTCATCCCTCTGGCTTCGGTGGCTGTTTGTGAGGGCTTCTTTTCTAAACCCACCACAGAGAGAGAGCTGGGCTCCAGCCAGAGCCCCCTGCTCCTCGCTCTGCAGGCCTGCTTCCTGCAGAATCACCCCAGTGTTGCATCGGCCTCTCTCCCCTAAACAGCTTCCTTTCTACACGTTGAGAATCAAAGTTCGTGCAATCAATATCAGCCTCTCAAAAAAGTTAACTTCAAAATAAAACAATCACTTGCAAATTTTCTTGCACAATTAAATTTGAGTAGAGCAGGCCTGCTCCCAGGCTATGTACATACGTGCACACCAGTGTGTGGGCAGATCAGAGCTGCACTGTGAGCCTGTAATGTTACTTATTCCTCCTGAGAGTGCTGTGAAGTCCCTCAGCCCCCTGGAGAAATGACCTAAGTCTGTGGCCTAAGTAATGGTCCACAGGGTGCAGGGCACCACCACAGACTCACACATCTATGAACCTAATATTCTGAGGCCCACAGTAAATGTGGTTAAAACCCAGAGGAGACATTTAAAAAAGAGAGAAAGAGATTTAGAGGAGACTGACTTGGTGTTTGTGCACAGGGAGAGGAGAACAAAGAGAATCAGAAGGATTGAGGGTGGCAGGCAGGGAGAGCAGCAAGACAGGCTGGAAGATGAGTCAGACACAGTGAATGAGGGCACTGGGTCGTCTCAGCTACACTTAGCTGGCCCCAGGGGGGGTAGGAACCGGAGCAAAGGAATGGCGGGTGGCAGGGGCCAGGCAGTGAGAAGCACAGATGATGCCTAACTCACAAAGTGTGTAAGAGAACATGGCAGATGGAAGGGGGAAAGCTCCCAGGCTCCTGAGGTCTCCAGGGCCTTTCCTGCCTGACTCTGCAGGGCTGTGACAATGCTCTTAGAAAAGCAGGGTAAGGAAAGAGTTAAAAGAACAACAAAGATGTCAGTCATGGACCCCTGCTTGGCAGACAGAAGGTGATCTCTGTGGCTGCTAATGCCCTCCATTCACTTCAATGTTTTCAACCTATTTCAAATGCCCCCATGCTAATGATCTCATTTCATCTTCAGTGCAGCCCTGGGAAAGAGGCGGGGCTGGACTGTTATCCATACCCTGTGGCTCCCTAAGGAGCTGTCAAAATGTTTCCGCCATCCCAGAACCTTTGAACCAGGCTGTAAGTTAGGGCCCCTCCCCACCCACCCACCCCTGCACAGGAAGGTTGGGTCCTCTGTCTGGGTTCCATTCTGGCCTTGATCCCTCCTGATTATCTGGGCTGGGTGTTAGACTCATTCACCTCCTGGAATTTCCCAGGCTGCTCTTTCCCTCAGCTTATATCTGATAGCTATGCCTAATGATAGCAGTACCTAATGGCCGCCTCACCCACTCCCCAGGGATCTATGTCAAGCTTCTGTTTCTCATTAGACTAGACAGGGAAGCCAAGGCTCAAAGAGGCATAGCCTTTGCCCCGAGTTGCACAGGGAACAAACACGGAGAGGCCTTGGGTGAGCTGAAAAGAACACAGGGCCGGGGAGAGCAGCAGACCTGAGTTCTGGTAAAGGCTCTGTCACTTATGGGGAGCCATAGGCAACATGTCTCTCAGCCTTGGTTTTCAAAGCCACAGTGCCTGACTTGGGGTTGTTGAAGGAGTTAAGATTAAGATGCTACAGTGTAGTTGGGTGGCACACGCCTTTAACCCCAGCGCCTGGAAGGCAGAGGCAGGTGGATCTCTGTGAGTTCAAAGCCATCCTGGTCTACATAGTTCCAGGACAGCCAGGACTACACAGAGAAACCCTACCTCAGAACAAAAATAATAAGAACAAACAGGAAGATGCTACAGTATTACATAAACAAAAATGGAGCTGTGGAGATGGTTTCCTGGTTAAGCGCTCTTACTGCTCTCCCAGAGTACTCAGTTCAGTTCTCAGCACCCACATGATGCCTCACAGCTTCCTGAAACTCAGGTAGCTGATGCCCTCTTTTGACTGATCTATGACATGGTGCTTGTCACTCAGGGACACACACGCACATAAAAAGAAATACACCTTCAAAACAATTACTTTCATGTAGTTAACGGTTGCTGAAGGAGGAAAACATGCCCTCTCCGCCACTGTCATACGGTCAGGTGCCTGTGCTCTTGTAAGCAATTTTACTGAAACTCCTTGGAACACACACATACACACACACACACACACACACACACACACACACACGGACAGCAGAAGAGATATTGGTTGGAAAGAGTAAGGGGATCAGTGGAAGTAGCAGGGGAACAAGAAAGGGCATTGGAAGTGAATATAATCAAAATACATATATACTAGTATAAAAGTGTCATAATGAAACTCATTGTGTATAATTAATATATACTAATAAGAAAAGAAAAACCAAATTCCTTTACCCAGGAATGTAAATAGCAATGGGCAGAGGCTACACTGCGCCTGAACAGGCTGGGCTCTGCTTAGGCCATCTGTGTGCCCCTGAACCAATGCTACACTGGTACTCCAAGACCCCTGCCAACAATAAGATTGTAATGTTGTATGGGCTATTCCCCCAGTGCTGGAATTTCAGTTCTGGCCACCCCAATCTTTGTATTGATCAATTGGCTGACTGAGTTGCCTGTGGGTTTATTTTCTTCTTGCTTGTTTTTTTGAGATAGGGTTTCTCTGTGTAGCCCTGGCTGTCCTGGACTCTTTGTAGACCTTGAACTCACAGAGATCCTCACCTGCCCCTGCTACCTTGAGTGCTGGGATTAAAGGCGTGTGCCACCATGCATGGACAGGTTTATTTATTTTCAAAACAGGGTCTCATCCTGTTGCCGAGGCTGGCCTCAAGTCCTAGGCTTAAACTATTCTGCCTCAGTCTCCCAAGCAGCTGGGACTCCAGGTGCTTTCCACTGTGTGGACCTCTACCCAGATTTCTTGATTGTCTTGTTACCTTTGTTCTTACATTGCCTTAGATTAAAAAATCTATGGAACAGTATCAGTCAGTTCCCAGTAAGAACAGCTGAGGTAGCTACCTGCACTTTCTTCCTTTCTTAGTCTCTGTAACCCCCACTGCCTCCCAGCTTAACAGCGTAAGGGATGTATTGGTAGAGAAATCAATGACTGATGGGCCAGATAGGATTTTCCAGTCAATAACAGCAGCCTAGCAGATTCTTTCCCTGCTAGACAGGACTAGACTAACAGCAGCCTTGCCATTATCATCCTGTGTCTCCCAGGTACCAGACCCCTGAGCCTTCCCTTGAGGAAGCAGCTTAGTATAACCCTGGGTGAGCTTCTCCCTTGAGTGAATTAAATATTAAACACGCCAGGCCACAGCCCCTGGCACAGCAGCACATTCCCAGTACAGAGACAATGCACACAGCTCCAGTTGTCACTCTTGCGCGGGCTGCAGGCTGGGCCTCCCCATTCCTAGCCCACACTTGTAAGAATAAATAAGAAGTGCCAATGTTTGATCTTCCCAGTGAGTTCATGCTTCTTCATGTTTTTCCTCTAACCCCAGTGTTGAAGGCTCCAGGGATCCGGAAATGCCTGGAACACTGGGCTGTGGCATCTGCAGCACTGAAATTTTACAGGCAGCTTGGGGATGTAGCTCAGTCAGTGCTTATAGCATCCACAAAGCTCTGGGGTTGGTCTCCATCTGTACAGAAAACCAAGCATGGCGGTAGCACTTGCCTGTAATCCTAGCAATCAGGAGATGGAGGCAGGAAGAGAATTTAATAGTTCAAGGTCATCCTCAGCTACACAGAGTTCCAGGCCAGCCTAGACTACATGATTCCATTTACAGAGAAGAAGAAGAAAAAAAAGAAAAAGAAGGAAGAATCTTAACAGGTCTATAATTGACTCAGTAACTTAGTTCCACATAGGGCCAGAGGTTCCCTGGGAAGTGGACAGCTCAGGAAGGACCCAGAAGGCCTGACATCTCTCAGGACAATGGGGAATTAGACATAATTGACAAGAGGCCTCATTGTGTAGGCCAATTGGTTTTTCTTTTTTTTCTCAGCTTAAAATGGGTCATAGACTTATTGGATTGGTAGAACCACAGTGATCCTCCAGGCTAACATCCCAGTCTACAAGAAAGGAAGTGGAGGTAGGATGAAAAGGAAAAACCACAGCCAGTCATTGAGCGAACTGTAGCCTAAGAGGCCTCGCCTCTAGGTCTCTGGGATAGAGCCCAGTTAGTTCTCCTTCCATCATACCTCCCACATGACATTCTGAGTCTCCTTCCTAATGACACCGAGGAGTGGGCCTGGCACCAGGTCACCGAGTGGGTCGTTTCTATAGGAAGCAGGATTCTCTCACGCTCATGGTCTGGCCTTGCTACTAAAGACTAAAATATGAAGTGTGCAGGTCCCAAGCTGAGCTCTGCTTATTCTGAAGAACAGAATAAGTCTGTTCTTATTGGTCCTATTCCTTTCTGAGCCTTAATTCCTTATTCTGTACGATGAGGATTTAGAAGCCACTCTTTGGAATGGCTCCCGTGAAGATGGGAGGAGATGATAGGAAAGTGGGGTGTTTTGTAAGCTGTGAAGTGCTAGCCAAGCATCAGATACTATTAATATGGCATGAGGTCTGAAGACACTGCAGAGGAAAAAAAATCATCAGGAGAGGAGGTCATGCCAGAGTGAGAAGCCATACTCACAAGAGGAGAGTCCGGCATGGGCTTCTCACAGATCTGACCAATCTTGGGTCCATGTGCAGGGATGGACAGCAGCGGGTCAGACCACCTCAAGTCTACTGGTTCAAGACACCTGTCCACTTTAATGGCGTGTGTGCATGCGTGTGCGTTCACCTGGCTGTCTAGTATCACGGTACTTTGCTGCTGCAGGGCAGTCGTCAGCGTGTGCTCCTTCACTGGGATACCCCACCTCAAACCAACTCACAGACCCTCCAGGGAAAAATCTACCAGTCAAAATCCTTGCGGGGGGAGGGCCCCTCATCCCCTGGGGTCCTTACCTTATACTTGGCCGCAAGCAGCTCTGTGGCCTGCTGTTCCCGCCGCAGATCCTCCAGCATCCTCTCCTTCTCTTCCAGAAGCTTCTGCTTCTCCTCGCTCATGAGGCTGCGGTCATCCTGGATGGCGGCCTTCTCCTCCTCCAGCTGCTCCTTCTGTTCCTGCAGGTAATTCTCCATGTTCTTCTCCAAAGCGGACTCCAGGATCGGCTGCGGTGGGCGGTGATTGTTGTTGTTGTCATCTTCCTCTTCGGCCACCCAGGCCTCAATCACGGCCCCCTCTGGGTAACCGGCTGGGGCAGACACGGCCTTCTTTCTGCGGCTGCTCTTTCTCCGAGGTCGCTTACCCAGCATCCCCTTCTTCTCCAGCTGGGCCTTCAAGCGGGCGATCTCTTCCTGGAATTCCCTCAGCAGCGTGTCCTTGGGGTCCTCATTCACCCGGGGTTTGTTCTTGATGTTCTTGGCTCGGTTTGCAAAGCGAAGGGTGGAGAGGCTCTCGTCATAGCTATGAGAAGCTGGCCCCAGCGTGGCCACCATGATGGTCTTGGCATTGCCCCCCAGTGAGTCCTGGAGCAGCCGGGTCAGCTTGGAGTCCCGGTAGGGGATGTGGGTGCTCCTGTTGCCGGCCAGAGCAGCAATCACATTGCCCAGGGCAGACAGCGAGAGATTGATCTTAGAGGCTTCCTTAGGCCTCTCTCCGCCGCCGCCGCCGCCACCACTGCCGCTGCCGCCTCCGCTGCCACCACCAGCTGTGGGCTGTGCAGCTGACCCTCCGGCTGTGTTGGGACCTGCCTTGTTCTGCCTCTCACTGCCAGCCAGATCTACCAGGTTGAGCTTGCCGACTCGGATATGGTCCTGGCCGTCGGAGCCACGCTCACTGCACTCCACCGTGATGACAAAGATGGCATGAGACCGAGAGCTGACCTCATTCATGTGGGTGCTGCCCACGGCCCGGGCCTGGTTCCCCAGGTTCATCACATGCTCGATCTCCTTGACATTCTTGGTGACAAAGGAGGAGAGGTCCTTGATGTAGACCCCGGTCTCAGGATTCTCCTTCAGCTCCAGCCTCTTGCCTGGCTCCTTGGATAGCAGGTCTCGTATCTCCTCCTGGTAGATCTCCAAGTAGGAGGCACGAACCAGGTACTGCTGGTTCTGGGAGCGGGAGATGTGGGTGAAGATGTGCTCAAAGGCGTTGGGGATAACCCCGCGGAGCTCTGGCTCCACCCAGGTCCCCTGCATGGTGTAGGTCTTGCCCGTGCCGGTCTGGCCATAGGCGAATACGGTGCCATTGAAGCCCTGGAGCACCGAGTCTATGAGGGGCCTCACGGTTTCATCATACAGGTCGGCCTGCTTGGAGCTGGCGTCGTACACAGCATCAAAAGTGAAGGTCTTGGGCAGTTCCCCGGGTGCCGCGCGGGGGTTTCGCAGAGTCACCTGGCCCAGTTTCACGTCCATGGTCAGAATCTGCTCATGACCAGCAGCCTCCTCCTTCCTACTGAGGGGGCGGCACCGGGCCACCACCTTCAGGGCCTCGCTGGCCTTGGTCTTACTGGCCATCTTGCAGCTCTGTCCTTCCAGATGGGCCGCTCTGCAGCCTGGGCGGTCCTCCTGCCCTACTCCTAGGTCGGGATCAGCCGGGCTGGCCCTGCCCCCAGGCACCGCTCTTCAATCCGCATGCAGCCTCCCGGGGTGGGGATGCAGGGAGTTGGCCCCGAGGCTGCTGCAGTCCGGGCCTCCACAGCTCTCCACGGCTTTCTGTGCACAGGCTGGAGAGGTAGAATTAGGCAGAATCCCCAGGCAACCGCGCAAGCAGCTCCTGCCGAAGGGCAGTGCCTGGAACCCGCCCCATGCTGGGGCGAGAGGGAGCGCTACGGTAAACAGATTCGGCAACAATGAGATAAAGGAAGAAGAAAATGAGATGGGGGTGGGCGGCAGGGCTGTCTTTTCCTCCTCCTTTTCCCCTTCCCCTAGGGATCCATGGCGGGGGATATGGGTTCTGGGCGGCCGGGGGAATCCCGGTCCTCCCGAGGGCAGAGGCTCACCTGGAGTCCTCCCCTCCGGCTGGGGGATCATTCATTGAAGCCACAGCTGGCTGCTGCTGTCTCTCCTCCGCCTTCCCAGCCGCCGCCACCGGAGGATGAGAGAAAAACAGAAGGGAATGGGGCGGAGCAGCGGCGGCGAGAGTGATGTTGCTGCGGCCGCTGCGCTACGGCCCGGGCTAGGTCTCCCGGCTGGGGTGGGGCAAGGGGCGGGGCCGCGGGGCGGGGAACGCGAGCCCGGCGCGGCCCTTGGGCGAGGGACAGCGGCACATCGCCGCCCGCACCTCGCCGACCCCTCAGGGATGACAGGCTCCGGTGCCCACCCAGGTCCCGCGCCCACCAGTCGGCTGCGGCGCAGCCACCGCTAGCCGTCACCCCACCGAACCCGGGCATGCTGGGAGATGTAGTCCTCCCTTTGTTAACCGGGTCCTGTCAGGTTGCTAATGCTTTCTCCAGTCCTCAAGTCTGGGAGCCCCTCCTCCGGCGTGCAACCCCGGAGTGTGTCTGCGGAGCTTGCGCCACCCACGCGTGTTCGCTCTGCAACCGCCATTCTTGGTTTCGCACTGCTCCAGCCATTTTTCTTGCAGATGGGGACTCGTCGCTGTCCTCCACTCCTCAGGGTATCACCAGGTCTCCTGGAGCTGTCTTACCCTCACGCTCTCCTGGTTTACTCTTGGTCTTCCTTTTAACACTCTGCTGCACACACAGTTAACTGGTTCCACTTCTCGTGCCTACACATGGCCTCTGGCGCCAACCACTTCTCCATGACCTTCCGTATCCCACGAAGGCCTGTCCATCCTCTGACCTCCCAGCCTACCGCCAATGACCTGATCCAATCTGTACCCCTGATAGCTATGCCATCTCACTTCTCCAGGTCCCACTGAACCCCAGGCCTATTCTAGGAGTCGCATCCTTCTTAAGGAGCCCATAGGTTGTAACAGAACTGACTCTGCCATTTTTATCCTTAGGTCTTTGCCCAGAAAGCCTGTTACCTTTCCTCGTCTACTGTTCTGCCACTTGGGTAGCACAGGCATTTCGTCATCTGTGAAGCTGTGCTGGTTAATTTTTGTCAACAGTAACTAGAGCTACCTGGGAAGAGGGAATCTCCACTGAGGAGCTGCCTCCATCAGAACGGCCTATGGAGTATGTTCCTGACAGCAAACTGATGGAGGAGAGAGCCCAGCCCACCGTGGGAGGTGTCCCCGTTGGGCAGGTAGTCTTGGGGTTCTATAAGAAAGCTAGCTGAATGTGAGCCCGGAAGGCAGCCTGCAATTAGTGTTCCTCCATCGTTACCACTTCAAGCTCCTTCCTTGAGGTCCTGCCTTGGCTCCCCTGATGATGGATGAAACTTGTAAGCCAAACAAACCCTTTCCTCCCGACCTTGCTTTTGGCAGTGTTTTATTTATCACAGCAACAGAGAAGCAAATTAAATCAGAAGGCTTCTCTGACTGGTTTGTTTCCATAGCAGGGAAAAAAAAAAAGATAGAATTTACATAAAATAAAGCTTGGTCCTAGCATTCCAGTCCCTGTGTGGGGGTGTATGTGTATTTATGTGTTTGTGTGGGCGTGCACACGTGTGCATTTGCGTGCATATGTATGGGGGTGTCGCTCTAGGCCGGAGATTGACCTCACTGAAAAAAATGGTGATGTGTGCCTTTAACTTTAGCCTCGAGATAGCTCTTTAATTTTTGGAGACAGAAGGGGGTGAATATCTAAGTTCTAGACCAGCCTGGTCTACAAAGCCAGGGCTACACAGAGAAACTCTGTTTTCCTGTCTGGAAAAAACAAACAAACAAATAAATAAATGAGCAACAAGTGCTCTTGACCGCTGAGCCATCTCTCCAGGAAAGCCCCTTGACTTCTTTTTTTGCAGCAAGGTTTCTCACTGAACGTGGAATGCACTGGTTGCGCATGGCCAGCCAGGGAGCTCTAAGGTTCTGCCCATCTTTACCTCTCCAGTGCAGGGATTCCTGGGGATCACAACTCAGTTCCTCATGCCTTCGCAAGAGCAAGCACTGCTAGTGAGTTACCTTCCCCGCTCACATGGTTCTAGTTCCGTCTCCGCCCCGAGGTCCATTCTGCTTCAGCGCTAGTTTCCTGGAGTGCTTAAACAGGGATTTGGGATCCAGAGGGAAGACTTGGCAGTTGAGAGCACAGGCTGCTCTTCAGCTGACCTGGGTTTGGTTCCCAGGCGGTTGCACGTGGTGGCTCACAACCATCTATAACTCACCTCCACAGGTACCAGAATGCATGTGGCACACATACATATTTGCAGTTCATACATACATAAGATAAGAATAAGTAATTATTGAAAAAATGGATTTTGATGTGTAATGTTTCTTTTATTCACAAGTGTTTTTTTTCTTTTTCTTTCCTTTCTTTCTTTCTTTCTTTCTTTCTTTCTTTCTTTCTTTCTTTCTT
>NW_026585644.1:33317418-33332869 GCF_907164565.1 Psammomys obesus
CTTTCTTTCTTTCTTTCTTTCTTTCTTTCTTTCTTTCTTTCTTTCTTTTTTTTGAGATAGGGTTTCTCTATGTGGCTGGAATTCACTCTGTAAACCAGACTGGCCTCAAACTCAGAGATCTGCCTGCCTCTGCCTCTCAAGTGTGGAGATTAAAGGCATTTGCCAGCATGCCTAGCCTTACTAACAAGTTTTTAAAAATAAAGTTTACAAAATTAAAAAAATGGAGATAAAGCTAGGCATGGTGCCAGCCACATTCAGAAGATGCAGCAGGAAGATCAAGAGTTTAAAATCATCCTTAGTTGCAGAGCAAATTCTGGGTAACAAGAGACTCCCCACCCAGTCACAGAACAACAACAAAACTTATGTCATCGCTATCCCCAATTCCTAGAACCTGAATACCAGCGAGGCCAGCAACTTGAGGTTTAGCTGGTAGCTTGCCCACTTCTGAAGTTCTCTGGCCTTCCTCTCCACTCTGCTGGTCCAGCTCCACTGATGGGCTTGGCCTTTGGGCCAATTACTGGTGAGTCTTGGCTGTGCAAACTTTACCGTTCTTGGCTCTGACAATCTGACTTCTGGATACTGTTTGATTCTTGAACTATTTCCTTGTTGGGCTTGGCTCAGCCTTTGCACATCCCACTGTTTTGGCTAACTCATTTGCCACTACAGTGCTGGATAAAATCTGAGTGTATTCTGCTCTCTCCATGTTGTCACTGCTGGCCCAGGCTGTATGGAAATGGAGGGTGAAAAAAACCATGGCTTCCAAAAAGAAAGTCCCTCAAAATTACTTAAGGTCTCTGAACAGGTGTTTTCACAGCAGAATAAGGGTGTTTACCTTCCCTCACAGGATTTATTCGAAGATTAAGTCAAATGCTATGTGTGTGCGCCCTCAGGCTGTAAAAGGCCCTCCAGAATGGAGGATCTGGGGCTGACCATCTGGCTTAGTCAGTAGACCACTTGCCTAGCAGACAGGAAAACTTGGATTTGATCCTCAGCCTCTGAAAATCTGGGCACAGTGGCACGTGCTTATTATCCCAATACTTGTTGAGGCAGGAGGCTCAGAAACTCAGGGTCACCCTTAGCTATACAGTTACTTTGAGGTCAGCCTGGACGACAAGAGACCCTGCCTCTAAAGAAAGAAAGAAATTCCTTTCCCTCCTCCCCCACACTCAGAGCAGTTAGAGTTTTATGTCTTCTATTATTTTTTCTTCTCTTTATTATTTATTTTTAAAAAATATTTATTTATTTACTTATTTGTTTGTTTGTTTATTTATTTATTTAGACATACAGTATTTTGCCTGTATGTGTGCATGCACACCAGAAGAGGGCGCCAGATCTTACTACAGGTGGTTGTGAGTCACCATGTGTTTGCTGGGAATTAAACTCAGGACCTTTGGAAGAGCAGCCAGTGCTCTTAACCTCTGAGCCATCTCTCTGGCCCCTTCTATCATTTTTAATTTTTTAATTTAAAGATTTATTATTTTTGTTTTATATGCATTGGTGTTTTGCCTGCATGTGTGTTTGAAGGTTGTCACACGTGTGTGGCAAATACCCTTATCCACAGAGCTACCTGCCTCTTACTCTGTTTGAGACATGGTCATTCATTTTAGTTTTTCAAGACAGGGTTTCTCTGTGTAGACCTGGCTGGTCTGGAACTCAGAGATCTACCTGCCTCTGGGATTAAAAGTATGTGCCACCATCACCCCTTTTGAGGCACGGTCCTTGTAAGTTGAGCAAGCAGGTCTTGAATTTGCAATTCTTCTGCCTGGGCCCCCTGGGCAGCCAGGGTTACAGACATGTGCTGCCATGCTTGACTTGAAGCTCACTTCTGAAGGAGACGGTCTGTCTCTTCACCCAGGTCATATTCCTCTGTAGTACATTCATCCTTCTCCTTCCCTGCGCCTGCCATAACCAAAGTTAGCCTTTGCTCAGTGAAGACATAGCCTGGGTCTGATTTTTACTTTTAATTTTGCTTTGTTTTGTTTGTCTTAGACAGAATCTTCCTGTCTAGCCAAGGCTGGCCTTGAATGTCCAACCCTCCTGCCTTAGTCTCCTGAGCAGCTGGATTTGCATTCATAATGATCAGTTCCATTCTTGGCGCATAGTGTACGCTGCATTGGTCAATGTACATATATATTTATTTTGGCTTTGTGTGTGGTCTCTACATATGCATGGTATACATATATGTGTACATGTGTGTCTATGTGTCTGTGTATGCTCTTGGCTGTACCTTCCCCTGTGAGCTGGAGTACCTGTGTAGCCCACAATGTCTTGTTCAGTCACTTTTTCTCTTTATTTTTGAGACAGGGTCTCTCAAAGAGCTCCGAGCTCACCATTATCGATAGCTTGGTTAGCCAGCCTCCAGGACCTGCCTGTCTTGTTCCTCAGCACTGGGGTGACAGGCACACACAATTGCCCATCTTTTTCATGGCAGTTAGTGGTATGTTTTTATTTGGTTTCGTTTTGTTTGGTTTTGTTTTGTTTGGTTTGGTTTGGTTTGAGACAAGGTCTCATTATGTAACCCTGGCAGGCCTGGAACTCTCTGTATAGAAGAGGCTAATGTGAAACTCAAGAGATCTGCCCCCCTCTGCACCCAGAATCATCCTAGGATTTAAGGTGTTTGCCCCCACACCCAGCTGAGGTGCTGGGATCTGAACCCATATCCTCATACTTGTGCAGTAAACACATTACCCATGGAGCCATCGCATGTATGTATTTTTGGAGACAGGGTTTCTCTGTGTAGCCCTGGCTGTCCTGGTGCTCACTATGTAGATCAGGCTGGCCTTGAACTAACAGAGATCTGCCTGCCTCTGCCTCCTGAATGCTGGGATTAAAGACATGTGCTAGCACCGCTTGGCAATTGTTTTATTTTTGAGACAGAATTTCACGGAATTCGGACTAGCTTCAAACTTATCGCAGGCTGCTCTTGAACTCTTGATTTTCCCGCTTTTGCCTCCTGAGCGCTGCATCACTTGGGCATGTATCACAGCTATGGACCACTACACTCATCATTTTTTTCCTCAAATAAGTGGAACAAAGCTTTGTTGGAATATCACCCTTTCTAGGAAGACTTTTTTGACTATCCCCTCTACACTACTAGGATCCATCTTTCTTCTCCGTGTGATTCTGTGGCTCACCACCCCCCTTCCCCAGCTTCTGGAGCTCAAGCCCAGGGCCTCCACTGAGTGACTCTTACATTACTCTTTACAGCTGGGCGTGGGACAGCTGAGTCTGTCATTCTCACCATGTGTGATTTTTGCCCCTGTCTCCTTTCTTCATACTCAGCACACAGTTATATGTATCTTGTGACTGTACAAACTCTAGGCAATCACTCTTTGTTTGTTAAGCAAATGAGTACAGGCTAAAGACCTTTAGGGCAAGAAAACAGTGAAGTGAAACCCAGAAGTAACGGATCTGTAGGGTGTTCTGCTTTGACTAAGGTACCCTCAAGATTATCACTCACGTGGACCTCACATCACTCCTAGAAAATGGGAAAACAATCATACCCAAGCCTTTTCTTTATTTTTATTTTAAAATTTATTTATTTAAATTAATTTATTATTATTATTATTTAGTTTTTCAACACAGGATTTCACTGTGTATCCTTGGCTGTCCTGGAACTCTCTCTGTAAACCAGGCTGGCCTCATACTCACAGAGATCCACCTGCCTCTGCCTCCTGAGAACTGGGACTAAAGGTGTGCCACCACCACCGCCTGGCTTTATTTAATGTTTTAATTTGAGACTGGGCCTTTCTGTTTAGCCCTGACTGTCCTGGAACTCTCTATGTACACCAGGCTGACCTTCAACTTCTGGAGATGCCTCTGCCTCCCAAGTGCTGAAATTAAAGGCATGCACCACTATGTTTTGTTTTGTTTTTTCCACTATCCTTGTTTTGTAAAGAGGGCTCAGCCCAGAAGTTTCAGACTGATGAGTTATCTAGGGGGAAGAAACCAAAACAATAGAAAATAAATTAAAATAATAAAATCAAATAAGAAACAAAGCCACTGACACACCAGTCCTGCAGTCCTGTGGTCTCTCCGTTATGCTTTGGGTTTCGTTCCCATAAAGATAAGTGATGGTTCGGCTGCTTATGGAGTCACTATGTAGCCCAACCTGTGAGATTACAAGTGTGTCCCACCACTCAGCTCGATACAGAAAGTTCTTTTTCCCCAGGGGGTTCCCACATCAGCTGCTTTTTAAAGCAAAGATCCAGTGACATTCAGGTTACAGCCATAAAACTATACCAAGAAGACTGAATACACTCCTCAGTCAGCAGGGGCCTTACAAACAAACACTAAACAAAGGGGTAGGGGCTTGGATTTTCTATGCAAAATCAGGTTTGGCCAGCAGAGGGAGATGTGGCTATGTGACAAAATTACTGCATCGCGTCTCGGATTCTCGGGTGTCAATCAGGCCAAGGTTATCTAATTTTAGTCTTTCAGTGTGATTAAGCTTAGATTTGAATTTTATTTTTTCAGGTACTTTAGATCTATGCCATACACAAAATAGGCAAATACTGTACCATTGAGATAAATCCTCAACCCTTAAACCAAGCTTTTGAAAAAAGCTTTATTAATGATCATGCTTATTTTCTGTGTGTGGGTGTTTGGCCTGTGCCGCCCTTCAGCCCCATTTCTCCCACGGCAGAGTCAGGGTTTTCCCACTACCCCACACGGAGCCTTGAGGATCAGGTAGCTCTCTGTCACAGACTATCTCCACTAACCCCATTGCCTTCCGTCAACACCCACTCCAGTTCAGCGTAGTGGACTTGCCAGCCTCTGGGGCTCTTGTTTTCCTTATCTTCCTCACAGGCCACTTGTACCGTGTGTAATTACCAGGCCCTTTTTTTTCTTTAATGTGTACTTAATCTTTAATTATGTGCATGTGTGTGTGTGTCTGGAGGGTGGGTATGTGCATGTGTGTCCCCGAGGCCACAAGAAGGTGTTGGATCCCTGAGCCACCCACAGCCGGTGCTGGAGATCAAGCTCAGGTCCGGAGACACTCTTAACCCCTGAGCCGCGGCTGGGCCTTCTCTCCAGCCCCTGCTTTTCAACAAATTAACATCTATTAACATCAAGGTGTGGTGGTGTATGCCTGTAATCCCAGCACTCCGGAGGCAGAGGCAGGAGGATTTCTGTGAGTTTGAAGCCAACCTGGTCTACAGAGTGAGTTCCAGGACAGCCAGGGCTACACAGAGAAACCCTGTCTTGAAAAACAAAACAAAAACTAACATCTCTCTATAAATACAATCTGACCTCAACATTTTTTTTTTTTTTTGAGGGTCTCTCTATATAGCCCTGGCTTCTATATAGCCTGGCCTCAAACTCAGAGATCCGTCTGCCTCTGTCGACCACGTGCTTGGTGAGAGAGGTAGTTTTTTCAAAGTGTCTCATGAAGCCCAAGCTGACCTCAAACTTGACATGCAGTCAAGGACGCGCTTGAATTCCTGACTCTTTGATCTCCCAAGCACTAGTGTGGTGTGTGTGTGCGCTGTGGTTGTCGTTCTGTGTCTCCCATGAGGTCCAGACACCACCTGGCCGGAAGTTTATGCTTCTCCTGGGGGAAGGTCAAGTGCGTTCGTTGGCTTCCAGGCAGAAAAGGGTGAAGTTGGGGGTCAAAGGTTCCGCCTCTCTCACAAACCTGATATCTGGGCCAGAAGATCTTCAGTGCAGCCGGAGGTGCCGGAGGAAAGATTTCTCTGCGATAACTGTCGCTGCTCTTTTAGCTGGGCTGCCAGCACCAGGCCAGCTGGCAGTGAGGCGGTGAGGGCTCCAAAACCAGGATCGGTGACGGAGGCTTAGAGCTCCTCCAAAGCCAGGAGGCGGTGGCAGGAGCCCGGTTTGTTTTCGGGTGCACAGAATGTCTGCTCTGTCGTGGATGGGCACTGCGGCGGGCGAAACAGCTCGAGGAAGAGGACAGAAGCCACCCTGACGGGGGTGAATGGGAGCTCACGGCCAGCAGCCAGTGGCTGCCTGGCCTACAGTCAAACCCGGGTGTGCACCGGTGGATTTTTCAGGGCAGAGTCCTCCCCCCGCCCCCAGAATAAACGACGAGCCTCCGGTGGTCATGGCAGAGGAGTGGAGTGAGAGAGTTTATTTCACGAATGGGGGCATTACAAACCTTGCACAGTGGGAGTGTGTTTGATTCGGTGGGGCTAGGCGTGCCAGCGACCTCATTTACACGCAGCAGCACGGCCCTGTCCTGAGAAGGGGAGCGCAGTACTTAGTTATCCTGTGGGCAGCAGGGTGTGGGGGAGCTCCAGGTCGGGTTGGAGGTGTGGGGAAAGGTCACTGGAGGAAAGCTAAGGTGCCAAGGCGTCTCATTTGCACGGGGAGGGTATTTCCATGAATCCCCACGTGCACACTGAATGGGTTTCTTATCGGGGTAAGGGTTGGGCCTGTCAGCTCCCTGAGGGCTGTGTGACACTCCTCAGAGGATCTGGGGTTTCCCAGAGCAGGCGGGGACCGGCTGAGGAAGGGAGCCGGTCCTTTCAGCACTGAGTCCTGGGGCTTTCTGGTAAAGCCAGACTTGAGCCTCAACAGCAGGGTCCAACCTGAGGGTGTGTGTTTGTGTGTGTGCGTGCATGCGGGCACTCAGATCATCAGACACCTTTCAGGAGTCAGTTCTCTGCTTCCGTTGTAGGTGCAAGGATCCAGCTCGGGTGCTCAGGCTCACACGATTAGCACTTTTATTTGCTGAGTTTCAAAACAGCCCAGGCCAGGCGGCACACAGATTCGTGTGTGTGTGTGTTTGCTTATATTATAAACATACAGACTCTCCTCCTTAGCCACCTATCAGCAAATCCCACTTGGGTCCAACACTGTGCTGCCCTCCCCCCCAAGGTCAGTGCTATCTTGGCTCTCCCGGTGTGCCCTGCAGAAGGATTCTCAGAGGTGTGCGAGTATGCACGCCCTTTCTCCCCAATCTTGGACGGGCATGGATGGCCCAGCCCCCACCCCTGAAACTGTAAATCACATCGCTCCACTTCCTGCTCTCGCTCCTCCAAGGGGAAGCGCATCGCTAGCAGAAAGTCAAGGTCCTTGATAGGCCCGTAGGCCACCCGTGATCGTCCCTGTGTCTTCAGGCTCTCTGTCCCCTCTGTGATCCCACGGCAGGGACCCCTTCTTCTCAGCTGTGGGGTCTGGGAACTCACTCTTTCCCCTGCCTGTAGTGTGTCCTCCCAGGACGCACACTTAGACAGTTTCTTTCAAATGTCATCTTCAAGAACAACGACAAAATGGAATGTCAGTTTCACGGTGAGGCTTCTGGGGATGGTGTTTCCTAAAATAGGCCTCCCTTACCCGGTATCCTTCCTCAGCTTTTTTCCTTCCCAGAGTTTGCGGTGGTACAGTTTCTCCTCCTCCTTTGTCTCCATTGTTCTTTTGAACAGGGTCTCATGTCACCTAGGTTGGCCTCAGACTCACTATATACCTAGGCCTGAGGACCTTGAACTCCCGATCCTCCTACCTCAACCTCTCAAGTGCTAGGACTGCACCCATGCATTGCCACACTGGCCCCAGCTGACTCTGTGTCTGCGGATTAGCTTCCTACTAGACTGCGAACGACACAAGAGAATTTCGCTCTGTATCCCAGGGCGTGGAGATACAGGAGTTCATAACAAGCTCCCATGAATTAATGGTGAATGAACAGTGAGTGAATGGAGAAAACAACTATGGATATGCCTCAATGCCTCATAACCGTCATGCTGAATGGCTGTTCAATGAGGTGAATTTATAAATATATATATAAATATATATATTGTTGTTGTTATGAAACAATATCAGGTTTAAATGACATGATTGTGGTTTGCTTGAATACTGGCAATCTCCAGTAGTTGGCTTGAATAAAGCATACATTCAGGACAGTAATATATATATATATATCCATATGTATTTATATATAAATATTTTTTATAAAATATATATAAATTCAGGCTGGTAAACAGAATCCCATCGCCTTGGCAACTCCTGAAGAGCAAACATGGCTTATGGCTATGCTTGGGGCCTAGGAAGCCCAGGTTCCCGGTCATAGATTCTGTGTCCAGTGAGGACCTCCATCACAGAATGTCCCATCTCATTGCATCCTCACACGATGGAAAGGGCAAGCGCAGCACTTGGGCCTTTTCCATAAAGAGGGCTGGGGAGCTAGCGTGGCTGTTGGTAAAGTGCCTGCCTGCAGGTTCAAGGACCTAAGCTGGAGCGCCGACCCCGTGTCAGAAGGCCAGGCGTGGTGATGCCTATTTGTAGTCACAGTGCTGGCGGGGCAGAGACAGGCAGATCCTGGGGCTCGATGGACGGCCAATCTAGTCTGGTGAGTTCCAAGCCAATGAGACCCGATCTCAAAGACAAAAAATAAAAAAGTAGGTAGTACTCCAGGAAAGGCGCTTGAGGCTGCTCTCTGGCCTACTGCGCATGTGCGCACAGTACACACTCAGAAAGGAAACGTAAAAAAGATTCTAACCTACTGAGCCAGGTGGGTTGGTGCACGCCTGTAATCCCGAAACTTAAGGGCCGAAGACAGGTAGATTACTGTGAGTCCAAGACCAGCCTGCTCAACATAGTGAGTTCCAGGCCAGCCAGGGCTTCGTAGTGAGACCTTGTCTCAAAGCAAAAACAAAACAAAAAGGAAGAAGTAACAAAACAAAACCTAATCTCATTAATGACCGCTGCTATTAATTGTATGACCTGTCACCTCCTAAGGCCTGATATACACACCACCCTGCGTGGTGTGTGTATGTGGTGCGTACGGTGTGTGGTGTGGTATGTGTGTTTCTCAGGTTTTGTTTTGTCTTTTTTTGTTGTTGTTGTTGTTTGTTTGTTTGGGGGGTTTTCTGTGTAATCTTGGCTGTCTTGAACTCTTTTTTTTTTTTTTTTTGTAGACCAGGCTGGCTTCGAATTCATAGAGATCCACCTGCCTCTGCCTCCCAGATGCTGGGATTCCAGGCGTGTGGCACCATGCCCTGCTGTTTCACAGTTTTCTGAGGTAGAGTTTTCCTATGTATTTAGCCTGCAGCCTCAAACTTGCCAAACTGCAGTGCTTCTGCCTCAGTTTCCCAAATGCTTGGGATTTTAAGTATGCCCCTCCATGCCCTGTTTTCGTTTGCTTGAGACAGGTCTCACCATTTCCCAAACTGCCCTTTTCACTCGTGGCCTCAAGCAACCTTTCTACCCCAGTTTCCCAATAGTTGGAACCACAGATGTGCACCATTGTGCCCAGTGTGACCTATGACCCCAGTGCAGTGACCCTGGGAGCTGAGATCTCAGCGTATGAGTTACAGAGAGGTTGGCAGTGGTAAGTGCCAGCCACAGGCTGTGACCTGAGGGGAGTCAGCTTTGCTAGACATACAGGAGGCCAGGTTTGAGACCAAACTCTGCTGTCCCAGACACTTGTACCAGACAGAGAAAGCAGCTCCGTCTTTCCCCTTCACTAGGCTCCCGTGCAAAGCACAGGTCTGCTCTCCAGACTGCCCGTCTGCTGCCCTTTTCCCGACTCACTATCAATCAGCCATCAGAACCAAGGGCCTGTCTCTTTCGGGTCAGGAATGCTGCTGGGGCAGTTTCCAGGTGTGACTCATGAACTGCAATAGTCTGACACTGAGAAACTGAGAAGCAGTTAAGAAGCTGAGGGTACCCACAGTTAGCAAGTGTCCTCAGAGCCTCCTGGGTCCAGGGATCTCTTATCTTGGACGTTTTCACTACCATCTTTGCTTTGTTTCCATGAAAGATGCAACTTGCACATCACTCTCTCCTCCCATTCCCCCCCCCCCCCGTCTGTCTCTGACAGGGTCTTGTATCCCAGGCTGGCCCGAGGATGATCTTGACAGTGTGATCCTGCCTCCACCTCCCCAGTGTTAGGAGTATAGGTGTGCATCGCAGTTGGGTTTAATGCAGTGCTAGAAATGAAAGCTGGGGCACATCAGGCCTGCACCGCACACAGCATCTTCAGTTCCACAGATACTGTCTCTCCAAATGTGGGCAGCGACGGTCTTAGGTATCTACCGCTGTGAAGAAACACCCATGCCATACGCAACTCCAGGAGGAAATGGCTCATTTGGCTTACGCTTCCATATCACAGTGCACCATCTAAGGAAGTCAGAACAGGAACTCAAGCAGGGCAACAAACCCAAGGCAGGAACTGGAGCAGAGGCCATGGAGGAGTGCTGCTTACTGGCTCTCTCCCAGGGTTGGCTCAGCCTGCTTTCTTACAGTACCCAGGACCACCAGCTCAGTCGTGGCCCCATCCACAATGGGCTAGGCACCTCCCACATCAATCACTAGTTAAGAAAATGCATTACAGAAGCTGGGCTCAGTGGCACATGCCTGTAATCCCTGCACTCTGGCGGCAGAGGCAGGAGGATCTCTGTGAGTTCGAGGACAGTCTGGTCTACAAAGTGAGTCCAGAACAGCCAAGGCTACACAAATAAACCCTGTTTCTAAAAAACAAAAAACAAAACAAAAACAAACAAACAAACAAAAAGTGTAACAGGCTTGCCTGTGGGCAAATATGGAGGCATTTTCTCAATTGAGAGCCCCTCTTCCCTTGACTCTGACTTGTGTCAAGTTGACATAAAAATATCCAGACAGAGACAAAGGTGGTTTTCTCTGCTTAGCTGTAAGCTAACATGCTGGATACAGATAGCATTCAGTAGCTAAGACACTGAGCCATCCAGAGTGTCTCTATAATCACGCCTATAAGAGACTCCTCCTTTTGACATGTAATGTCCTATTCTGTCTGAGGACTCTACCAGGAAGTATATCACCAGAAGGGATTTGGCACCATATCACCAGGACTATTAGAAAGTCAGACAGGCTGGGCTTGGGGGCAAACACCTGTAATCCTGGCAGAGGCAGAGCTCTGTGAACTCAAGGCCAAACTGGTCTACAAAGCAAGTCCAGGACAGCCAAGGCTACACAGAGAAATCCTGTCTTGAAAAACAAAATAAAGCAAAAAAGAAAGTCAGACATAACCTGGCACAGTGGTGCACACCTTTAGTCCCAGCACTCAGGAGGCAGGGGCAGGTGGATCTCTGTGAGTTTGAGGACAGCCAGGGCTACACAGAGAAATCCCATCTTGAACAAAACAAAAACAAACAAACGAAAGAGACAGGCAATTACCTGTAACTGAAGCTCCTAGGGAAACTGAGGCAGAAGGATTGAGAATTCAAGGACAGCCTAGGCTGCATAGTGAGACCTTGTCTCTAAAAACAAAACAAAACAAATAAAAATACCCAAGCATGATGCCACATGCTTTTTATTCTAACACTGGGAGGGAAGAGGCAGGCAGGTTTCTGGGAGTTTGAGACCAGCGAGAGCTACACAATGAGACCTTGTCAAGAACAAACAAGCATTAATAAAACAAATATAAATTAGGCATGGCAGTGCACGCCTTTAATCCCAGCACTTGGGAGATGGAGATAGGAGGGTCAGGAGTTCAAGGCAATCTTTAGTTACATCTTAGACTGTGTATGTGAGATCCTTTCTCAAAAAACTGACTGACTGACTGACTAAATCAATTAAAAAGAATCATCCCTGGAGGCAGGCATGGTGGTACAGTATATAATCCCAGAAATTTGAATATAGGAGCAAGAAGAGCAGAAGTTCATGGTCATCCTTAACTACATATCAAGTTTGAGATCAGCCTGGGCTACACCTGACCTTGTCTAAAATGACAATAGAAACCCTCAAAAACAACAAAAAAAGAGGTAAGCACTTTAAACTTTTCAAAGAGGGAGGTGTTCAAACGACTCCAAAATGCGCCCCCAAGGACAGCTGTTGCCCCGCTCCTGTCACAAGAAGTCACAGAAAAGTCTGAGCAACCTCCTATGAGCCGAACAGAGTCAACTTTAAAACCAAGCCTGCCTCACTGGCAAAGGCCCAGGTGTTCTCTGAGACATCTCTACCAACCCAAAGGCCACACAGACAGCTAGGGGACATTAATCCCCTCAGGAGATCCTGTCTTACCTCAGAAGGTGTTGAATCTCAAGCAGACAGCTGGTGAGTACAGGGAGGGAGAGCTGGCAACAGGCCCCGGGATTCAGTCAGGAAACCCAAGCTCCAGCCTGGCTGGAAACCACAATGTGCCCATGCTCCTGGGCCTCATGTGACGTCAACCTCTGTGCCTGTGCCCTTATATGCCCAGCAAGGGGCAGCCCTGCTCAGCCACCAACTCGGAGATGGGGTCAGGAGCAAATATATACAACGTATACATAATCTGTATAAAAATACTTTGAAAAGTTTGAAGTGCTAAAATGATGGCCAGGCTGTGGTGACGCACATCATTACTCCCAGCACGTGGGAGGCAGACACAGGTGGATCTCTGAGTTCTCGGCCAGCCTGGTCTACACAGTGAGTTCCAAGACAGCCAAGACTACACAGAGAAACCCAGTCTCTGGAGGGGGGGAGAGATATGGCTGGTTATCAGGAAAGAGCCAAATGTTTCGGCACACACCTTTAATCCCAGTGCTCTGGAGGCAGAGCCAAGTAGATCTCTGTGAGTTCAAGGCCAGTCTGGTCTACACTGTGAGTTCCAAGACAGTTGGTAGTATGTAGAAAGACCCTGTCTCAAATAAACAGATGCTAGATAGATATATGAAAGAAACATATAAGATAGATAGATAGATAGATAGATAGATAGATAGATAGGTAAATAGATAAATAGATAAATAGATAAGAAAGAGGAAAGTGAAGTGTGGGCTTCTAGTGCTGATTATTCATCACGGCTACTAAAACAGGTAAAGAACAGGGGGCTTGGAGAATGGACTTGAGCCTCTCCTGCTCCTATGGTCATAGAGCTGGGACTAGCATGGTCTTTCCTGTGGTTTCCTGTGCTCCTTAGGATGAGCTCCTTGTGATGTTACAATGTTCTAATCTTACAATTCCATGAGGCAATTTCTCAGAAGCCCTGTGGAAATACTTCAGCCCGCCACATTCCTCAATATGACTGGAACAGCGGGGAGGAGGGGGAAGAGAGGGAGGTGGATAAGGAGGAAATGTGACTACTGAGTAAGCCAAGAGGATGGTATCAGAGATTTCAAACAGAAATAATGTGATTAGGGCTATATGGTTTTCTTAAATGTAATTAAAAAAAAAAAAAAAAAAAACACAAAACTTTTTCTTGAGATAGGGTCTCCATAGCCCAGGCTGCCCTGGAACTCATTAGGTTTTTGTTTTTGTTTTCTGAGACAGAGCCTGCCTGGTCTCAACCTCACATTGTAGTGCCTGTGCCTGTCTCTAGAGTGCCGGGACTAAAAGTTTGCGCTATCATATCAGGCTAACTTTTGTTTTTTTTTTTTAAAGACAGGTTTTGTTATGTAGCTCAGGCTGGCCTGAATCTGCCTCTGCCTCCCATTTTCTAATATTATAGACATATGCTACTGTATCTTCTTGTTGCTCTTTTTTAATATTAAGGTCCCCATTTACCTTTCCTTTCCCACTCTCTTCTCTCCCTTCATTATCTTTGTCCTGTGCTGCTTGATTCCCTAGGAGAGAAAGAAGAGGTCCTGCCCTTCCTTTCGGAACACTTGGACACTGAGCCAGCAGAGCTCTGACTGGCGGTTCCCCGTTGGAGGAGGCCAGCACGATGGCCAGATCTATGGTCCTGCCTGTAGAATCCCTAAGCTATAGGAGCAGCAGGCTCCAGGAGGAGGCCAGGGCTCAAGAAAGGAGTACCAGGTGGCAGGCTTGTTCCCAGGGTTGGTTGGCCCTGGAAAGACTGGAGGCCCCTCTAGGCTCTCCCTCACCCTTCCAGGAGGGCCTGTAGCAAGCGCTGCCCAAGCGGCTCAGAGCCCAAGATCCTGGCTGTGTGCTTGCCTTTTGGGACCTCGCCATTCAGAGAGTCAGGGTTCTACACTCCTGAGTCCAGGAGCAGAGGGCCAGGCAGCTGATGAGCACATCCTGGAGTGACCCCACCAGGCTATCCACCCCCTTTCCTCCCCAGCTTCCTTCAGCAGCCAAACCAACTTCCTTCCTGCTTGTCAGTGTTCCCCATAGACACTTGCCTGGCACCCTGGGTCCTAACTCAAGGCTTTGGGGAAGACAGAAAATGAGGCCACATGAGGATGACCTTAATCTCGGGACCCTAGAGCCTCAGTCGTCCAAGTGTTGGGGTGACAGGTAAGCACCATGACATGTGCTTTGTGGGGTGCTGAAAATCAGTGGAGGTCAGACCCTGGCCTTTGTGCCTGCTAGGCAAGCACTCTACAAACTGAGCTGTGTTCCTGACCTCAGTGTGACACTGTCTTTTATTTATTAAAAAAATTTTTTTTGAGACAAGTTTTCTTTGTATAACAACCCTGGCTGTCCTGGAACTCACTTTGTAGATGACCAGGCTGGCCCCTAACTCTCGAGATCCACCTGCCTCCCGGAGTGCTAGGATTAAAGGCGTGAGCCATTGTGCCCGGCTCAGAACTCTGTTTTTATAGGGAACCTTTGCTAGTGGTCCTGCTTAACACTGCACCCCCAGCTCTGGCCATGAAATTGGCATCTGACAAATACTCGTCAGCATAAATGAGTGCATGAACAGAAAACAGATGAAACAAAGCTAGAGCTGAAGAATACTCGTTGTCTGACTCATTCAACAAGAAAGTTCTCGAAGGACTTTCTGGAATTGGTTTAATGATAATTTCTTTATTTAATTTTTTTAATACAATATATTTTGATCATATTCCTTTCCTTCCCCAACTTCTCGCTCTTCCTCATCTTCCTGCCCACCCAACTTCTCTTTCTCACACAAAGAAAAAGTAAAAACAATGAAAACCAAAACAAGCAGGCAAACAAATAAACAAAAAACCCCTACAAAACAAAAATACCAAACCAGAACACAAAGTACGGGGAGTCAGTTTTGTCCTTGACTCCTGGGCACAGGGCCTGCCCTGCAGTGTGGGTGTCACAAGGCGTCATTCCAACGGATAAAACTCACTCAGCCTTTCCCAAGAGGTGTTATTTGCAAATGGCTTCTTGAAGGAGGGTGTCCACTTCCCCTTGTCAGCGCTGCTTTTTGTCTGGTTTGAAGCTGCGCAGGTCTCTGTGAGTTCATGTGTGGACCAGCCCTGCTGTGTGTGTGTGTGTGTAAGATGCCGTTTCCGTGGAGTCATCCAGTCCTTCTGCCTCCTCCTCCACGTAGATCCTTGAGCCTGGAGGGGACGCTTTGCTGAAGACATCCTATGTAGGGCAGAGTGCTGCAAAGTCTCTCACTCTCTGCGCACCGTCCAGTTGTCTGTCTCCGTGTTAATTGCCATCCGCTCCCAGGAGCAGCTTCTCCGGTTAGGGCTGAGTGGTGCCCCCATCTATGGTTGTAACAGACACCGGGAGGCATTTGATTGCCATGTTCCTTTAGCAGAACAGTGGTAGCAGGTTTTTCCCTTGGGCTCATGACCTAAGTCTCAGGTTCTTGGCCACTTTAGCAATGTCAGAACTATATATATATATATATATATATATATATATATATATATAT
>NW_026585644.1:33332969-33340351 GCF_907164565.1 Psammomys obesus
TTGTTGTTGTTGTTGTTGTTGTTGTTGTTGTTGTTGAGACACGGTTTCTTTGTGTAGCTTGGCTGTCCTGGAACACACTCTGTAGACCAGGCTGGCCTCGAACTCAGATATCCGCCTGCCTCTGCCTCTAGAGAGCTGGGATCAAAGGTGTGAGCCACTAAGTGTATGAATGTTTCTGGTCACATGTGTGTCTGTGTACCACATGTCTGCATGGTGCTGGTATCTTATTCCCTGGCACTGGAGTTATGGGTGGTTGTGAGCACTGTGTGAGTGCTGGGAACAGGACTTGGGTCCTCTTCAAGAATCAGTGCTCTTAACCTATGACTCATCTCCTTCCGGCCCCTCTAGATGTTTCAGGAGCATGAAAGCAGACAGTCCCAGGGCTATGTGGAGGAGGTCAGCCAGAACAGGAGCAATCAGTAAGAGGTTGGGAGAAGAAAAAGAGGCAATAGTGGAGGAGAGGAAGAGGGGAGGGCAATGGTGGGGTCCAAGATAGCCTATGTGAGCCAGAAAGGAGGACTCTTGTCACTGCCGGCAAGCCTGTCTCACATTCTCGACCCCACTAGCATTCTCGTCTCTGTTCTTGACTTTGCTTCCTCTTCCCAAACGAAAACATATCTCTTGGCTTTTTTGCTTCCCTTGATCACAGAGACAACTGCTCATCTGAGTGGTGACCTGTAGTGGCCCAGGTCTGACCCGCCCAGCTCATCACATCTGGGCACCTGTGACAGACATCCTGTCCTGGTGGCGCAGCCAGCTCAGCCGCTTCGGTGGTGGCTTTCCCTCCCCGTGGGATGCCCAGGGTGCTCCAGCTGTGGCCAGCTCCTAGCGAGGAGGAAGAAGAGACAGATGCAGAGATAGCCTAGGGATATGGCTCAGAGGTGTAACACTCACCTTGCCAGTATATGTGGTCCTGGGTTCGTGTCTCAGTACCACGGGAGAATAAGAACAGAGCAAAAGAAGACGCAAAACAACAGATGCAGAAAACAAAGGGAAGACACAGCTACTCCACAGCTGTAGAGGAACTACATGTCTGGTTTTCAGATTTTCTGCCCTGAGCTAGCATGGGTTGGCTTCCATTCCTTCTAAACAAATGGTTGGACTTCCCCACTTAAATGAATCCAAAATGTGACTACAGCCCACCTTAATAACCCTAACTAAAGCTAGGTGGTGACGGCACCCGCCTTTCATCCCAGCTCTTAGAAGGCAGAGGCAGGCGGATCTCTGAGTTCCAGGACATCATCCTGGTCTACAGAGGAAGTTCCAAGACAGCCAGGGCTACATAGAGAAAGCCTGTCTCAAACAGCCAAAAAGCTAGAGAGAGAGAGAGAGAGAGAGAGAGAGAGAGAGAGAGAGAGAGAGAGAGAGAGAGAGAGAGAGAGAAGGCCTTCCAGGGATATCCACTGAACATGGTCTAACAAGATACAATAAGACTCGACACAAATCCTCATATTGTAACTTAAGCCCCATTCTTTACATAATTTCTGCCACCATCATTATCACTCAGAAGTACATCTACACTGGCCCTTGTTCACACTGAGGCCCTTCACCCTTTTCCTGTACCAGCTCCACCAACTTCCTTAGCCAAATCCTATCTCGGCATTGTCAGCTACCATGCGGCGAGAGCAGTAAATGCTTTTAAGTGTTGACCATCTCTCCACGCTGCCTTTCTGAGAAACAGCCAAGGTTGTCCTGATACTGTTACTTGGCCAAAACTGGCCTTGAAAACCCCATCGTCCTGCCTTCCCCTTTATCTCACAAATATAGGGATTACAGACTTGGGAAAACAAGAAATTTTGAGCCCAGATGTTGTAAATTGAGGCAATCTGTATTGCCGTATTCATTATTTTTGTCTTTTTATAATTTTTCTTTTACTTTTTTTTTTGGCCTTGAGTGAGTATGGTACTTGCATAGAGATAGAGACTAGAAGACACCTTGCAGCAGTTAATAACCTCCTTTTACCCTGGAGACTGTACTCAGGTGGTCAGGTGTCGCAGCAAGTGTCTTTACCCCCTGAGCCATCGCTACAATCCTGTTTTCTTTTTTTTTTTTTTAAATGTTAATAAAGATGAGACCCAGGTCTTCATGCCTTAGGGTTTTTTTTTTTGTTTTTTTTTTTTTTTGCCTGTTAGTGAATGCAATGAATACCCTGACAAAAGCAAACTCAGGAGGAAAAGGGTTTACTCTATCTCTCAGTTCAAAGCTACAATCCATCATGGTGGAAAATTCAAGGCAACAGGAGGTTGAAGCAGCTGGTCATTTTGCTTCCAGGCTCTGAGAGCAGAGAGCTAGGAATGCACGCTGTTGCTGAGCTCCGCCTCTCCACTTGCACAGTCCAGGATCCCAGCAGGGAATGGTACCACTCACAGTGGATGACCTTTTCTCACTCCAGTGAATGCAATCCCGAGAACCCCCACAGGCACACCTAGAGGTCCTTTCTCGTGACTCTAGATTCCGTCAAGTGGACGATTACTCAACCATCACAAAGGCAAAGTGCTTTACTGACAGACTACAACCCCAGCCTGCTTCCCCTCATCTTTTAAAATACTTCTCTCAAGTTGCCCAAGGACCTGCTGACACTCCCAGGTCCCCACTCTTCCTTCCTGGCACGTCTTTCAGGCTGCTCTCGCTATCTTCCGCGCGGCCTCTCTCACACTGCCTTCCCTCTATCTTTGCACTTCATCTAATAGCACCAGAACAGAAAGAAAGACAGGGCCTGCTCTCCAGTCCTTTATCCATCATTTTAAAAGATTAAACCTAGGGCCTCAGGCATGGCAGGCCAGAGCTTCATTGCTCAACTGCCTTCCAACACCAACATTAAACTTCCTGAATTTGTTGGGTCCTTCCTGTGGTGACAGAAACCATGCTCAAGCCAGCTTAAAGAAAGAAAGAAATGTATTGACTCACTTCCGTAACCACCTTGGGATAAGTCTAGCCTTGAGTACAGACAGATCCAGGATGCAAAGGATGTCACCAGGAAATGGCCTTCAGTGGCCTGCTTTCCTCTGTGGTGGCTTCATGCTTGTCCCCAGTTGTCTGTAGCAAAGGTCCTGGATACGTGAGTCTCATTGACTCACCTGGATCACACCACATCCATCTCTAGACCTTGGTAGCCAGCGGTGGGACAGACCCAGATGTGTCCACTCTGGGGTCAGGGTAGTGTCAGACTCCTGGAGGTGTAGGAGGGGATAGAGAGGTTTTGTTTTGATTTTGTTTTGTTTTGTTTTTTGAGGAAAACCAAATTTTTTATTGCAGAGGAGGGAGAAGGGATGTTAAGTAAACAAAATTAGCAGATACCCTCCGCTCTTCCCTTTTCTCTGAGTGGCTGGTTCCAATTGCTCAGGACTGCAGGGAAGACCAAGATGGGTCAGGGCTAGGAGACTTACAGGTCAGTGGAGATGGAAGTGATCTTGGAGATGGTTTGTTTGCCTTCCAATGTCCACAACTCCCTTTGTTTGCTCTTCCAAAGGGCTCAACCCCACCTAACACAGTCCCCAACCTACTAGGAACAAGACTTTCTAGTGTATGGGGGTCTCATGGGCACCTGTGAAGCCTTTTGGCTATTGCCCTGCCCTCTCCTCCTGGGGTTGTTTGCCATTGGCCTGGCTGAAGTCTGCTCAGGCAGTTCACATTAGCTTTCATTCTGATTCAAACCCAACAGCTGCTTAGGAGCTTCAGGTGGATTTTTCTCTCTCTAGTTAATTAGTTGTTACTTAGTTATTTAGTTACTTAGTTAGTAGCCTCCTTTTATTGTTTGTTTGTTCATTTGTTTTTTAGGGACAGGATTTCTCTGTGTAGCCTTGGGTGTCCTGGACTCACTCTGTAGACCAGGCTGGCCTCTAGTTTAGCAATCCCCCTGCCTCTGCCTCCCAAGTGCTGGGATTAAAGGTGTGCACCACTATGCCTGCTGGTTGTTAGGAACTACCTTAAGAGCATTTGTGCCTGCTTTCCTGTCTTCTTACAGGGCAGCAACCACTATGTATGGCATATCCCAATTAGTTGATTTTATTTATTTATTTGATTTTTTTAAAAATATTTTTGAGATTTAGTTAGTTGCATGCCAATATGCCTCTATGCGTGTGTGTGTGTGTGTGTGTGTGTGTGTGTGTGTGTGTGTGTGTGTAAAAGAAAGAGAGAGAGAATGCACCTGTGCAGGGCACTGTGTGCCTATTTCTCTGAGGCAGGGTCTCTCCCCAAACCTACACCTTGCACTTTTTTTTTCCCCTCAGCTAGACTAGAGGCCAGAAAACCCCAGTGATTCTCCTGTCTCTGTCCCCTTTAGAGCTGGTGTGACAGGCCTGTAATTCTGGCTTGTTACACGGATGTTGCCACCCGGACTCTGGTCCTCATGACTGAACAGCAAGTGCTCTTACCCACCCAGCCATCTTTTCCATCAACTAATCATTTCATTTGTCTACTTGGGATTTTAGAGACAGGGTCTTGCTTTACAGCCCCGTCTAGTCTGGTATTAGCTATGTAGCCCTCAAACTCATGGCAGTATTTCTGTGACAGCCTCCTAAGGCCGGGAGAGAGTAGAGGTGTGTGGCAACGCACCTGCCTCTTGCCACTTGATTTAAAGTGATCTTCCGAATTGGGACAAAAACAAAGATAGCAGAAGTTTCCACACTCAGCAAATGACCCAGTCCCATGGATCACACAAGTCTTGGGCTGACGTATGTTCTCAACATATGGTCTCAAAGTCCTGACATGCCTTTCCCGTTCCTTGTCCTGGTTTTTGTCATCTTCTTTGGAAGGCGCCACCCATTTCTTCAGAACTACTCCCTTGGTAGCCAGAGTCAGTGGATCTGCCATGCCATACTCTGCAGCTTTGCACTCCCTCTGTGGGGGGCTTCCACTTTAAGGAATGTAGTTTCTGTTCTTCTCTTCCATTTCCTCCCTTTTCTTCCTGTCCTTCCCTTATTCCCCCTTCCTTTTCTTCTTGAGAGAGGTTCTCTGAAGCCCAGGTGGCTTCTAGCTCCTCATCTCTTTCCTCAACCTCCTGAGTGCTGGGTCTCAGGCCTCCGTGAGCAAGCTGGAAATGCAGAGTTTAAAAGTGAGCCTCAGCTTCTAGAAGACGCTATGCCCACTCAGACAGGTAATGCATGGTTCCTCCTGACCCAACAGGGAGGCCTTCTACCATTGGTTACCCTCTCATCTACTATTAATTTGTAAAGGATAGGGTTTCTCAGACATACCTGAAACTTACCACGTAGGCCTCCTGATCCTCCTATCCCCACCTCCCAGCTGCTGAAATGACAGATGTGGCCACCACACCCAGCCCTTTTGGATGTCTTTCACAGAAGTACAAGGTGTGGATTTCTACAGTTTCCTGAAGACTTGGGGGAACCAACTGTGCTCCCTCACAGGACCTTCCCACAGGGACACCCATCACACCTTTGGGCTGTGGAAGGACACCCACGAGGCTGGTACTTTTCTTTCGTTTTCTGTGGTTCCCAGAAGCCTGGCTGATGAGGCCAGGGATTAATTACTTGGAGTGCAGCCTCCCATCCCAGTTTACCCAGTTTTCCCAGCTGGAGGAGGGTGCCAAGTCTTCAGGCAAGAGAGGAAGGTGAAGAGAAAGGAAGGGCAGGGTGTTGGCTCCTTCACTTGTTCAGACCAGAGCTGTGGAGTAGGACAAGTTAAGGCAGTCGTGTCTAGCATTCCTCCTTCCTGGCTTGGCTTTCACCTCAGCCCCAGTTCAGCAGCAGCACTATTGGCTGGGGAGGCCAACCCAGGAGGAGGAAACATCCACAAATCCTCATATAGCAAGGAAGGCTTAGGGGCCGGGTGACATTTTACAATCCTCTAGAGACAAAGGCCCCACATCTGGACAAGACTTCTCTTGCTCCTTACCCTACTGACCCTGACTTCCGGTAGCATCAGAGTTCTCATTGTCTTTGAGTACAACATACCTGCTGTGTGTGGCTTCAAAGGCTGTGCACTGCGTGCCTCTGTGAGATGCTTTCCAACAGACAGAGGAGAGAAGAGCAACCTTAAGGTCATGCCACGCTGTGCTTGTAGCTCTTCTGTGACTTCCTTTCCGTGTACTGCTCCCTCTGCCATAAACACTCTCGTCTGCCTTCCTTCCCACCACCTGTTTTCCTGGTTCACTGTGGAACATTCTGCTTTGAAATTCCGCCCAAGTACAATGTTGGTGAATATTATGGGTTGGTTGGCTATGAACTATCTTCTAAGGTCCATGTACTGAATACTCGAGAATACGATTTCTTCATCGCTCTCTATTTATCTCCTGGCCACCATGAGGTCTCCAGGTCTCCAGGGCCACATACTCTGGCCTTGTGTGAACCGTGCTGCCACAGGCCCAAGGCCCTAGGGACAAGTATACACGAACTTATTTTGTCGTGGTAACAGAAAGCTGACTAACGGTGAACACACATATGGTAAATGGAAAATTTCGGAAATGTACGTGCGACAGTGTTGCTAACCTAGTAATTTAATTGCGGTGTGGGGGAGGGTTCTAAAGGCAGCATAAGTGTAATCCACTGAGATGGATGAAATGACACAGTGAAACAGAATGAAATGAGAAAGACACAAAGCTGTAAAGCACATGAATACATTCACTGCTAGCGGGAATATAAGTGTTTATCTTTGGTTCTTGTTGGCAGAGAGCTCATCATGGAAGGAAAAGCATGGTGGTACTAGCTGACTTTGTGGCAGGAATGAGGCAGCAGTTACACTGGCAACTGGCAAGCTGAGAACATTTTTCTTTTAATATAAGTATCAGGTTGACTTTACCTGTCACTTTGGTTTTTGTTGTTGTTGTTATTGTTTGTTTTTCCGAGACAGGGTTTCTCTGTACCCTTGGCTGTCCTGGACTCACTTTGTAGACCATGCTGGCCTTAAACTCACAGAGATCCACCTGCCTCTGTCTCCCAAGTACTGGGATTAAAGGCATGCGCCACCACTGCCTGGTGACATTTCTTTTTTTTTTTTTAATTTTTTTATTAATTATTTATTACAATTTGTTCACTTTGAATCCCAGCTGTGGCCCCCTCCCTCCTCTCCTCCCAATCCCTCCTTCCTTCTTCTCCTTCTATACTCCTCCTCTAGTCCACTGATAGGGGAGGTCCTCCTCCCCTTCCTTCTGACCCTAGTCTATCAGGTCTCATCAGGACTGTCTGCATTGTCTTCCTCTGTGGCCTGGCAAGGCTGCACCCCCCAGGGGCAGGTGATCAGAGACTGGGTTCATGCCAGAGACAGCCCCTGCTCCCCTTACTAGAGAACCCATTTGGAAACTGAGTCTATGGGCTACATACGAGCTGGGGTTCTAGGTCCTCTCCATGCATGGTCCTTGGTTGGGATATCAGTCTATATAGGGCCTCTAGGGCCCAGGTTTTTTTTTTTTTTTTTTTTTTTTTTTT
>NW_026585644.1:33340361-33364741 GCF_907164565.1 Psammomys obesus
TTTAGAGACAGTGTTTCAGGCCTGGAAGCCCCATGTGGCTCAGGCTGGCCTTGAACTTGCAGCCTTCTGCCTCTGCTTCCTGAGTGCCAGGCTTACAAGTGTATGCCACCATGCCCGACTGCTCATGTGTGATCACTCAGCTTTGAGCTTCCGTACATTAACGCAGAGCTTTCTCCATCTGTCTCAGTCACTGTTCTGTTGCTGTGAGGAAACACTATGACCAAGACAGCTTAGAGAAAACATGTAATTGGGGGTTTGCGTACAGTTTCAGAGAGTTTGACCATTATCCTCACGGTAGGGAGCATGGTGACAGGCAGGCAGGCAGGTGTGGCGCTTGAGCGATAACAGAGCTCACACCCTGATCAGTAAGCGGGGCCTGACAAGGACTTTTGAAATTAAAAGCCCACCCACCTCCTCCTCCGACAAGGCCCCACCTCCTAATCCCTCCCAAACAGTTCCGTTAACTGCAGCCCAGGCATTCAAACATATGAGCCTACAGGGACCATTCTCACTCAAACCACCACGCCTCCCATTCCCACACTCGAGTTTTAACACCTAACCCGAGCTCAAAACATGAAAAGAGACCTTGAGATAATTCAGTGGTAGAATGTACTTAAAGCCCTGGGTTCAATCTCCAGCATTTGCAAAATGGGGACACGATGGCCATGTTTCACCCCAGGAAACAAAACAACGCCCGCAACCACAGTCGCAAGCCCTATGCTACACTGGCAGCAGAGGCATTTGACAACTGTTTGGCAAGATGGCTCGGAAAGCGAGGGTATCTGCTGCCAAGCCTGAGGACCTGGAGCGCATACAGTGGAGCGAGGGAACTGACTCCTGCAGGTTGTTCCCTGACCTCCACTTGGGTGTTGTGACACATTTGCACACACATAATTGAAGTAAATGTAATTTTAAAAATTGATCTTCAAAAAATCCGAGGTTGGCAAAGTTCCCCCAAAGTCCCAAGCACAAGCCGAGCCAAAGAACGCGGGCCTTGGCACAGCCTAACGAGACACACTAAATGAAACGAGCGGAGACCACCTCTATCTCCAATTGGATTTTTGTTTGCCCTTCTTCAAGAACGGATTGGTCAGACAGCAAAGGGGAAATAGGATAACGGGTACGCCAGAAGATCTTCAGGGGCAGGAGGATGCCAAGGGAGAGATGCTTCCCCTAAGTCCCCAGCAGGCTTTGGGGTACCTGACTGAGAAGCTGCAGGTGTCACAGCCCTCTCTTCTCTCACACACTTGTGAGTACCAGTCAAGAGGATGGTTATGGCTTAAAGGCTCTCAGCGGGGGGAGGGGGAGCGCTGAGAGAGGCGCTTGCGGAGCGAGATAGCAGGCCTCAGGGCTGGAGTGTCACACCCCTGCAGCTACCGAGGCCCCTTGGAGGGAGCTCCCGGTCAGGACATAGCCCCAGGCGTGGGCGCCCACAACGGTCTCCTAGGAACTCCCTGCCAGGAACCTGGGGTTTCTCACTGCGTTTTGCTGGAAGCCCGTGGAGAGGGTCGAGTTCATTGAGACCAGCTGGCTTCTGATTGGTTCAATGTGGGCACACAGCTAAGGTGAGACTTGTCAGGGCAAACGCTGTCAAAAGCGGGAGGTGCTAGAGCAGAGGTCAGGGGTCAGGGTGGGAGGGTTAGAGGGCACGCTGCTTGCCCTACCCTGGGGTTATGCACAGGGACCACACCTGTTTTTGTGTTTTCCTTTTACTAATTTCTGCGAATCTCGGCGTGCACCTCACACGTGCACGCCTGCAGAGCCGACGGGAGAGCGTCAGGTCTGGAGCTGCAGTTACAGGAGGGCTGTGCACCGCCCTGTGGGTGCCGGGAACCGAGCTCCGGTCCTCCGCAAGAGCAACAAGCCATCTCTTCCGCCCTTGCCTTTGCTCTTGTAATGCAATACTGGTGTCGAGCCCACGGTTTTCATTCGAGGAAGGCAAGCGGTTTCCCGACTGAACTACGTCCCCTGCCCCTACACATAAATATTTCTTAAAAAAAAAGAATTGTTACTACACTTATGTTTATGTATGCTAATAAATACTTTTAAAGAAACCTGTTGTTACATTTATTTGTGTGTGTGTTCTCTCACGATGCGGAGGTCAGAGGATGACTTGCAGGAGTCAGTTCTGTCTTTCCACCTTGTGGGTCCGCAGTCTGGGTGGAAACGCTCCCTTATCACTGATCCAACTCACCAGCCCAGCGGATAGGTCTGTCTTCTGGGCCAACCCCGGGAGCGCAAAGGTGTGGTCTGGTTCCAGACGCCACCCTGCGGGAGATCTGAGGATACAGGGACAGACTGAACGACAGCGATCCCAATCCAGGCTGGCGAGCTTCCCGGGACCTTTGACGCAGCCTCTCGAACGACTGCGTTGCACGGAGGAGAGAAAGGTGAGCAAATGAAATCGCAATGCGTTTAGAAAAGAAAATTCAGGAAATGGTTATCCCAGAAGTGAGGGTGGGGCTGTTAGCAGAGACTGGCTAGTGGTCGTGGGTCCCTGGCGCGGCCAGATTCTGTCTGGCATAAATGTTCCTCCCAGGGTGTCTGCCTTGCCACCGTGTATTTTCTATAGTTACGTCTTCATTTTTTTTGGAGACAGGGTCTTGATAAGTATCCCTGGCTAGCTCAATCTCTCGAGTGTTGGGATTACAGACACTTGTTACCGCATCTGGCTTACACATTTGTTCTAGGTAATCATGTAATCATATCTAGAAATGGTGGCCCATGAGGCAGGAGGATGAACACAGGTTGGAGGCCAACTCGGTTCACAGTGAGTTCCTGTCTAGCCAGGGCTACAGAGACCCTGTTTCAAACAAAACAATACTAAAACAAGTAAAAGGTGTGTGTGTTTGTGTGTGTGTTTGAGCGTGCATGCATGCTCCAGTGGTGTGTTTGTGTGTGTGGTCCCACTGGGAAACTCTAGGAACATAGAAATTGGTCTGTTTTGATGCATCATCACTGTTGATGGCCCCAGATACCAGGCCTCAAGGGTGGCTGCTGCCCCTCAGAGCTGTGCTGGAGATGGACCCTCTGTAGCCTACACTTTTTCTTGCTGTGGGTTCTGGTTCACAGTCCCATGGTTATGTTAGTTAATGAAATCCGAATTATGTGCCTGGGTCCAGGAAAGCAGGGAAGGGTGTGTGTCTTGACTTCCAGGTAATAGAACGGGAACGATGATTTGAGGGACACAGTGACCAATGACCTCTGTGCCAACACTCCTCAGACCTGATTGCATATCAGTCAGCTGGACGATGTCTTAAAAACCCAGCCCTGGGGGACAGGTGTAATGGTGGAGCGGGTTTCACAAGCCTGGTGACTTGTTTGGTCCTTTGAAGCCATGGTGGAAGAGCAGTTGGCTCCTGAAAGTTGTCCTCTGACCTCCTCACACACTGGCAGGAATGTGTGTCACGCCCCCTGTGGTGGTTTGCACGAGGATGGCCCTAGAAGGTCATATATTTGAATATTTGGTCCCCAGCTGGCAGGGCTTTGGGGAGAGGGCTGGGAGAAGAAAGCGTGTAACTGGACATCCTTTGAGGTTTCAAAAGCCTATACTATTCCAGTCAGCTTTCTACCCCACGCTTGTGGATCAAAATGGGAGCTCCCAGCTGCTGCTCTAAAGCCACGCCTGCTTGTCTGCTCTGCGCTTCCCTCCCCACCCCGCCCCCATGATCCATGGACTCTAACCCTCTGAGAATGTAAGTCCCAGATGATCAAGACCTTGGTCATGATGTTTTAGTGCAGCCACAGAGAAGTAACTAAGACACTCCCTTGTAAATTAAGGTCACTGTGAAGCCCATCCCTGACGGGATTAGGCTTGGTAGAGGGCTTGGCTAGCATGCTCAGTGCCCTGCACTCAGTCCCCGGACCCTGGAAGCCGAGGGTGAAGGTGAATGCCTGCACTCCCTGCTCAAGATCATCCTTGGCTACAGAACCAGTTCAAGGACAGCCTGGGCTACGTGAGACACCGTCTCAGGACCAACCACACAGCAATGCACACAGTCAAACCAAGGTTATACCCAGCCCATCAGAAGCAGAACGCTTGCTGGAGCTCAAGGGCCAGGAATCTGTCATTGTTTTAACTTTCTTTGTGATTCCCCTAGGCAGCCAAGTTCTTGAGTTGTCAGCTGCAACCTTCCTAAGTGTGTCCTTCAAATTACCTGCCTTGGACCTCCTGGGAGCTTGTCAGAAATGTACTTTTGCAGGCTGGCGAAATGGCTCGGAGGTTAAGAGCACTGCCTGCTCTTCCAGAGTTCCTGAGTTCAATTCCCAGCAACCACATGTGGCTCCCAATCATCCATCATCGGGTCTGGCGCCCTCTTCTGTCATGAAGGAACACATGCAGGCAGAACATATTTACTAGATAGCTCCATTGATCTAAAAAAAAAAAAAAAAAAAAAAAAAAAGGAAACGTGCTCTTGCCTTTGAGTCTCTGCTCTGTTCCAGCTCTCTGGAGCCCGTTCCCATTCTGGAGAATGCAGTTTCTTCTTCAATAAACTTTTTATCTCTGTCACAGAAGGAGAGAAGAAAGAAAGGAAAAGAAAGAGAGAAAGAAAAGCACAACCTTAGGGCTAGGGTTAGGGCTATGGTGGAGTGATTGCTCTTAGCATCTCCCCTTCCTTCCTAACAGGGGGGTGGGGTGGCAAAATACAGAGGCTCAGTACAACTAGAACCCATGTTTAAACTACAGCCCAAGTGAACACGGCCTGTACTATGGTTTGGGAAGGGCTGGCCGAGATGTTTATCCATAGCACCCCAGCCTCAGAGAACAGGGAGCCTGGCACTCCCTTCCACCTCTCACTGAGGAAAGCATGTTTGGCCCTCATGTCACCTGGCAGGCCCTGCATACTTCCTTGGTTTCAGTCAACTGTCCTTTTTAAGATTTGTGTCCTTCCCGGGTTCAGCTCCCAGCACCCACATGGCAGCTCGCAACCATCTATTATGAGTTCTGGTGCCCTCTTTTGGCATGCAGGCAGAAAACTGTATAAATAATAAATAAATCTTGGGCTGGAGAGATGGCTCAGAGGTTAAGAACACTCACTGTTCTTCCAAAGTTCCAGAGTTCAATTCCCAGAAACCACATGGTGGCTCATAACCATCTATAGTAAGATCTGGTGTGCAGGCAGAATGTTACATAAATCATAAATAAATCTTAAAAAAAAAAAGACAATCTTTCCCCGTAACTTTGCGAGTTGTGTCAAGTTGACAATAAAATCTAGCACAGCTTATATAGCCGAGGGTGACCTTGAAAGCCTTTAACCTCCCTCCTTCGACACTTGCCTGGTGAAATCCCAGGCATACCACCTTGCCTGGCTTTATTTATTTTATTTCATTTTTTTCACGACAGGGTTTCTTTGTGTAGCCTTGGCTGTCCTAGACTTGTTTTGTAGACCAGGCTGGCCTCGAACTCACAGCAATCTGCCTGCCTCTGACTCTCTGAGTACTGGGATTACCACCACTCCTGGCTTTCTGGCTTTATTTTTAACGTTTTGCTTTGAGATAAAGTCTTTCTGTGCTGCCCAGCTTGGCCTTAGACGATTAAGCTCCAATAATCCTCTCACCACAGCCTCCCAAACAGCCAGGACTGTAAGCATGAATCACTGCACCCAGCTCGTATTTCTTTTTAATGGTAACTCAACTATAACTCTAAAAGAACTATAAAATCCAAGCCGATGTCTGGTCAAAATAACTACTGCCAGTCGCTGGATAATTTAGCTGACTCCTGTAGATCTTCAGTTTCTTGTGTCTAATGGAGCCAGTGAGATGGCTCAGTGAGCCGAGTTTGTTTCCTGGGATCACAGGTTAGAGGGAAGTAACTGACTCCTGAAATTTGTCCTCTGACTTTGGCATTCATGTGTTTGTATGTATGCATACACTCAAGATAGATGTAAAATAAAGCTAGAAAGTCCCGCCAGACTCAGTCTAATAGAAATATCCTTCAGTTCTTCGGAACAATACCTCTCTCATAACACTCCAACTTTTCTCAATTAGCAGGTGCCTGTCAGTGTGGTTTTGGGGGGGGGGGGGGAAGGGGCGAGAAGGGGACTACAAAATTAACTATAGAGTCACTATGCCACCTGGCGACCATTTTGGGAACTGCAGTCCCAATTGCCTTAAACTCAGTTGAGGACTTCGTACCAAGTTGAGCACGCAGTTCTACCAATTGAGCCAGACCCCCTTCTGCCTCCCAAATGCTGGGACTGCAGGCATGCCCCACGACCCCCACCCCAGTCAGTTATTCATGATAACACAAAAGAGTAAGAATAACTAACAGAAGAAGAGAACGTAAGGGCGCGAGTAGTGGTGAAATCCAAGAAAAGCAGGCGAGATGGTACACAGGTGAAGTGGATAAAGACGGCCGCGCCACGCCCGACAACCTGAATTCCATCCCTGAGACTCACGTGGTGGAAGGAGAGAGCCTCTACACGCAAGCCATAGCGTGCGTGTTCACGCATAGAGACACAATAAACAGATGTAATTTTAAAAGAGAAACACCAAGCAAAGATGAATTCAGAGGTTAAAGTTTGAGTAGCTAGGGCGGGTCATGGCGGAGGATGCCTTCAGTCCCACCACGCCAGAGGCAGAGGCAGGTGGAGCTCTGAGTTCCAGGCCAGCCTGGTTTGCAGAGAGAGTCACAGGACAGCCACAGCCACACAGAGAAACCCTGTCTCAAAAAACAAACAAAACAAAACAAGAAAAGCCAATCAAGACAGAAGTGTAAGCTCTGTACTAAGGAAGAGAATTTGAATGACTGTGTTTTCTCCAAGATCAATACTCATTCAAGTTACCTTGTCAGACGTGAAAATGAAAACCAGTCACATACGAAGAGAGGGAGATGTTTTCCTTTCCTTGTACTCCTCAGGAATCTACTCCAGAAGAATGAAAGCCGGAACCAAGAAAGAGGAAACCTTCCATTTGAAAAACAGGGGCCCACCAGGAGCTGCAGCTGGCTTGCCTCGGGAGTAACCTGTCAGAGAGGGACAGGGCATGGTATCCAGGAAGAAGAGGGTGCCTGGGAACATGGCTCAGTCGGCAAAATGCTTGTTATTCAAGCACAAGGACCTGAGTTTGGTCTCTAGCAGCCCTGTGGAAGTCATGTGTGGTGGTCAGCTTCTGCCAGAGGGCCTGTCTCAAAAAAGAAGATGGGACCTATTTCTTAGCCAAGGCTAGGGCTCAATGGTAGAGTGTCTGTCTAGCATTCTCACGGCTCTCTATTCAACGCCCAGTCTTGAAATTTTAAAAAGTCACTAAGATACAACAATTTTAAAATAAGGCCTCCAAAGAGCAATCAAAGAAGACACGTGGATGACCTCTGACTTTCGGGCGTGAGTATACTGCCCACGAGTACAGGCGCACAATGTCCACACAAGACGCTGAAGCAAGGAAGGCATGCTGGGTAGCTCTGTGACCTTGACCCACATCAGTGTCAGCTGGAAAGAGGGACCCTCCATCAGGATGGCCGGTGGGGCGTTTTCTTGATTAATGATTAACAGCAGAGGGTCCAGGAAGGTGGCGCTACCCCTGGGCAGAGGTCTTGGGCTCCATAAGGAAACTGAACGATTCAGGGGAAGCAATCAAGTGAGCCGAGTTCTCGAGGTTCCCGCCTCAGTCACTGCCTAGACTCCCATCAGTGACTGGAACTTGTAAACCGAAATAAGCCCTTCCCTCTCTGGGTTTGTGGTCAGTGTTCTATCCCTGCTACAGAGAGCAAACTAGAAGGAAAGGCAAGCCTGGGGAATCTACCTTGACACGCACAGCCCTGTGTGTGTCACTCGGGGAACACAGTTACAGCCTCTCGATCTCCCCAGCCCCATCATCATCGCTGCTATTTTCTTACTGTAAGCGCATCATCTAAGTTCTCCGTGTCTGGTAACCTGGTAACGGCTGGCTGCCGGTAGCTTGCGTCTCCGCTGGGAATGGCTTCGGGAGCCCCTCTTCCAACCACACGGGAATGTACCGTCGGCAGCGGCCGAGTGGCTGCTGTGAGTTCATGGTACAATAGCCATGCCACGCACAGAAGATGGTATTTCGAGGCATTCCTCTCTTCCTCTGGCTCGAACGCTCTGTCCCATCTCTTGTGACGGTCCCTGAGCTTTGTGGGGAGTGAGTGACAGGCTGGTGTAGATGTCCCATTTGTGGCTGAACACGCAACAGTCCCTTATTCTCCTGTCCTAAGTCCCTGTGCTGTAGTCTTCTGCAAAGAAAGGCGCTTCTCCAATCAAGATTGAGAACAGCACTAACCTGCGGGTATAGACACGAGTATTTTGAGGGCAGCTGACAACATGTCCAGTTAACAAAACAACAGTAATAGGTCCCTCCGGTCTATCATCTCCCCAGCCATAGTCTTTTGACCAGGTTTGCAGCCGTTTTTTGTTTGTTTGAAACAAGGTTTCAGTGTAGCCCAGGCTATCCTTGACCTCTTCATTTTCTTGCCTCTGCCACCTCTGGCATTACATGTGTGTGCCACCGTGCCCTGTCCAAATGGAGGAAGACAAACACAAAGATCTTCTCATTTTCTTCTTCCTTTTCCTCTTTTCTCTTCTTCTTTTGTTTTGTTTGTTTGTTTGTTTTTCAAGACAGGGTTTCTCTGTATAGTCCTTGGCTTTCTTGGAACTTGCTCTGTGGACCAGACTGGCCTCAAATTTGCCTCTGCCTCTAGAGTGCCGGGATTAAAGGTGTGTACCCTAACCGCCAGGTTTACAAAAATATTCATATGTCAGGCAATAGCCAGCAGTTTCACAGTGGTCCTGAGCTACGTTTTGGTGTACTCATGAGGCTAGAACTGTGACACAAAAGGCAAGGCCAATGTGTGATGAAGGCATTCCCACCAGCCAGCTGGTTGGTCAGTAAGAAGATGAGTAGGAAAGAAGGAAAGCTCCTCCGGTTCCGGAAGCTTCTAGGCTAGATTAGAGCAGGATATTCAGGGTTGGTAGCTGCTGTTTCCTTGCTGCCCTTGCTGCCGGGTCCTCCTGCTTGGTGGTGGTAGACACTGTGACAACTGCAGAGTAGGCAGAGAGAGTGAATTTGTGGCTGATCTGTATGTGTTATGGGTTTTGTTTTGTTTACATGGAGAACAAGTCCATCCCCCCCCCCTCCTACTTCTGCTCCTGAGTTAAAGGACTCACCAGGGCGTCAGCACCTTGAGTTCATTGCCGTCTTCACCCCGTCAAGTCAGGAAGGTGAGCTGCCATGTGGGTGCTGGGAACCAAACTGGGGTCCTCTGAAAGCAATATATTGATACTTTTCCTTGCTGAGCCCTAGTATATCAATAGTTTTAAGTTTAATCCTTTTTTTTTTTAAACATGGAGTCTCGTGTATCCCAAACTGCTCTCCCATTTTCTGTATAGTCCAAGGCCTTGAACTTGTGATTCTCTGCCTCAGCTGCTGGCTTTACAGGTCTGTGTCAGCACACACAGAGTTATGAGGTGCTAGGGACCGAACTCAGAGCCTCCTGTGAGCTAGGTAGGCGTTCTGTCAACTGCTACATCCCTAGCCCCCGTTTTATCTATTTCTTTACATTTTGGTTTCAAATGAGTGTTTCTTAGGTGTGTAGCAAGAAAAAGTAAAAGAACAATTAGCAAATAGTGGTTAGAGAGAAGCACAGAAAGATGACAAAACACTATTACTAGCACACTTTTCCATGTTAAAGAAGTATAACTGCGAGGTGATGCATGACTTTAATCCCAGCACCAGGAAGGCAGAAGCAGACAGATCTCTGAGTTCAAAGCCAGCCTGGTCTACAGAGTGAGTTCTGGCACAGCCAAGGCTACAGAGAAAAACTCTTGTCTCAAAAAAACAAAACAAAGAAGTTCAACTCTGCAATTACTCTGTATCTATCATATACATATAATATATACATATATATATATATATTATAAGTCCATGGGGGTTTTGCCTTCACTTTATCTGTGCCTGATGCCGCCACGGCCAGAAGAGGGCATTAGCTCCCCTGGAGCTGGAGTTACAGACAGTTGTGAGCTGCCATGTGGGTGCCGGGAATAGAACCCAGGTCCTCTGGAAGAGCAGCCAGTGCTCTTAACAAGGAGCCATCTCTTTAGCCCCCTAACTTCACACTTCTTTTTTCTTTTCTGAATTAAGCTTTCGGTATCACATTATGTCAAGGAGTCATGACCCAGCACAAAGCCAGTTAGATCCTCGCTCATGTGTTCTAGCCGTTTGACATTTCACATGGTGGTGTGTGTGGTCCGTTTTATCAACTTCCGTGGTGGTGTCCGTTTCGCAGGCAGGTGTGTCTGTTTCGATATACATGTCTTTAGCACTGCCTGCCTTGCTGTAGAGTCCTCTTGCTGTAGAACGCCTTGTCTCTACTGAGTTGCCTCTGCTCTTTCTGTCAAAGATCCGTTACCTTGTTGGCGTCTCTCAAGACCAACAGAGGCAATCTGTTGGGCCCTTCACCAAGTTCATTGGCTTGATTCATGTAAGATAAGCAAGGACCTCGGTGTTTTTTTAGGGAGATTTGCTGTCAGGGAGGCCCGAAGGACCCCAAGCCCACCTGAAGGATCTATGCAGGCAAGCGTCCTTCTGAAGAGCTGGGGAAGAACAGCCACCAGCATGCCGCAGTTCACTGGGACATAACTGAGAAAACGTTAAGATCGTGAAACTTCTGACAAGAGCAAAGCGATCTGAAAGCACTCGCGAGAAAGAGGTTCACAGGTGTCTCGGGAGCCAGGAAGAGGTCAAGCGCTGACACACAAGCCTGATGATGTGGCTTCCATCTGTTAAGCTGTCCCAAGATGGAGTCACCTAAGACACTGAGATGAATGACCTGTGTGGGACCCTGCTCCTTCAGGGAGAGGGAAACTGAATGTTCTGTACTCCCAGAAAACTTGCCGGCCCCTCATTTCAGCACAGCTAGGACACGAGCCTACTGCTATTCTAACTGCCAGTGGCCCCTCCCCCTGTAAACTTTTGCTCACTGCAGTCCTTAACACCCTCCTGTCACTATTCTGCCCGACTAAAGTCACCCTATAAAGCCCCAGACTCCGCCCTTTGGTGCTGTTCCTCGTCTTGGAGACTGCAAGCTCCTGCTTTAAGTAAACGCTTTATCTGTGTGCAGCACCAGGCTCTGGTGGGCTCATTCTCTCGTTAAGCCTCGAGCTACCCCTGAAAACCACCTTGGAAGGAGAGAACCAGCCCCTAAAAGTTGTCCTCTGATCCTCACGTGTGTGCTGTGGCATGCATGCACACACACACAGATAGAATCTGGGCGTGATAATGCATGCTTGTAATTCCAGCCTTTGAGAAGCTGAGGCTGCACTTTTTTTGAGTGTGAGCTATGCAGGGAGCTATGCCTTTAAACAGAGAGTGACTTCAGGACTCAGTTAAAGTATCCCTTAAAGGCCCAGTTCCAGCACTCAGGGAGGCAGAGGCAGGTGGATTCGCTCTGAGTTTGAGGCCAGCCTGGTCTACATCCAGGATAGCCAAGGCTGCACAGAGAAACCCTGTCTTGACAAACCAAAACCAACCAAACAAAAACAAACAAGTAAAAAAACGTTTAGTCAAGTATGGCCTTACTACATATTTCTGGCTGTCCTTGAACTTGATGTGTAGACCAGGCTGGCCTCAAACACACAGATCTGTCTCCTGAGTGCTGGGATCAAGGGCGTGCGTTGTGTGGCCACACCCAGTTTACATTTCCTTTCTTACTCCCCCCCTCCCCCCAAGACAGTTTCTCTGTGTACCCTTGGCTATCCACTTTGTAGACCAGGCTGGTCTTGAACTCACAGCGATCTGCCTGCCTCTGCCTCCCTGAGTGCTGGGATTGCCGGCGTGAGCCACTGTGCCTGGCTACATTTCCTTTTTTGAAGCCTGACTTTAGGGCTGAAGATGGTGCTTAGATAGCAGGATGGTTGCTTAGAAACTGCAAAGACCTGGGTTTAATGCCCAGCACCACAAAAAAAAATGGGCATGATGTTGCATACTTAGAATCCTTTCTAAGGAGATGGAGGTAGGAAGATCAGGAATCTGAGGTAATTCTTACTACATCCTGGGCTATGTGAGACCCTTTCTCAATAATTCAAGGCAATCCTCAGCTACCTGACAAGCTCCTGGTTGGCCTGGGCTACATAGTGTCACACTGAGTGGTCTATTACTGACCTAGCATAGGCAAGGCCTTGCAGTTAAATCTCTCTCTCTCTCACACACACACACACACACACACACACACACACACACACACACACCCCACTCCTATGTGCTTGGTTCTGCTCACTGAAAAGGCCTAGAAGGAATGGCAAGCCCCAAGCGATGAGCCTCTTAGAACCCAGAGTGTGAATTCAAAATGACTCTTCCTACTTCAAAGGACTAAGTGTCACCACAGCAATGGCTGATGCCAGACTCCAGGCTGGAAAATATAACGTGCAGTTAGAATTTCTGAGAACTCTGCGCTCTGAGGAATGCAGGTACGAGAATGCTACCACAGATATGATACCTGATTGCCAAACATCCAGTGTTTGCCACTCAGGAGACCTGCTGTCCGGAGTCTGGGTTATGCTTGTTGGCCTGGCCTTTATAAACTGTCATATGGTGTTGTGTGACAAAACTTTTGTGGGGAGACAAACACACACATACTACTCACTTCAGGGAGCCCACGACAGACCAAACTACAGATACCACAAAATTCTAGTGTGGTGAAAACTGAGTTTTACTGAGGTTACTTACAGGAGCAGAAATGATTCAAAGACAGCTGCATCACCAAAGCCCACCGCAGCACAGGTGACAGCACACAAAGCTGGGAACGTGGAGCACACTGCACAGCCCGAAAGGCAGCTCAGCAGGTTAGAGAGTGTCCTTCCTAGGTGACTCAGTCTAAACCTCTCCAAGGCAGCTCAGCTGGTCTCTGCTTCTTCTGGAGCAGTTGATCTGCTATGAGAGTCAGTCTTCTTTGCAGCTGGGCTTTGGGGAGGAGCCTAGTGAATCTGGTCAGTTTCAGGAACTTCCTGAAGCTATTTTAGTTGTTTACATTCTTGTTTAAGCAGCTTCCCTGCAGGATAGGACGTTTGGATCTCAGAGGAAACTGTTACACAACATCCAGTCACACTATTCAAGAGAGACCTTTTTAAAATATTTATATATTTACTATGTATACAATAGTCTGTCTGCATGCCAAGAGAGGATACCAGATCTCATTATAGATGGTTGTGAGCCGCCATGTGGTTGCTGGGAATTGAACTCAGACCTCTGAAAGATCAACCAGTGCTCTTAACCTCTGAGCCATCTCTCCAGCCCAAGAGAGACCTTTTTAATTTACTTTTAAATTCACTGGTCACTTTCACTGCTCCATCCTTCATCTGCTCCCCCCCAAATTTTTTTTAGTAAAGAATATTTAACAAATTTTAAAAATTACATTAATTGGCCCTGGAAGCATTCCCAGCACCCATTTGGTGTTTCCATTTGGTGTTTCCTGGGAAGTGGGGCTGGGAGAGTGCTTTCAACTGCCTTAACAGGCATTCCCCAGGGTGAAGGGGGAAGGTGGTGACTGGGTCCAGGCGGTTAAAGGCACCAGGCAGCTGGGCACAGGAAGTTGTGGAGAGGATCCCACGGGCCCTAGATCCCAGCTGCTTGAGGCAGAAGGACTGGAAGTTCAAGGCCAGCCTGAGCCGTGTCTGAAGACCTTATGGTGAAAGAAGGGCTGGGGATATACCCCAGTGGTAGAACACTTGCTTGGCACGTGGCAGGTCCTAGTTATAGAAAAGGAAAGGGGGGCGGGAGTGTTTCTGCTCTTGACACTGCGGCTCAGGGCTGTATCGCCCTTCACACTCTCGGAGGTTAAGGCAGGAGGCAATGAGGCCAATCTAGACTACACACACACACACACACACACACACACACACACACACACACGCCCTGGTCCCAAACAAACAAAAAACAGAAAAGGGACTATCAGCTGCCATTTCCTTTGGGTTTCAGACCAAAGGTCAGACGCATCAGACAAAAGGGTTTGTGTCCACCTACGGAAATCTCTTGAGGGCACAAAGGCCAAGACTAAATAGAGTCCGTGGAGTGTCTTAAGCACCAGCCCAGGGACCAAGGTCCTTCTTGCAGGGCCCTCAGCCACGACCGGCCTGCACCTGCAGGGGGCGCCGCAGACACACCAAGGCGAAGCGAGCCTCAGGCCGGGTGCGAGGCTCACGCCAAGCGCAGCATCTGGGAAAGGCTTCTCTAAAGGAACTCGTGAGGAGAGGCCAGGAGGGATGAAAGTTGATGGCGAGAGCAGAAAAGGGGCGGGGGAGGATTTAAAAAACGAGTCCTGCCACTGACCCCATCGCTCGGGTTCTTGAGCCTGTTTCCCCATCTACAGAGTGGACGGTGGGGGTTGGAGGGGCGCGGTGCGGGCGTTCGAAAAGCGCTCTCGCCAAGGTTTCGGGACAGCCTAGGCTCAAACCGCAAGTGCCACCCGCCCTCTCTGCTCCTCCCCGGCCTGAGCGTCTCCGCCTCCGGGCAGCCGTCAGCTCGGGGGAGCCGAGGTGGGTACGCGGCGGTCCTGGAGGCGGACACCGCGAGGCCTTGGCACGAGGGGACGCCTGGGGCACCCGGCCGGAGCCCCCTCCGACCCCGTCCTCCTCCCCGCCCCCGTCCCCGCCCCGAGGTCGCCGGCCGTCACCTGGGCGCTCCGTGGGGCCCGGGGCGGGGCGCGGGGCGGGGACGGGGGCGGGGGCCGGCGCCCCGTGGGAGGAGGCCGGCCACGTGACTCCCGCGGCCCGGCGGGGCTGGCCTGGCGGGGAGCGTCGCTGCGGAGCCCCAGCCGCGCGGGCACTGGCCGTCGGGGTCCCGGGACGGCGGGCCCCCGCCGAGCGCCCATGCCATGGAGAAGCTGGCGGCCGGGCTGGCGGGGCTGCGCTGGAGCATGGGCGCTTTCCCGCTCGACCTCATCGTCAGCCGCTGCCGCCTGCCCACGCTCGCCTGCCTCGGGCCAGGTAGCGGGGGTTCGGGGAGGGGGCGCGGGGCGGGGGCCGCGGACAGCTGGAGCTGGCGGGGCTGCCGGGCGCGCTCTGTCGCCGCCCTCCCCGCCCCCGGGGATGGGGAGCTTTGCTAGGGTGCCCGGGGCGCGGGGACCGCTCTCGGCCCCCCCACCCCCACAACCCCAGACCCACGCAGGGTTAGGAACTGGCGGCCAGGCCGGGGCAAAGTTTCCAGTCCTCTCCGGAGCCCCGAGCGCTGCTGAGTCTGTGGGCCGCTCCGCCGGCGCACCCCACTTTTCCCGGCGTCGGTGGGCGCCTGCCCCGGCCGCACCTCCTTGATCCCTTTGTCTGCAGCTTCTCCCCTTCATCCCCCTGCAGCTCTCGGACCTCAGTGGGTCTTTTCCCTCTCACCACCCGCTAGTCCCTGTTTGGGGGGACTTCTCCTGAACTGTCTTTTTTTCTCTCTCTCTCTCTCTTTTGGCATCCTGAGGTCCTCTGGCAGCGGACAGGCTACTCTCCGGAGAGGCCTGGGTGAGCGAGCCCTGCCACCCGCCGCCACCCCCACCCCCCCACCAGGCCCCCGGCCCTCTTCCACCTCTGGTCCCTTTTCCCCACCAGGCCCCCGGGGCTCCAGTGACGGGACCGTACATGGGAAGCCCGAGGGCTGCACAGGGCGAGCGGACTGTGGTGTTGGGGAAGGGAGAGCGGTTTGGCTGGGGGAGGGGCGCGAGCCGGGGCTGGCAGCCAGGCCGGGGGTTTTGTGTGTGAGAAGAATAGGGGTTTGGCCCGCGTTGGCACACTCGCTTCCCTGAATGCTAATGGCACTCCTGGGCTCTCTTCTGGGCCTGGCAGCTCCTCTCTGACCCGCAACAGCAGGAACGGGGCGCAGTGAGCCCCAGGCGGGCCGAGGCAGGCCCTGTGGGACGTGGGTGTTCATCCGGGCCCGTTAGGCAGGAATCCCCCGCGGTCCAGCTCTTGTGGCACCTCACCCGCCCCTCGGCGTGTGATCCCGAGACTGTGTGTGCAGCTGGACTGTGTCTGCTTGTGAATAGGAAATTCTGCCCTAGGTTCTTCCTGCTCACTTCCCACGCAGCTCTTTGACACCCCTTTCTTTGAGTTCTTTTCTGTGCTCTTCTGTGTGGCTGGGCCTCCTCTGCGGTCCCTGACACCTGGGCGTCCCATTATCATCCTCAGTTTCCTGTCTTCCACTGGGCTGCTGCTGGCTTTTGGGGGAGGGCCAAAGATTACGGACTTGTGAGCTGAATGAATGAGCAGCGGTGTGGGATGGCCTGGCTCTCCGTGACAGTGTGGCTGCGCCTGGGTCACGGGTAGCGTGTGGACGTGCGCTTGAAACTGCGCGTCGCTGAAGGTCCCCTCGCGATATGCATTCAGGATGGGTCCCTCAGTGGGATCTCAAGACTGCGTCGTGCTGTCTGGGTGACAGGCGTTTGTCCTGGCGACCCCCTGTTGGTGTGTCTACCTGTGTGGCTTTGGGCTGTGTCCCTTGGAAGAGTGGGTGGGGCTTGTTAGCTTAGCTCTAGAAAGAGCTTGTCCTCTCCTCCAGGAGCTTGGAGGAGGAAGGTTCAGGCAAACCTCTCCTGTGCGCACTCATACTCATACCCAGAATGGGAGATCCTCCCAGAAGGCCCTGGATAACCCCACCCGTTCATACACACCACACGACGAAAGTGCTTTCTGAAGCACCCCCTCCCCCGCGCTGTTAAGAAAACCATTTCCAATTTGTTTGGCTGGTAGAAAATTTGTAAGGTGTGTGTGTGTTGTATGTGGTGCTGTGTGTATGAGTGTGTGGGGTGTATGTGGTGGTGTGGAGTGGGGGGGTATGTGTGAGGGGGCTGGAAAGGAGACGTCCCCACCCCCACTGCGCCCACCAGCTGCATCCAGGATACGCCCCAGCAGTCTCCTGGAAGCTGGGCTGCCCCTCCTGCTCCCCTGGAAACCGTTGCTGGGGATGGAGCCTCTTCGGCTCAGACCCCTCCCGGCTCTGCACCTCTGCCCCTCTGCTGCTCTCCTCCCCCTCCCCCAGTGCACTTTGCTAAATCCAGTGCATGTCCTACCCCAACTTTAAGAATGGCTTCTCTGAGGTGGGGTTCGGGTGTGTGTGTGTGGGGTCCCCTCCCCCATCCTTTGAGGTCCCATGAATGTGAGACTATGGCAGTGGGTGGGGAGGAAAGGCATCTCCCAGAGTTCCAGGAGTAGGCTCTGTAAGCCCTGCCACTCTGAGCTGACAGTGACTGTGGGAACTCTCATAGCCGGGACCCACAGGGACAGATCCCTTCTAGTTCCTTCCTTGCCTGGCCTGGGCATTGACTTGGCAGGATCCCCCTGTGCGAATGTGCCTGGTCCTAAGGCCCGACTCTTGTCAAGAGCAAAGTCTCTCTTACTCCACACCAGCCTGATCTCTCCTCCATGGTCCTCTGTGCCCTCAGCTCAGGGCCTCCAACTTGCTTCCTCCAGGTCTCCCGAGGCCTGAGCGTGCCTGGAGGGCAGAGGCTGGCTGGCCTGACTCATCCACTGGGAGTCCCCCGCCCCAGCCTGAGCCCCAGGACAGCACTCCAGCGGAATGATGAATGTGAGGCTGCGGTGCTCCGGTTGCCGTGTCCCCACAGGGAGTCGGAGCTCTGCTGCTCAGGCCTGACTCACAGCTGACAGCCCGCTGGCCCTTCTGGTGCTGCTGGCCAGTACAGGGATCACAGGGCACGAGGCAGGGACTTGCTGAGGAAGGGGCTGGGTCACCCAGTCTCTTCTTTCTTCTGACTCTCTCTCCCCTTTCTTTCCTCCCCTCCCAGGAGAGTATGCGGAGGGTGTCAGTGAGCGCGATATCCTGCTGATCCACTCTTGCCGCCAGTGGACGACAGTGACAGCCCACACCCTGGAGGAGGGCCACTACGTCATTGGGCCCAAGATTGACATCCCTCTGCAGTACCCAGGTGTGCCCAGCTGGAGCCAGGGGCTCAGGATCTCTGAGCGTGGGGAAGCAGGAGGGCTGGGACCAAGGCTGCAGGGGCAATGTGTATGGAAAGCCACTAATGATCACTTTCCCTTGGAGCTTCAGGGATGAGCTAGGCCAGGCAAGACTAGTCCGGGAGGTGGGTAGAGGCCGTGGTTAATGTTAGGGCTTAGGACTCTCAGTACTGTGTGTGGAGACCTGTTTCTGAAGAAGTAGCAACTCAGGTTTACAGAGTTTTGATTCTTATTTTATATTTTGGAGACAGGTGCTTGCCATGTAGCTCATGCTGGCTTTGAACTCATGTTTAGCCTCCTGCCTCAGGCTCCTAAGTACTCTGATTATAAGCATGAGCCATTATGCTAGGTCATATTTTATTTAAAAATTTAAAGTCATGATTAAAAATACCCCCCCCCCCTTTTTAAGACAGGGTCTCAGCCAGGTGGTGGTAGTTCATGCCTTTAATCACAGCACTTGGGAGGCAGAGGCCAGCCTGGTCTATAGAGTGAGTTCCAGGACAGCCAAGGCTACAAAGAGAAACCCTGTCTCAAAAAAAAAAAAAAAAAAACAAAACAAAACAAGCAGGGTGCGGTGGTGCACGCCTGTGATCCCAGTACTCAGGGAAGCACAGTCAGGTGAATCTCTGTGTGTTCAAGGCCAGCCTGGTCTACAAAACAAGTCCAGGACAACCAAGGCTTCATTCACAGAGAAACCCTGTCTCAAAAAACAAGCAAACAAAACCAACCAAACAAACAAACGAAAAGACAGGGTCTCACTGTATAGATCAGGCTGGACTTGAACTCATAGAGATCTGTCTGCCTCTGCCTCTCAAGTGCTAGCACTACAGGTATGCCCCCATGACAGCTGGCAAAATATACACATGCCGTTAAGCAACTAGAAGTCAGACTTCATCCCTAACTGGAGAGCTTCAAAGCTGCATCCTGAGCTGCCTTTGACTCTACTCCCAAAGAGAAAGCCTGCTAGGATCTGCTCAGTACCAGACAGTCCAGGCCAAGGAGTGCTCAGGCCAACTGTGGCTGCCTGTCAGCTTGGACACTTTCTCCCCAGTTCAGTGCTGAACTCACTGTCTTCACGGATGGGCTTTATAAACAATGCTGACGTGTTAGAGTTCTAAAGACTTGGCTGATTATGTGTTATTATTTGCTCTTATGTGTTCTGTATTATTTATGTTTTATTTGTTGGCAGTACTGGCCTCGTTCATGCTAGGTGAGCACTCTAAACCCCGGTCCCTCCCTCTCTTTTTATTTTTTAATTAGATTTTTATACAGTCATTGTGTGTGTGAGTGCGTGTGACCTAAACACAGCTCTTCTGCTCAGCTTCAAGCACCTTTCACAAGGAGACTTCTCAGCCATCCTCGTTATTTTGAAGCATGGTCTTGCCTAGGTTTGCTCTGTCGTCCAGGCAGGTCTTAAACTTGGGCTCCTTCTACCTCAGCCTCCTGAGTGGCTGGGGTTACAGGCCTGCACCATGCCACGGGAGGGGGGGGGCGACTCTTTGTGTTTAATGTAAAGTTTTGTTTGAAGAAAGGATCCACTACCAAAAGAAAGTGTAGCGCTTCGATTTTGCAGGTAGGGAGACCAAGGGCCCCAGGAGGGCAGAGACCGTTGTGGGTCACAGGGCCACTCAGTGAACCTGGGCATCCTCAGCACTGGGCTCTGTACTGCATTATGCCAGCACTACAGGGCTCTTGTCCCCAAAGGACGAGCCCGGTGCCATCCCCAGAAACGTCTCCATGCAAGCCCAGGGCAACCATAGCTAGTACATTCCAGATCCTGGGCCCGTCCTCATTTTGTCTTCACAGTTGCCTCCTTTTAAGAGCTAGAGAGCGAGGCTCCAACTCTGTGCTTTTAACTGCTGTGCAGCTCTGTCCCTGCTCCCAGCCCCGGCTGCAACCTTTGGAGCCGGGAATGCTCACACTCCTTCCCTGGCCTTACCGCTGCTCTGTCTTAGCCTGGGCCCCCTTGAGTCTGTGCATCAAGGCTTAAAACCTTGCTCCAGGTTTGAGCTCCTTCGAACACACTCCAGGGCCCAGCGGGCCCCAGTGTCTCACTGACTTGGGTTTTTATCCTGGCCGCAGGCTTTTGGTGTCTGCTCATGCTAGAATCCCCCCCCCCCCCCCGTACCTGAGAATCTAGCATTGGCGCAGTTAGAAGTCTCTACCTTCTTCAGCTAAAAATAAAGAAATAAAAATTAAAAAATAGCGGTTTGGGAAAGCCTTCACACTGGCACCCTTTTAGTTTGTATCTTTACAACTAAAGTCACAGAGTCCCCAGAAAACTATGAACGGAGGCAGGAGAGCCCTCAAGCCCTTACCCCCTCTATTCACCCCCTTCTTCAGTGAGCCTGAGAGGTGGGGACAGGACGGCGGGGTAACAGCTGGCCGGCAGGGCCTGCGGCCCCAGCTCCCTCTTCCGCTGGGGGCCTCGCTCACTTCGCGGGAGTGGAGGTGGGGGCTGGGCCTCCGAGGAGGCTCGGAGCACAGGCTCCACGCTGAGCCCTCCCAATGAATTAATAATGGCACTGGCCGGGCCGGCTGCGGCCAGCGGGGGAGGGGCGGGGCTGGGGGTGCTGCCGCTGCTCCTCCCGGTCTCCAGGCTGCGGGAGTCAGGGTCACTTGGTGTCTTGAGACATCTGGACCAGGGCTGCCTTGGGGTCCGGACACCCTCCCCAGCTCTTTCCAGAGCGGTGGCCTGGGTCCTGCTGAGCCCTTGTCAGGTGCGCGTCGCGGTATGCATCCATATTACATATGAAACGCCAAAGTCCAGATAGTGAGGGATTTCACGTGCCGGTTGGTGGCAGAGCTGAGACCCAGCCACGTCCTACCACGAGGTCTGCTCGCTCCCACCTAACAGCCCCGGGGACGCGCCGGGCCCTGCGCGGAGGAGGCGGGAGTCACAGAGTTCCCACCGCTGTTCTTTACTGGGTTTTGAGAGGCAGCTGCAGGGTGCTTCTGGCTGGAAAGGACGATCACTCCAGTGCCGGTGTGCGACAGTGCCAGTCCCCAGATCCTGTAGTAGACCCTGCCACTAACGCCGACGTTGGGGGAAGCAGGAGAGGAAGCTGCAGGGCGGAGAAGGCTTCTAGAGGCCAAAGCTCCACTCCCGGGAGGTCTCCCTTCCTTCCTCCCCGGCTGAAATGACCCGGCTGGGCGGCTGAGGGGGGCGGGGCTGGATACCATGGTTACATCGATCTTTTCTGCCACATCCTCCCAGGATCCAACCCTGACAGGGCTCCAAATCTCGCCACGGGGGGCAGCAGGCTTTTCTCCACGTCTGGCTGCTCGTGGCTGAGGGCTGGGGGTTCGTGTGTGAGTATGGAGGAGGAGACTGAAGGGGGTTGGAGGGTGTCCTGCTCCTGGACTCTGGCCCCCTCTTCATTTTATCCCTGATGCCTTGGGCTGTGGTCCTTCTCCTCTCTAGTGTCTGGGAGGTTGGGGCTGGACCAGGACCCTCACCCCAGTTTGCTCTAGGGCACCTCCCCTATCCTCCCTTCTCTTCCTTAGTTCCCGCTCTCTCCGTGGTGCCCGGATGTTGGTGGTTCAGTCCCTGCCCTTGGCCAGGGGCTCTTCAGGTCAGGCACCAGGGGTCTCTTAGTCTCTCTCTGCCCCTGGATGGACTTTGGGAGGGCCAGGAACCCCCTTCACTGTGTTTATACTAGTGTGGGCTTCTGGGGGTGAGGTCATGGGTCCCCAAAGGGTTAAGACCCTCTTTTCCACTTTGGCGCTTCTGTCTGTTGCTCTGTTGTCCCCACACATACAAGTGGTGCTACCCTATGGACCCCACCTGAAGCCCCTTTGGTGGTCTTCGAGGATCTGCCTCCATCATGCTCCATCACCCTCCTCTTGGTTCCCTGTGTGGAACAGGCAGCCACCCCATAAGTGTGTCACCTCAGCCCTTTCCTTCCTCACTTCCCTCGAGTCACTGGGCTCTGAGGAGCCATCCTTCCAAGTATCCCAAGGGTCTGCTCCTCCAGAGAGCTTCCTTCATTTTCTTTCCTTTTTTTTTTTTTTTTTTTTTTGTGTGTGTGTGTGTGTATGAATGTGTGTACAGACATGCATGTATATGTGATACTCGTGCAAGCGTATATGTCAGAATGTGTGTGTATGCACACTGGTGCAGAGGCTCAAGATTGGCGTCAGGTGTCTTCCTTGGTTGCTCTTTGATTTATACAGGGAGGCAGGGTCTCTTCCTGTACCGGGGGTCCCTCCCTTCTGCTGGTCGGGCTCCTTCCTCGGCTTGCTCTGAGGATTGCCTATCACACTTCCCTTGAGCTGGGGTTACAGACATTCTCCCATGCCCACCTAGCTTTCCATGTGGGTGCTGGGGACCTGAACTCTGATCCTCATGTTTGCACAACAGACACTTTACCTGCTGGGTCATGTCCCCAGTAGGCCCCCCCCCCCCCCCGATTTCTTACAGAATAAAACATCCATTCTGTAAAGCCACTTTCATTTGAGAGGTGCATCTTGGCAATCTCCCCCACCACTCACCACCACACGCGCGCGCGCGCACACACACACACACTCACACGCTCTGTGCTGGGCAGGTCTCTCTCTTTCACACACACACACACACACACACACACTCACACGCACTGTGCTGGGCAGGTCTCTCTTTTGTGCCTCAGGACTTGTTACATGCTGTCATCGCTGGGTCCTCACTGTCTCTACTCTGCCTGAATTTCTTGAGAGCAGACTGTTTACAGACCTGTCCGTTCTGAGTGTGGTAGTGACTGAGGCAACACTGGGTGCGCCATGAATGTGAGAGAGCTGTGGTGAGGGGATGCGGCAGAACTGGGGAAACTATGTCCTCTCTCCATCGTCTTCTCTCACAGTCCTCACCTCTTCCGGCGTCTCCTTCTGTGTGAAGGCAGGGTGGCTCTCAGCCTACCTTTAAGCTCATGAAGGTAGGCACAGAAGTGGGTGTGGCTTCTGCCCGCCTGGATCCCAGAGGGACTGACTGGATGGTTTAGGATAGCAGTTAGGCAGGGGGCTGGGTGTTCCAAGGACTCAGACTGAGCCCCCAGCACGCAGCTTCCCCCAGCAGCCTGTGTGCCCTGTGCAGGCAAATTCAAGCTCCTGGAGCAGGCTCGGGATGTGCGGGAGCCCGTGAGATACTTCAGCAGCGTGGAGGAGGTGGCCAGTGTCTTTCCTGACCGAATCTTTGTGATGGAAGCCATCACCTTCAGTGTCAAGGTCAGTCCTCCTGGCACAGGGTAGGACCTTCCCAAGCACCCCTTCCCTTAGGTTAGAATGCTGCTTATTGCGTCCAGGAGGGAGAGTGGCTTCCGAACATTCTTTGGTACAGTCAGGCCACGCCAGAAAAGCCAGCTGTGGACTAAAGGACTTCCTAGGAAAGGTGGTGAAGAAGGGAGGGTGTGTGGAGGGGTCGCGCGACCCGATGAGAATATGCAGGGTGGCCTTCTCATCCACCAGTTACTTTCTCTTCACAGTAGTGGTGGGTGGGTGAGGCATTGTTACCACGCAGATAAATGGTCAAGACTGCTTAATGAAATCCGCCACGATTGAGCACTGTCAAGGTACACCTCCAAGCTCATAGTATCGTATGAGGTAACTGAGGACCTAAGGACAACGTTAAAATCCCTTAGATTCCCTCCAGCCCCAATCCAGTGCTCTTGCCCTGACGTCAGCAGCAGCCGGAAAGGCAAAGACAGGAGGCCCCACGGAGCTTGGAGCTGGTGTGTGACTTTCCTTGGGACCCTGGCTCCGTCCTCACCTTGTCTCTGGGACTCCCCAGGTGGTGTCGGGCGAGTTCAGCGAGGACAGCGAGGTGTACAACTTCACACTGCACGCGGGCGACGAGCTCACGCTCATGGGCCAGGCCGAGATTCTGTGCGCCAAGACCACCAAGGAGCGCTCGCGCTTCACCACGCTCCTGCGCAAGCTGGGCCGCGCGGGGGCCCTGGCGGGAATGGGCGGCCCCGGGAGCGTGGGGACCGCGGCGGGCGGCAGCGGGGCCGCCAGGCCCGTCAAAGGCAAGATGCCCTGCCTCATCTGCATGAACCACCGCACCAACGAGAGCCTGAGCCTGCCCTTCCAGTGCCAGGGCCGCTTCAGCACGCGCAGCCCGCTGGAGCTGCAGATGCAGGAGGGCGAGCACACGGTGCGCGCCATCATCGAGCGCGTGCGGCTGCCGGTGAACGTGCTCGTGCCCAGCCGGCCGCCGCGCAACCCCTACGACCTGCACCCGGTGCGGGAGGGCCACTGCTACAAGCTGGTCAGCATCATCTCCAAGACGGTGGTGCTGGGGCTGGCGCTGCGCCGCGAGGGCCCGGCGCCGCTGCACTTCCTGCTGCTCACCGACACGCCGCGCTTCGCCCTGCCGCAGGGCCTGCTGGCCGGGGACCCGCGCGTCGAGCGCCTGGTGCGCGACAGCGCCTCCTACTGCCGCGAGCGCTTCGACCCCGACGAGTACTCCACCGCCGTGCGCGAGGCGCCCGCCGAGCTGGCCGACGA
>NW_026585644.1:33365141-33425705 GCF_907164565.1 Psammomys obesus
GCCCTGCCCGCGCCGGGCGACGGCGACCAGGAGTACGTGAGCCCGGACTGGGCGGGCGCGTCCGAGCCTGCGGCCCCGTGCGCCGAGATCCCCTACGAGGAGCTGTGGCTGCACCAGGCCCCCGACGGCCTCCCCGACGCCCGCGCGCGGCCGCTCCCGGGGCCGGACCTCATCTCCTTCGGGACCGTGGGGCCCCCACGTCATGAGCCGGAGGCGCCGCCGCCTCCTGTGCCCCCCAAGTCCGAGGCGGTGAGTGGACTCTGCTCGGTCCTTGCGAGAACTGTGGACGGCTTTTAGAGGGCCGCAAAGGCCTCGTGCCCCGGGGGTGTGGCAGGATGGCCAGAGCCGAGGGGGAAGGAGAGACGGGAAAAGCCCAGAACACACACAGGCCCTAGAGAGTTGAGGGTGAACCGCAAACAGGGTAACCCACCAGCTCCACAGAGCCCTCCATGACGGGGAAAGTGCGGTAAATGTAGGAAATGGCGAGCGATTTCCAGCAACCCCTGGACTCCTTGCGAGTTAGGACCACATTAGAGGCTCTGAGATGGGCTGCACTGGGACCAGTTCCCCGCGGGTTTGTCCACAGGACTTTTCCCTATTAATCGCCCTCATTCCTAACACACTCTTCGGGGAATTTGTAAGGAAGGGATCCCGGTTAGCAGCACATTCACTCGCAGTGAATTTAAGACGGAATACGGGGTGGTGGGGGCAAGGTCGGTCGGGAACGGACTAGGGGTATCTAGACAGGGCAGCCTTCATTCTGGGTGGGGCAAGGTGTCAGGCCCAGGCCCACCCGCACGGGGAGTGAGGTGGGGAGGCCCAGTTGCCTGGTGAGGCAGTCACGGCCTCCCGTCCGCAGGTGAAGGAAGAGTGCCGCCTGCTTCACGCCCCTCCTGTGCCTCCGCGGGGTGGTGGCAGCTGCAGCAGGCTCGCAGGCAGCCCCCCAGTGCCGCCCCGCTTCCCCAAGCTGCAGCCTGTCCCCTCGCCCAGCTCCAGTCTCTCCTACTATTCCTCTGGCCTGCAGGATGGGTGAGTCGCTACTTCGGCCCCTGGCTTTGCTCAGATGTGTGGGGTTAGAGAGCGGGTGGTCACCCCCTTCCTTCCTTTTCCTCCTCCTCATCTTCCTCCTCCTCCCCCCTCTCTTCGGATGTACTGATTTTATTGTATGGGTGTTTTGCCTGCATGTTTCCATAAAGGTCAGAAGAGGGCACCAGAGCCCCTGGACCTGGAGTTACGGATGTTTGTGAGTCACCAAGTGGATGTTGAGAACTGAACCTAGGGCCTCAACAAAAGCAATTAAGTGCTCTTAACCACTGAGCCCTGTCTTTAGCCGCGAGATCTCTCTTTTCCAATTGTGCTTTCTCAGTTTAATTTTTCCTGCGTGTTCTGGCATGACTTGGGGACTTAGGGATGGTTTCCTGCTGAGGGCTGTGGGGTCCTGTGACTCACTTTCCTCACTCCCTGCTTTTTGCGTACATCCTGAGTGTCTGTCTCTGTTTACAGGGCAGGATCCCGAAGTGGCAGCGGCTCCCCGTCACCGGATGCTTACTCCCTCTATTGCTACCCGTGCACCTGGGGAGACTGCAAAGCCGTGGAATCCTCTCCCTGCCCACCCCCCGGACCCTTGCCTTCTACCACCACTCAGCCCAGCCAGGCCTCCAGAGCCCTAGGAGAGCCCCTGAGCGGTCGAACCACCTCCCTCCTGGGGACCGACACCCCAGTGGTTAAGAACTACCATAGCTGCCCGCCTCTGTTCAAGCCCCCCCAGCCCCAGAAACGCTTTGCTCCCTTTGGTGCCCTTAACCCCTTCTCTGGGCCTGCCCACCCTTCAGGTGCTCCAGCGACCTTGTCCTCTGGGTCCACGTCCACCTCGGGTGCCCTGGCTACCTCCAGCCCTACTCGCTCCCCAAGCTCAGGCCCGCAGGGCCAGGGTTACTCAGCTGCTCTGTCCACTTCCTTGTCATCCTCTGAGTGGCAGGAGCCAGCGCTGGAGCCCCTGGACCCATTTGAGCTGGGGCAGGCCAGTCCTCCTGAGCCAGAGCTGCTGCGCTGTCAGGAGCCCAGAGCTGTCGGGGCACCTGGGTCTGGACCCTGCCTTTCACCGTTTGGTCCTCCTTTTGAGCCGGAAGGTTTGGTGCTGAGGCAGGTCCCTGCCTCATTGTCACCAGCTGCCTTGCAGGGGCCTGAGGCAGGAGGAACCCTGCTCTTTCTCACCCAAGGGTGCCTGGAAGGGCCTCCTGGCAGTCCCCGGGAGGGAGCCACAGGTGCTGGTGTCCGGGATGCCGCCTCCTGGCAGCCACCAGCAGACTTGTCTGCACTCTCCCTGGAAGAGGTGTCTCGTAGTCTGCGCTTCATTGGGCTCTCGGAGGACGTGGTGAGCTTCTTTGCCCGAGAACGCATTGACGGAAGCATCTTCGTGCAGCTCAGTGAAGACATCTTGGCCGATGACTTCCGTCTCACCAAGCTTCAGGTCAAGAAGATCATGCAGTTCATCAAAGGCTGGAGACCCAAGATCTGAACTGTCCCGCCAGCTGCTCCCCAGCCTGAACTTGGGAGTGGAGGCCCTTGGGGTTAACGTGGGTCTGCCAGAAACACAGCACTCCCAGATGCGGGTCCTTCCTGCAGGGAAAATCTGGGCCAAGATAGAGGCTGCTCTGTCGCACTGAGTGTTCCGGGAGACACTGGGAACTGTGGCCCCTTGGGGCCTGCCCTGCCCTGTCTTTGCCCTTGTGAAGAATACTTGCCCTGGTGAGGCTTTTGTTCCCATTCCCACAGCAGGGTAAAGGTGGTGCGTGCGTGCGTGCGTGTGCGTGCGTGCGTGTGTGTGTGTGTGTGTGTTTGTGTGTGTGTGGCTTTGTGCTGATTGGGTGCCTTTCTCTAGCCCACTGCAGCCTTTCATAGACACTGTACACTTCTCAGCCCTGTATGTTCAGGTTAGACGCAAGGGAGGATAGCTCATAATTTAAGCACAGTTTCCCCAAAGTGGCCTCTTCATTCACACTCTGTGGGCTTTGGGCTGCAGCTGCTCCAGAGTGAGGGAGCAGAAGTGAGTCTGACATCTGTGAGATACCCCTTGCCCCGGTGAGCAATGTCCAGCACCGAGTCCCTGTTGTGACATCACAAACAGCCATCCTGCCGTTTTTTTATCCATGGGGCAGCCTGAGGACCTGGTCCCTGGGGGATAGTAGCTAGCTGTAAGTCAGCTGGTTTTTAAAACAAGTAGTGGTCAGCTGCCCCCACCTACCAGTCTCCTGCTGTCAGCCTTGGCTCTGCGGACCCTTGGTGTCTTTGTTGTGTGCGACACAGGTACAGGACAGTGTAGTTGGTAAAGGGAGGCAGGTGGCTCAGGAAGGCTCCTTGCTCCTGAGCTCAGCCCTGTGCTTATAAACGTGGTTCGGAGCAGATCTTTGTGGCCTTCAGCCTCAAGTATGATCTGTTGGACAGCCTGGCTAATGTAAAGCCCCACCCCAATCTTCCCCAGCACAGCTAACAGGAACCACACTCCTTGTGTCTTCTGGTATCGGGGTCCCAGAGGTAGCAGTTTTCCTGTCTGCCTTCCCTGGCCTCCCTAGATATTTATTTTTCATGTTTCCCTTATGAATAGTTAAGCCCTGCACAGACCTGTGCCGGTCAGACGGGAACATGGAAACTGATGCCGTGCTGCTTTCTTCTCGGTTGTTTAATGAGTCCTCAAGGACAAGGGGAATAAAGGCTAGACCACAGTAGTGGAAGTGTAGGACCTGGGTGTTGGCCTATTCTTTCTGGTGGAGGGCCTTGATGACCAAGGGCATGCCTCTGGGCAGGGGAGACCTTGGGGATGGTATGTGTAGGCTACTCTTACACCCCGGCATACACATGGCAGTCGTCCTCACTGTGGTCTGTAAAACCTACCCTCCTACAGGAATCTTTTTTTTCTAAGGGAGGGTTTCTTAACCTCAGAGAGATCCCCCTGCTTCTGCTCTGGGATTGTGCAGAAGGGTTGTGCCACCACTGGGCTGCTCAAGTAATTTATCAGAACCCACTCTCCTGCTTGGAGGAAAGACCCAGAGGGCAAAGCTCAATGCCATCTAGGGCTGGGTACAACCGAAGCTCGGCCAGCTCCCGAGAGACACCCTCCACTGCAACAGTAGAGGCCTGGGCGAGGCCTGACAATGCAGCTGAGATGACCAACTTTAGGGTTGGTCTTCCTAGCAATGATCTGCAACTGTTCAGTGGAACCAGAGGTAAGCTTCCAGTCTGCCAGCCCCAATGGGAACACTTACAAGCGGGACAGAGGCAGGAGTCAGCAGCTTGTGGGGTTAGGAGACAAAGCGATGGGACCTAAACTAGGATTCCATGCCCACTCAGTGACTCAGTGGGACTCAGATAGGAGTCCAGCACTGTCTATACAACTAGGGCCTGTTTGTCCCACAATCAGTGTGAGAATTTCGCCACCAAGGGGAAGGGATAGTACAAAGTGAAGCCATAGAAGTGAGGTGGGGCTGATCTGCAGGCATCCATCTTCCTCAGTTTTCCAGGATTCCAAAGCACCAGGCAAGTGTTACATCCTTTGTATAACTCCCACAAACATCTTGAGATGCCAGGGATGAGGCATGCCAAGGAAAAAAATGCATACAATGGCACAGTGAGGAACTGAGTTTGGGGAAAGAAGTGTCTTTTGCATCCTGGTACACCATGCCCCTTCTGTTCCACTGCTCTTGCTGACCAGGGCTGTGCCATTGGCAGCTCAGCCAAGGCACTTAGGCAGTCAAGCTTAAGGGCACGGGCACAGAAAGTCTGTTTTCTGGCAGTACAATCACCCTCTTAAGCAGCTGCCTCGACATCTCCTAACACAGTTATGTTCCACAGCACGGCTTTATTGCTAAGGCGGGTGCTTACACAGCAGGGCAGACAGAAGAAAACAGACCAAGCAGACAGAGGCCGACAGTCTGGATTTTATTGTTATCCTGTGTTTGGCTGGGTGCAAAAATGCCCTCACCACTGCCAGGGACCCCCAGCCTCCTGGGAGGCACAGGCAGCAGATGCTCTGGTTTGTTCTTAGCTGCAGGGCTTGCAAAAGGAGCTCAGGGGGCCACCCTCCAGCACTAAGGACAAACACTTAATTCACAGTCAGATGTCACAGGAGGAAGAGCTGGTCAGGGCTGAAGGCACTGTGATGGAGGAGCAAACCCAAGGCTACACTGGTCTTTCTCCTGTTTCCTGATAATCTAGACAGCACGGCTGAGAAGCTCTGCCGGGTCTGGGTTAGTGCATGGATGGAGCGGATGGGAGGGCCTGTCACTGGTAGAACTTCTTGCTGGGGCTGTTAGCATGGTCAAGGAGCAGCTGGCACGGGGTAAACTGTATTCCATAGGCAGACTCATACTTCCGGAGCCGGTCCACAACCTTCTGAGCACCGTAGAGATCCACAAAGCGGAAGGGCCCTGAGCAGAAGAGACAGCACTTTAGTGACAGAGACGGTGACATGCACAAGGATGAAGGGAGGCAACTTCCCAGCCTGCACACCAACCTCCGAGACAAGGGGGAAAGCCAAGCCCAAAGACTGCTCCGATGTCTCCCTCTGCAGGTGTGGCCAGGATCCCTTCCTGTAGGCACAGGACTGCCTCGTTCACGAACCTTGTTATCACACGGTACTGGATGTCTTCATCAGAGGAGCTGAGGAAGAGAGGAGGGCGGGAAGGAAAATGTAGCTGGAGAGAGAATGGGAGGAGCTGGAGTGCAGCGCGTGGGAAGTGGGTGAATCCTAGGGAGGCCAGGGAGATGACGCAGCCTTTCTCTTGATAAAGGGGTGGTGCTTCAACTGATGTGAGACCCGGCCCGCAATACAGGGCCTGGCACAGGAGAGATGAGCACCACTGCCTTAAAGATCAGCAACAGCGCCATTTTCCCAAGAGTCACAAGGAGCAGGGAGGGTGCAGGGGCCTTCACCACTCTCCAACTCCCGCCTTCACAGGCAAGGCTGGAGCAGGCCAGGCTTTCCCCAGGCTTGGCCCACTCTCCCCTAAGTACCTCCAACTGGGGTTATGTGCAGGGATTTGACTTGCACAGTGTTTTTCCAGCTTTGGGTCATAAGGAGACTAGAAAAGGGGCCAAGGAACTTTGAGCTACGAGAGAAACATCATTTTCGTGCAAATAGTCACTCAAATCAACTTACACCTCGGGGTTGGCAGGCAGCTTCAGGCTTGCCAGGATACTGTCCATTTCGGAGTTCAAGTTCTTATTCTTTGACCCCTCCTGATAGATGTAAAAGCCCTTCCCAGACTTGCGACCTGAGAAGAAAGAGACTGCATTAGTGGTTGCCCTTCACCCTAGCTGCAGACTGTCTGCTTCTGCTGGATGCTGTGAACTTCGAGCACTCTGCTGCACTAAGCGCCTGCATCCAGCCAATGAACCATTTAATGCTTGTCAGATGACTGGCAGAGGAGAAAGCTCTAGTGTGTGGAAATCTGAAGCTGAATAAGATGGCCACTCCACCCCATCCCTGAACTTTAATGTATAAACAGAAGGTCCAGACCCTAAATGTGATTTTACTGCAGCCTTGATCGTATGGATTAAGTGGAAGGGCTGAGCTTCTGCCCACAGGTGGCCAGCCCACAGGACCAAGCCTGGAAACAGCACTTGTTCCTGAAGTGTCAGACTTTGGCTGAAGGAATATGTGGATCTATCTGGTATCTGCCAAAGTCCCAGAAGCCTTCATTCTGCCTTTCCCCTAATCCACACACCAGCCTAAGAGATTCCCTATGTCCAGGGGTCTGTGGTTAGGAAACATTCTCCTCTACTCTGTCTGCTCTCAGGCACCTGCTCAGAGCTCTGTACCTAGCACTCAACTCACGTGTCCTGTGGGTACTCACCCAAGAAGCCCTTGGAGACCATCTGATTCAGCAGCTCTACGCTGCCACCTCCAAACCGCTCCCCGAAGGCTTTGCCTAGATCTTCTGATACGTGCTGTGCTACATCCACACCTACTTCATCTGCCAGGGTGGCAGCACCCACAGGAAAGCCGAAGCCTGTGGTCAAGGCATCCAGTTTCTTAGGGTCCACCCCTTCCTGAACAGGAAGTAAAACAAGCGCCTCAGAGCACAACCATCTCAGAGTCCCCCAACAGAAGGGCCGCCTGTAATAACCCAGACACAGCCTTGTGCAAACCCCACTTCTTTTCCTGTGCATCCCTGGACAGGTCTGGAACCAGTACTTCACCCAGCGGAGCACAAGCAGAAGCCAAGAAGCTGTCCCACAGGACTCTAAGAAAGCTTAGTGACCATAGGTCACTCAGTCCTTCCTGCTTGTGATCCTGAATCTCAGGATTAAGCAGATGTCATGGCCACCAGGACTGAGTTCAGCCCAGCATCCTGAGTGGAGGCGAGTCCCCAGTGAAGAGGATCCTCTAGCCATGGAGGGGTGTGTGGCAGAAGCAGATACAGTGGCAGTCAGGCCATGCAGGCTCTGGTCTGGGAGGTCCTCAGCCAGGGACGCAGAAGCAGTGCACCTGAGATTTCTGGGAGGCTTTGGCTTCTGCAATGTAGGGGCGCTAACAGAGCCGAGGTAACACTCTGCCGACTGGGCAGTCTCAGGCCAGGACTTCCTGTTTCAGTGTGGGAGGGAGGCAAGAAAAGGCCCTTCTAGGGAAAAGCAGTAGTATATTCTGGGGAAGCCTGTCCCTTGTCTAGACATCAATTTTGTTTTTTAAAGATTTATTTATTATTATACAGTGTTCTGCCTGCACACCAGAAGAGGGTAACACATCTTGTTACAGATGGTTGTGAGCCACCATGTGGTTGCAGGGAATTGAACTTTGGACCTTTGGAAGAGCAGTCAGTGTTCTTAACCTTTGAGCCATCTCTCCTTGTCTGGACATATTTAGCTTGGAGAACAGAGAGAAAGATCTGACAAGGCCTCAGTCATTCCATGAAACAATACCCACCTGGAGGATTCGAATGACTTCGGACATCATGGGAGCAAGACACCGGGTGGTGTAGAAGCCAGGTCCATCCTGCCAAGGGAGAGGAAGGGAGCTCAAGGCCTTGCTTTGCTTGAACAGCCCACGTCCACACCAGTCTCCCTTTCCCAGACATCATTTCTCAATTTCAGTTGATTACACTCTCAGCAGAATGCTCAATGTCACGCTGGAACCACATGTGACGACCTGACAGAGCCCTCTACCTACCCTACCTTAGCAAGACAGCCAATACTACTGTCCATTTTGGAGACAACCTAGTGGACAGCGTTCTTGAAGCTGGTATTTCTCTGAGAGTAGTTACAGACAGCTTTTTAGAACTTTCCCCAATCGGCCACTGCTTCAGTGCCTCACCTTAACCACAATGATGACTTTGCCCTGCCTGAGACCCACAGCTACAGCAGAGGCTGTGGTGTCCATGGAGGTTTTGTCGGTCGTGATGATTTCGAGAAGCTGCATCTTGTCCACGGGAGAGAAGTAGTGCATGCCGATCACCTGGTGAGAGCCATGACCCACAGATTACCCGTGCTGAGGGGAGAGCCATGCTGAGGGGAGAGCCCCGCCCCTCCCTTGTTCACTAGGGAAACAGTGGAGAGAAAGGTCTGTGGCCAGGGGCACTGCTGATGTAGGCGGAGGTTTGGGTCCGTGGTCTCATCACCAGCTGCCACCTTTCCCATATCCTTCTCCTCTATCCCTGGGGGCCCACAACACATCAACTTGGCCCTGCTGTGTGCTACTAGGAAAGTAGGCTATTCTGCAGCCACACACTGAGGAGGAAGAAACCTGTGTGTATCATGTGGACTCACAGACTTAGTATTAGCAACTTTAGCTGTTTAGAGATTTTTAAATTTTTTTTTTAATTTCCAGTTTCTCTCCGGCTGCTCAGTATCCTCCGGAGAAGTGAGGCATTTTATTTCTCTTTGTATGACTGCATTCTGCTTTAATCTGCTTAAGCAAAGGGAACTTTCCAGGCAGCATTCCAAATTCAGTGACAGCACTTCTAAACCTAGTCCTTTCATGTGCTGGGTAGAAGGTCCAGGGAGACGCTATAGGTCAGATCCCCTGTACCTAGGTCTGCAGCTGGAGACTAACCCGCCTCGGCAGTTAGCACGCTGCACTACAGCTGAACTGCACACTGTTTCTCGGTTCAGGGCCTATCCTGTAATACCTGATTCTAAGTTAAGAAAGTTTAGTAGTCTAAACTTGAAAAGTAGCCGTGTGAGGGATGCACACCAGCTACCAAAGTGTTCCTAGCCATTACCCACCTATTCCTACACCTGTAGAGCATGGCATTCAGTGTCTGTGCCCATTTCTGGGGAACCACCCCATCCATTTCAGAATCTATACTGCTCTTCTCAGCGAATGAGTCTGAAGCAGTCTGTGCAGTTTACCTTTTCGGGTCTTTTGCTGACAGAAGCGATTCGATTGATTGGGAGAGCAGACGTGTTGCTGGCAAAGATGCAGTGTTCTGGAGTTACCTGCAAGGGGAAAAAGGCACTGACAAATCTGTTAGGTAGGCCTAGAGATGCCAGTTCACAGCACAGCCGAGTGATACCAGGCCCAGCTGACTGTCATACCACAGATATCTCACAGACACTATGAGCCACCTAAAAGCTTTTGTGTTGTCCTTGTTTTCTTTGTAACTGAGCTGTCCTCTAGTGATGGCCTGGTCTGCCCTAAAGGCTACATTTGCCCTAAAGGCACTTGAGTAAACAGGCACCTTAGATAAATGTCAGAGGGCTGACTTGAACTAAGCATCACTCAGGGTGCGGCACGGGTGTTGACTCCTCTTGTTATCTGGGTGTGCTCACAAGTCTGGAAGATGACAACATCCCTAGCCCCAGTCACCTTTAATGAGCCAGAAAATGTAAACTTTCTTCATTCTAATAGTGTCACCAAGGAGCAGCATCCACTGTAATCATGCCTGCGACACACAAATACTATTGATTGTTGGCTTTTTCAGCTGTCTCTGCACTGTCCCTAACACAGAATGCTCAGCATTCTGTCTATGCTCTCAACTTATTCAAGTTTTCTGACACTTGGGTGAAAAATACAGAAGGTAGCTGGGTGCAGTGGTGAATGACTGTAATCCCAGCACTCAGGGAGGCAGAGGCAGGGAGACCTCTGTGAGTTCGAGGCCAGCCAGGTCTAGAGCAAGTTCCAGGATAGTCGGCTACACAGAGAAACCCTGTCTAGAAAAACCATCCAACCAAACAACCAAACAAAAAGTACAGAAGATGTCTCTGTTAAATTTGTACAAATCTGGCACAGCAGAATGCAAATACTAGGTAAGAATTACGGTTGAAGATACATTTAACACACTGAAAAGTTGAGTAGAAAATGTTAAATATGACAGAGATAATGGTGAATCATTAAGATTAAATTAAAAAGAAAAAGCAAAGACCTGTACAGGCATTTGATGGACAAAACCTAGCTTGTGGTAAAAATCCTATGATTTTAAGCAACTACAGTGGATGTGAGCTGACAGCGTGGTGTGACTGAGAGTGAACACTGCCTCAGCCATTAGCATGGTATCAAGGCTGGGAGGAAAGTCCTCGTGGGGCTATGGATGTGGGTAGAGTGCTTGTGCAAAGCCCTGGGCGGGGTCCCCAGCGCCACATGAACTGGGCACAGTGCTGCTCTCTGTAACCTAGCACTTGGGAAGTGGAGGCAGCAGGGCCTGAAGTTCAAGGTCATCCTCGACTACATGGTCAGCCTGGAATAGGGAACATATTCACTCTCGGAAGAGCAAATCCTCATTTCCAGCACTCTACCTGCTCCTTGGCTATGCGTGCCTTTCTTCCCATGCAGAGGGAGTCAATTCCCCATGCTCTAAATCAGGGCTGGCCGTGACTTGGTTTTTAGCAACAGAAATGCGGCTGCTGGTCTTGGGCCTTGCTGCACCTTGCTCCTGGAGGACGTTGCTGTGGAGAAGTTGCAGCCCCGGGAGGAGGGAGGCTCTGAGGCCAATGGTGCTTAGGGCACTGTCTCAGCGCTCTGCCACACTGCAGAACTGTGAAAAGTGGCGTTGTGCAGAAAGAGCTGTTTCTCGACAATGCACATTAAGATGGAAGAGTGACAGAGACAGGGGACAGGGAAACATCCACAAACTGTCTCGGGAAGAATGTCAGTAACGGGTTTAGTCCCGTAGCGGGTAAGAGACAACTACTTTAAACTGAACCATCAGTAGACTCAGCTTGGAATTTTCTTAAAAACCAGCAAAAGGCAGATGAGAGGACAGGCATGATGTTGTGCTGAAGGCTCTCCGCCTCAAGCTTTGGACTTTCTTCTTTTTTAAAGATTTATTTATGGACTAGTGACCTGTCTGCATGTACACCTGCATGCCAGAAGAGGGCACCGGATCCCATGATGGATACTGTGAGACACCATGAGGTTCACTTTGGTAATCCTGCCTGCTTCACCACAGCTCACAGCCACAGCCACCAGTGTTGCCAACTCAGTACATTTCCTTCCCACTCTAGGTTAGCTGTGGTCTTTCTCATACTTGGATGACAGCCATAATGCTTTTGTAGACTTTTCTTTCCACCGCCCACATGAAGGACACGTTTTGTGCATGTCATCCTATGTTAAGAATAGGCTTTTACGGGTGTGGTGGCACACTCCTTTAACCCCAGAACTCAGGGAGGCAGAGGCGGGTGGACCTTTGTGTGAGTTTGAGGCCAGCCTGGTCTACAGAGCAAATCCAGGACAGCCATGGCTACACAGAGAAACCCTGTCTCAAAAAACCTAGAAAAAAGAATGTGCTTTTAGGGCACTCAAGGGCAGGACCAAGGGAGCGCAACCACAGATAAGCAGCCTGGAAAAAGCTTCCTTAGTTCCCTTCGCTACCTAGACCTGAAGATACCCAGTTATGGCTCACAGACAACAACAACAAAATCCCAAGACACCTGACTGTACTCCATGACTCTATTTGATTTCTGGTAACCTCTCCACTTCCACTTGAAGAGAGCTATAGATCCCTGTGCTTAGTAGCATACGGTACTTAATTTCTTACCTTAGGACTTAGACTTGAGCTTTCTGATATACATATATAGCATTTATGGACTCACATAAAAACTCACATTTGAGGCCAGGACAATTGCTCAGTGGGTGAAGGCACTGGCTGCCAAGCCTGGCAGCCTGAATTTGATCCCTGGGACCATACGGTGGAAGGAGAGAAACGATCCCTGCAGGTTATCCTCTGCCCTCCACACGTGCTCCCTGGCATGTGTCTCCCCTCCCAGTAAGAACCCCCTGTCAGTGTCCTCCAGGATCATAGTACAAGCCCTTACTTACGCCTTCCACTTCCTTTAACACTTTGTGCTTAACATTAAGGTCCTCAAAAACAGCCTCAATCACCATGTCAGCCTTCTCGAAACCATTGTAATCAAGCTGCCCAATCAAGTTGCTGAAGATGAAATCCCTCTCGAATGACGTCAGAGCTTTCTTCTTCACTTTGTCATTCAGTCTAGAAAGAAGACAAACTTAGAGGAAGAGCAGGGGACGAGAGACCAGACAATTGCCGTGTGGCTTCAGCCACTTCATGAGGTTATGTCATCAACCCCCATTTTGAGGGGGCTGAGTTCAGAGGCACTTGGGGTTACATGGCTAGTGAGGGAGGTTCTTCGCATCTGAAGACAAGCTGGACATACGCTTTCTACCACAAGATGCCTCTACACTGATGAGCAAAAACTATATTCCTCATGAAACAGTTCAAACTGCCAGCAAGAGTAGAGCCAATAACCAACTCAAGGATGAGAATGGCAAAGACATGTCACTATGCCCAGGCAGCAGGTGTGGCCACTTACCTACGTACCTTTTAGGTTGTCCTCCAATCACAATCTAGGGGACAGAGGCTGACACTGCCCCTCTCTTCCCATGGGTGCAGTGGCTGGAACTGAGGGCCTTGCATGCACTCTTACACTGAGCTACATCTCCAGCCCAGGATTACTTTTCATATTGTCAATCCACATTCCTCAGCATACAAGCAGCACATTGAACTTTTTCTTTTCCCAGAGAGAACTACAAAGGATTCTTGACACTCGGTCAACTGAATCTTTTTTATTGCCAAGGAGTAAAAGACTGCTTGAGGTTCATTTTGAAATATTTTGAAAAAATATTTTTCAGAATAAACAACAAAAAATTTCCTCTGAATAAACTGCAAACCCATTTACTAACTCCCTTAAGTAAAAGAAAAACTAATCTCGAGCAGTATCCAACAGGGGCTAGAGAAATGGCTGAGCAGGTAAGAGCACTGGCTACTCTTCTAAAAGACCTGGGTTCAATTCCCAGCACCCACATGTCAGCTCACAACTGTCTGTAGCTCCAGTTCCAGAGGATCCAACAGATATACATGCAGGAAAGACACCAATGCACATAAAATAAAAAATAAAAACATTAAAAAGAAGATATCCAATAAAAGCCTTAAAAGCACGCGCCTCCTTCCAACAGCTGGGCAGCAGTCAGCCACAGCAACTGTCCACGTGCCCACACCAGCGGCTGGTTCTGATGCCTAGTGAGACTATTTCTGGGAAGGGAAGGGAAACACATCCCAAGTCAGCGCTCCGGTGAGTGGTGCTCACCAGGCCTCAGATGGAAAAGGAAGTATCTAGATGAAGTGAGCAGAGGTCAGGGATGAGGCCATCCTATGGGAGCAGCTCTTCATTCTGCTGACTGCGTGAGATGCTGGGAGGGGAGCCTGGGTGTTGTGGTGGGTCAGTGCTGTTATATATACCTGCTGTGTCCCCCCGCCCCCAACTTTTACTTCGTCTCCTTTTTTATTTTGTAATCTGGCAACAGAGTCAGACTGCCGGGTCCTGGCCAGAGCTGCGGTAGCCGTGCATACGCTCCTCTACAGAGGAGGGGGACAGCGTGCTCAAGCCACACAATCCACTTAGGAAACACAACGCCCTCACTCAGCAGAAAGTCCCAAGCAGGATGGTCTGTTGCAGCCAGCTCATCCATGTTTGTGCATTACCCCGGGCTGAAAACACCATTTTGTCTCAGCAAAACTGGTGGTATATATTGAGAAGGGACTGGGTGGGGCAGAAGAACAGCCATCCTTTGTTTTTATTCTAAAACACTTGTTTAACCTTTATGTATACTTTTTGTATATGGGTGTTTTGCCTGCAGATGTGTAGAGTCTGCAGGCGGCAGGCATTACAGGCTCACCAGGCGAGGGCTCTACTGTGTCACTCCCGTCAAGAAAGAGGGCTGAAGAGCTCTCGTGCCAGCCCTGCCTTCACCGGCTGTTGTCATCATATGCTCACTCACACCTGCCCTCAGCCCTCAGAAGAGCCGTGCAGGTTCTGTAATCTGGTCCACTAGAGCAGCAACAGGTAAACCTTCGCCAAGTCACACACCCGGGAATTACTAGTTTTATACCAAAGGATAAAATAAATGACATTTAAAATATCTACTAATAGGGAAATGCTCAAAGACCAATGGCCTATGATATTACAAGAAAAAGAGTTGAAAGATGAACCAAACCAAACCAAAACAAAAACCCAGCCCCCCTGCCCAGAAACCGTTTACCTCCTGGCAGAAACGGAGCAAGCTTACCCTTTGAACACTTGCTGCTGTCCTCGTCCTAGCCCAGTCACTGTGGTGTCTTTAAGTAGAGTTTTCATTCCCTTATCCACAGATACCTGGGCAATGCCGGCCCCCATCAGCCCTGCACCAAGGATGGCTAGGTGCCTGGAGGGACAGGATCAAACAGTTGTGGTGACCACCTCAGGCGGTTATTGGCTGGGAACACTGGCCCAGCCATCAGCCGATAAACCGCATACACCAAGCACAAGTGTAAAAGCTTTTGATGATTCCTATCTACAATACAGTTTTTAAAGTTCATTTATTTTATGTATGAGCACTCTGGCTGCATGTACACACACCCACAGGGCAGTGAGCCACCATGTGGCTGCTGGAAATTGAACTCAGGACCTCTGGAGGAGCAGACAGGGCTCTTAACCGCTGAGCCATCTCTCCAGCTCATACTACGTTTTTTATTTTTAAAGATTAATGTAAAACTCACTGGGTGCAAGGAATCGTCTTTCCGTGAAGGCAAAACTAACTCAACTTTCAGCTGTGCCTGAAGCATGGAAAGCCAAGTATAATCTTGCAGAATTATGTCCAAAAACTAGACGGTTTGATAACTTCTACATCTTTCTGTCATTCTTTCTCCCCAAATCTACTGCCCTAGCCATAGTACTTCAGTCTCCTTACTTCTGGGCTTTCTTCTTTTGTGACAGGTCTTATGTAGCTGAAGCTGGCCTTGAACTCACCATGCAGAGGATGACCTTGAACTTTTCATCCTCATGAGTGTGGAGCTAACAGCCTCGAATCACCATACCTGATTTACGTGGTGCTGGCAACTGAACTCAGAGCTCCTGTTTGCCAGACAAGCATTTACACCTGAGCTGAGTCACAGGTGTAGCAGAGTGTGCCTTGGGTCTGCGAAGGGAGACCTAAACCAGATCGCTAGGGCACCAGTATGAGATGAGGAAGCTTCACTTAAAGGGCCTAGAGAAAACTCAGGATCTGAAGACAAGAATGTACTTGGAATGAAGGCCGTGCTGTGGCAGGAGAGGGTAACTAGTTCTGTGGATCCTCAACACCTACACACTTGCTGCAAAGCAAATTCTCAGACTTTCTAGGCAGGGCAGCTTACTGAACGTTCTTCTGTGGTGTTCCAAATTTATTTTTCTTGCAGAGGACCTGGCCGTTATAAAGTCCCATCAGGGCCTTTGATTCTTTGGTCATTGCAAGCTCTCCAAATTTCTGAAAGGTAAAAGGAAACAAGGAAAGGTGGAATTTCAGGGTCCTGGTGATGGCACTACTTCAGTTCATTTGATCTGCAGAGCAAAAGAAACACCCAAAGCTTGGGTTCCACAGAGGCTCCACCTGCTGTGGTGTCTCCTTCACTACTGCCCCTCTGGAGCCTCGCCATTGCTTTGAAGGAGGTTTGGGTTTGTTTTGTTTTTTAAATCTAATTTTTGAGACAGGGTTTCTCTGTGTAGCTCTGGCTATCCTGGAACTCTCTCTGTAGACCAGGCTGCCTTCAAACTTAGAGATCTGCCTGCCTCCACACCACAACTGGCTCTGAAGGAGGTTTTGATGTGGTTGAGCTTCCTGACTCTTACAGCAGGAGTGGTAGCCTTTGCCGGTGGTCTAGAGTCGCAGGCCCAGATGGACTTTTCTCCATTGCTTCCAGTAACCAGCTACAGCGGCAGACTGAGAAGAGCTCCAGATGTCGGGGCCGCACTGCCTACAGCAGAACTTGAGCAGAGAGTTCCAGCGATTCCAGCTCTCTCCACTGCAGCTGGAGGTCCAGGAGCATTCCTGCTGCTACTTTAAAAGTAGCCCGGCATGAAGGATGAGTCCCAGTTTAGTGGTTCCCAGCATAGAAGTTGGAATCTCGGTTTGATTGGCTGGGTTTGCACCCTGGTCTTGCCTTTTCCCTACTGTTAAGCTTTCTTCACTCTTCAAATGGGAAAGTAGATGCCTAGTTCACAGTACTGTTATGGGGATTAATGAGAACACTAGAAAAAGGACTAGACTCTCCATGCTGGCTATTATCAACACTGCTAGCACACACTGGTAAAATTATAGGGTTACAAACAGCATTGCAAAGAAAGAGTCTCTCTAATAACATTGTTTATACACCCTAACAATGTGAAATAATGGTCCACAGAATTAATGTACACTTATTCTGGATACAGCATGCTCTATTTGGCTATCAAAATATTTGGATTTCAAATTATGGGTAAAGACCCATCAGCTCATGAATTCAATGAGCTGTGATAAGTGGTTTTACATAAAAAGTGTTTATATGTATTACATCAAATGTTAAGTATTCCACTCCTTGGAATCCACACAAACACTGGTCTTAGGACCTTAGGAGAGCCACACATTCTCAAGTTCTTCACATAAAATGATACAGTATGTATATATATATTCTGTACTTCAAATTGACTCTGGATTAACTATAATACCTAATACAAGGCAAATATTATATATACTTAGTTGCTAACAAGTCTCTATATATTCAGTACAAATGCAATTTAAAATTTTTTATATGTATATAATACATTGATCATATCCACCCCACTACCTTCCACTCTCTCTTGTCCCCTCTTTATCCCAAAACATCCTCCTTCCTTAATATTTCTGTTCAGTAGTCGTGGGAGGGCCAACTGCACACAGTGAGGATAATTACTAGTTTGTGAGACATACACTTCTATTTTTCTGTACAGACGTTTGTGTGTTTGTGTATACCTGATTATGATGTCTAAACTATGAGGACCACATGAGCAAACCGTGAAAAATGGTTTTCTAGAGCTTTCCCTGAGCTCTTCAGATTACCTTTTGTCATACTAGCAAGTTCTTCAGCGACTGCATGAAACTTAAGCTACCTATTCCACTCCCTTGCATTTGGCATACCATTAACTTTTGAGAAGAGGGAAAGGGGTAAGACGGGGCAGCATGTGCTTCCTTGTCTGTTCTGGGTGCAAGACACTCTTTCTTTATTTTCTAATTCATGGGAGATGCTGCATTGCCAAGCCTTGGTAAGCAATACAGACATGTAAATTAGTGTTTGCATTTCCCTTTTTCTCTCCGGTAGGTAGTGGGGTTGGCCCAAGGGACATGTACGTGCTATGGGCAACCACTCTACACGGACCTCCACCTCCAGCCCTCAAGGTATGTATTTTGTCACAACAGAGTCAGCCCAAATGCAGACTAAAGGCAGTGACTGTTTCTAGAAGGACTGGCTGGCTGCTCGTGTTCTCATTACAGCTCATTACCGAGCGCCTTCAAGCCCTGCGGACACCACCCCATTCTCAAGCCACTCAATCACTGAGAACACTAAGAAGAATGACTGGAAGAAGAAAATGTACTGGGTTTTACATACAGTGTGCTTCACATAGAGTATGTTTCATGTATAGCCATTCTCAGCTTTAAACAGAGCTTTGGGTCTTTAGTTTTCTACAATCAAATTGGAGAAAAATCATTTTACCTGTGATTCAGCAAGATACCCAGCATCACTTCCTTGCTCAAGTCCAGCCTTCACAACCTGAAAACCACAAATGCACTTGTTCAGTGTTGGGACATAATGGCTAAATGTAAAGCAATGCTGAATGAAACAGTCAGTCTTATGAGGCTTCAAACACTAGGTCACACATGCAGCTTTCTGAGGGCAGAAACTAAAGCCTGGCTGCTCTAGACTGAATCAATTGTCCACTCTGGCTGCTGCTGAACCTAGGAGGAAAGGAAACTTAAGCTATTCTTCCAGCTGCTTTCTGAGGACAGTGCTCTCGGCTTGCTTCTCTGATGTGTGTGATCTTATTAGTCACATTAATGAGGAACTATATGCAGCTCAACTTCACATCTGGGGTGGGCACTATCCCACGTATAGCGGTAAATAGAAAAGACAAAGAAAGGACCCCAAACCCAACTACCATAATCCATACGTATGACAGGAAACAAAACAAACCGCAAGTCAATTAGAAAATAAATTATCTGCATTCCTAACCCCAACTTCCTGTAATAACTAAACTCATCATCTTTCTCCTTGGCAAGCTTCTTTTTTTCTTCTTCAAGACAGGGTTTCTCTGTGTAGCCTTGTCTGTCCTGGACTCACTTTTGTAGACCACACTGGCCTCGAATTTACAGAGATCCACTTGCCTCTGCCTCCTGAGTGCTGAGATTAAAGGCCTGTGCCACCACTGCCCGGCTCAGAGTCTTATTCAGACTTTAAACCTCCATTATCAAGACAGCTTGCTGATAGCTCTATTTTGTCTCTCCTCATTCTCTCTGACCCACTACCATGAAAATGACTAAAAGCACAGTAAAGTAAAATTGGTTAGTTTATTATGGATAAGCTTCTAAAATCTAACTTTAGCTTGCTTTGCCACAGACTGTTACCTTTAACAGTGAGTCTCACTGTTAAACAGCCTCACCCTCTCCAGTTTCCATAGCTTTGCCCATCCTGCCTGGCCTGACTCTCCCTTCACCCACTCTGTGCTCCCCTTTCAGGTCACATCCCACAAGCCTCTACCTCAACTCGATGGTCGCTCCTTCCTCTGTGCATTGATTACCTGACATTAACTTTTTGCTGCTTTAAATCTTTTACGGCTATCTGCCTCATCGTAAAAATTTAATTTTTCCAGCCCAGACTGTTAAGATGAGTGCAGATGTCTGTGTCATGTTTCAATTAATTTCTTTTTTTTTAAACAATGCTGGGGACTGAATCTAGAGGCTTACACAAGCCAGACGAAGGTTCTACCTGGGCTACATCCCTCGCCCATGTTTCATATTTTAGTCTCATTCTTCTACTCAAAATATACTTTGTAATGGATCCATTCTCCAGTTTTTTTGGTTTTTTTGTTTGTTTGAGACACAGGTTCTCTATGTAGCCCTGGCTGTCCTACAATTCGCTATTATATCAGGCTTGCCTTCAACTCAGAGATCTGCCTGCCTCTGCCTCCCAGAGTTTGAGGATTCTGTGTACTACCACACCTGGCTTTTAAAATTTATTTTTAATTTAATTTTATTTTTTTTAAGACAGGGTCTCAAGCCAAGTGTGGTGGTGTACGCCTTTAATCCCAGCACTCAGGAGAGAGATGCAGGCAGATTTCTCTAAGTTTAACGCCAGCCTGGTCTACAAAGAGAGTTCCAGGCCAGCCAAGGCTATACAGAAAAACTCTGTCTCAGGAAACAAACAGACAAACAAAGACCAGGTCTCTATGTAGCCTTGCCTTTTCCAGTTTTGCTTATATGTTGTTCTTGAATTTCCCAGTCTGAAAAGTTCTAAGTTTCAAAGTCTTTAAAGTGTTTTAAATTTTAATTAAAAACCTTTTAATTATCTCCCTTCATCTTTTCATGCTCTCCCTGTATCATTAGGTCTTCATAATAATTATAGCAATGGAAATGTCTTTTTAAAAAAGTATTATTAGCTGGGCACAGTGGTGGAGGCCTTTAATCCCAGCACTTGGGAGGCAAAGACAGGTGGATCTCTATGAGTTCGAGACCAGCCTGGTTTACAGAGCAAGTTCCAGAACAGCAGGGTTACACAGAGAACACCCCCTTCCTCCGAAACAAAAAGAATTTAGTAGTGGCTGGGCATAGTGGTGCATGTCTTTATATCCTAACACTTAGGAGACAGGCAAATCTTTTGAGTTTCAGGCCAGCCTTATCTTTGGAGCAAGTTGAAGACCAGACTTACACAGTGAGGCTCTTTCTCAAAAAGCAAGCAAGCAAGCAAGCAAGCAAGCAAGCAAACAAAAAGTACTGATATACATTGGTCAGAATCACAAATTAGAGTCTTGCTCCAAAGGAAGAAATATGAAAAAGGCGGGTGTACAGGGCAAGACTCACATCGATTATTTTCAAAGGTGCAGGATAAAGGCCTTTGGTCTGCTTTTTCACTTTTTCTTCCACTGTTTTGTAAACCTGTTGTCTGACAAATGGAATAGTCATGGCGTATGACGTCAGCTCTGTAAGAAAAAATATGGACAGATATTTACTGAAATGAACCTGGGCTCCCTTGTCCATTTGTTCTACAGAGTCTACAGCAATGCAGTAATTCTAGCCATCTGAAGGAACACCAGCTAAAGATCAACTTCTGCACAGAGCTGCCTTAACATGCTCTAATTACTTGGTACATGTTAAGGTCTGGTCTGGGGACTTGCAGCTTTATTACACTATTATAATCTACTCTTCTATTAATGTTTAAATTTTTCCAAATAAAAAGCCTTTAAACAATGGCGTTAGTTGTTAGTAAAGGTTAAGGATTTGACCATGGGGCACAGTTGTGGACTTTAAGAATGCCTTCATAAAGCACACATAGTACATTTTCTCCCTCTCTGCTTTCTGAGACAGGGTTTCTCTGTGTAGCCCTGGCTGTCCTGGAACTCACAGAGATCCGCCTGCCTCTGCCTCCTAAGTGCTGGGATCAAAGGCGTGCGCCATTGCGCAGCATCTCTCTTTCTTTCTGAGGCAGGGTCTCACAGAGCCCTGGTCAGGCTCATTCTGAATTGTAGGTAAGCTCTGGGGCAGGAGAAGCTCCGCTGTGTGTGCGATAGAACACTCACTGTCTATCAGGCCTTTGCTGTGCTTTGTGGAGACCTTCCGGTCAGCCAGGCCTTTGGCAAAAGTGACCGCAACTTCTTCCAGGTATTCAATTGTCCTTTCCTCTGGAGATTTTACTCCTGGTCCTGAAAAACAACAACAACAACAACATGACTGCAAGAACTGGAACGTAAACCAAGCTTGGACCAGCCCTAGGCAGACAAAACCCTGGCAGGGAGGCTTCCTCACAGCCCCCTCTCACACTAGAGTGGTAAATTCTAGACAGTTGTGAACAAAGGTGCAGCAGTGGGCTCTAAGGGGACGAAGGTCTCCAAACACTGTCAGACTGCCTTCTACTTCTGGAGGATGTAGTAGGTCTGGTGTGGCCTGTGTTCCTAGGGCAAAGGCAGAAGAAAAACAAACAAACAACTGGGTCAGCTGTACACTTATTTGTAAAGGTGCTGCAGAAACTGAGGACTAGGGTTCTAGAGAGAGCCTATCTTAGGCGAAAGTTGTTCTCTTTGTTCTTTGGCATGTCATAAGCTTTGGGGCATGGACTGCCTCCTAGACTTGGCTCAGGCCAAAGGAGGCTACCACGAGAAAAGTAAAGCCATCAGACTTTTGGGGTCACATATAACAGATTAGAAGGAAGAACACAAAGCCAGTTTCCTGATGGAACACTGTTAAGAGTCCCCAGTAAGGTCCAGTGGCTCAAGGGCTAGTTCAGAAAGGGGTAGAATCCCTGTGACCTAATATTTAGTCCACAAAGTACCGTACACACAAGGGGCCTGCAACAATATGCAATTGTGCTGTACAATCCCGTCAACCTGAAACAAGCTAAAGTCAGTTAAGAAAATGCCTCCATAAGATGGGGCGTAGGCAGGCCTGTAGGGCATTTTCTTAATTAGTGATTGATGGGAGAAGGCCCAGTCTACTGTGCATGGGGCTGTCTCTGGGCTGGTGGTCCTGGTTCCATAAGAAAGCGTGCTGAGGAAGCTATGGGGAGCAAGCTAGTGAGCAGCACTCCTCCGCGGCCTCTGCATCAGCTCCTGCCTCCAAATTCCTGCCCTTGCTCACTACTTCTGAGAATGAACTGTGAGTCAAATAAACTCCTTCCTCCCCAAGTTGCTTTTGGTCATAGGGTTTCATCCAGCAATAGTCACCCTAACTAAGACAACAACTAACTTCCTGTTTATGGCATCTACCAGCTTGCGATCCTGTTGAGGCAGGAATTAGGAATTAGCTCAGTGAAGCGTATGGTTAGCATGTATGACATACTACCTGTAAATGTTAACTTAAAATGGGCCACAGACTGATGTTCAAGAGATAAAACCAGAACACTTTCTGAAGGCAGCACAGGGGAAAAAACCTTTGTATGTTTTAAATCAGAAAGGAATTTTCAGATCCCAAGTCAATAGCATGATCCACAAAAATCCCCAAAATACCAAAACAAAAATAACCCTCAAGGTGCAGAGAGAGAGAGATGGCCCAGCTGGTGGGACATTTGCTACAGAAGCCTGGTAACCTGAATTTGACCCCCAGAAACCATTTAAAGATTGAAGGAGAGAATGACTTCCATAAAATTATCACCTGACCTCCACATATGTGCCACAGCATGCTGCACACGTGTACATGTGCACACATATAAACTAATGATGATATTAACAATAATAATGAGCAACTTGATACACTGGACTTCCTTAAATTAAAAATGTTTAACCTTAGAGAGTGAAAAGAGAAGCACTGAATGGGAGAAAATACCCCCAAGTCACATACTTGACAGAAGACTTGTATCCCAAAAGAGGGAGAACTCTAAAACTCACACAAAATGATTTGAACAGACATTTATCCCAGAAAATATACAGGAAACAAATTAACATGAAAGACACCCACATTTCAGACTAAAGCCAGGGCGGAAGTCTTGCGCTGCTGGCAGAATGGAAACGGTAAGTACAGGTGGCTGGCCCCTTAGGAGATGACCACATACATGGCACACCGGCTGTCACTCCACTCCCCAGCGTTTACCCAACAGAAAGGGAAGCCACGTCCGCAGAGAAGCTTGTGCGCCTGTGTTCACAGCAGCTTCATTCGCAAGGGTCTCAAACCAGAAACAACTCAAACATTCCCCCCTTGGTGAATGGATACGCAAACTAGGGCATATGTACAGTAAAATAGCACTCAATAGGAAGGGTGAACCCGGGGCAGGGAGACGGCCCAGCAGATAGAGGCACACTGTCACCAAGCCCGATGACTTGAGTTTAACCGCCAGAAGCCACAGAGTGGAGGAAGAGAACTGACTCCTACATGCTGTCCTCTGACATGCATGCTGTGGTATGTGCACACTCATACACACGTAACACATGCAACAGGTAAAGATAATTTTTAGAAGGAAGGAGCATATTACATATACACATAATAACAATGATGCATTTCAAAAGCAAGCTAAATAAAGAACAGAAAGTTACATATTAGAAAGGTCTTAACTATGGTAGTATTTATATAACTATGTGTATTTGTTAAAACTCAACTTTTTATTAAAACTGGATAATTACAAAAGTATCTTTTTAAAAAAACTACCTTAAAGTTGGATGTACAAACTTTTTTGTCATCTTTTACATTTTATGTGTATTCATGTGTGTTTGTGTGTGTGCATGTCTGCGCTCATATGCATGCCACTGTGAAAATGATTTAGTATTAGCTCTTAGAAAATGTCATTCTTTGCTGGTCAGTGGTGGTGCATGTCTTTAATCCCAGCACTTGGGAGGCAGAGGCAGGAGGATCTCTAAGTTCTGAGTTCAAGGCTAACTTGCTCCACAGAGCAAGTTCCAGGATATCAGAACTACAAAGAAAAACACTGTCTCAACTCCCACGCCCCCAGTCGTGGGGGGGGGGGGGGGGGGGGAAGGGAGTAAGAAAATGTCACTTCTCAAAGATTAATTCTTTCTTGAGAGTTTTGAGTTTCATCCCAAACTAACATTGAAGAGATCAAATCCTTCAGAAAATAAGCAATTCTGTAAGACCCAATTCTGAGTCATGTTAACACTTACCCAAGGGTTCCACCAACTGGTCAACCAGTCCCATTTTCTTGGCTTTGTCTGCACGAATGTTTTTCCCAGTCAGCATCATGTCAAATGCAGCAGGCACACCCACCTAACATGCAAGCAAGAACCAGAGCACAGGGGGAAAGTGAGGGCGGAAGTCAGTCACAAATCGTTAAGAGAGCAAACACTGGTGAGGGCTGGTGAGGTGCTCAGTGGGTAAGTGTGATTGCTGTCAAGCTTGACAATCCAAGTTTGTTTTGCTTTGGTTTTTTGAGACAGAGTTTTGCTGTGTAGCCTTGGCTGTCCTGGATTCGCTTTGTAGATTAGGCTGGCCTCGAACTCACAGTGATCTGCCTGTCTCTGTGTCCCAGAGCTCTGGAATTAAGGTGTGCACCACCATGCCTGGATATTTTAATACCTGGACTCTCATGAGAGAAGGAGAGAACTGACTTCTTGAAGATGCCCTCTACCTTCTTCATGTATACTGTGGACATGTGTGCATGCACACCCAATATAAGCAAATAAATGTAATATTTTTTTTCTAAAATAGAATTCAAACCAGTTTTACATTCTTTTATCAGTAAATTAAATTTTATATAGCAATACTTTTGAGATGAAGAAAAAAAGTCTTATGGTGTCTCTTAAACTCAAGAGCATAAGGAATTGAAGAGGTGGGAATTCATTTCGTGTGAGCTCAAATTGTAGACTCGTGTCATTCTCAACTGTTTTCCATCAGTTATATGGTAACTAAAACTTTAGAGCTGAGGATACAGTTCAGTGGTTGAACGTTTGCTTGATGTGCATAAGACCACACTCAGCATCAATTCTCAGCATCCCTACGCCCCAAAAATTCCAACATTGGAACCACAGTGCAGACTCTGAGATGAAAAACATGATATTTTTACAAAGGATTTAGAAAGAAGTTTGAGTTTAACAAAAATGCAGCTCAACTGATACAGTATTCTAGAAAACTGACTTCTAGCTAGGTGTATGGTTTGTTCTGTAATCCCAGATCTTAGAAGGCTGAGGCAGGAGAATCATGCAGGGTCTGTCTGAGCTGCAGAGAAGACCCTGACTCAGAACAAAACAACAGAAATCCAAAACAAAATCAGCAAAAACAGCTAGCCTTTAATCCCAGCACTCAGGAGCAAGAAGATCTCTATGAGTTCTAGGCAAGCCTGGTCTACATAGGGAGCTCCAGGACAGTTAAGCCTACATAGAGAGATTCTGGCTTAAAAATAAACAAACAAGGACTAGAGAGCTGGCTCAGAGGTTAAGAGTACTGGCTGCTCGTCCAAAGCTCCTGAGTTTAATTCCCAGAAACCATATGGTGGCTCACAACCATCTATAATGAGATCTGGTGTTTTCTGGTGTGCAGGTGTACATGCAGACAGAACACTGTATATGTAATAAATAAATCTTAAAAAAAAAAAAACCCAAGCAACAAAAAACAACCAAAATAAATAAATAAATCAAAAGAAAAGAACTTCTAGCGACGTAAGTAAAGAAATTCAACAGAACTGTTTGTGTTGAGACATCTTCTAGACAATTTTTATAAAGAAATGTGTATTATTTGGATTACTAACTTGGTATGTGTTATGTCAGCACTCAAAAGGGTGAGGCAAGGGAATGGACATGAGTCTGAGGCCAAGGCTATAGGATGAGATTTGTAAAAGCAAAATCAAAACCAAAGGAAACAAAGCCTTCCCTTCCCATTCTCACTTTTGTAAGCTTGGCACAGCTGCTCTACTGAGCCCTTTTCCCTAAGGCGTCTACAGTGCTAGAAGCTATGAGGGTCAATGCCTCTGGCTTGATAGAAAAATTCTCTGCAGCATCCAGAGATGACTCTCCTTAGAAATTCAAAAGCTTGCTGGGACTTTTTTTGGTCCTCTGAATACAGCCAGGAGATGGTCCAAATCAGAGGAGGATGGGAAAGTTCTGTCTCTCACATACCATGAACTATGACCCATGGTTTAAAAAAAACCATTAAAGAGATACTGTGTAGAACAGGAACAAATTAATGTTCTGGAAAAGCCAGACAGTAGCTTATCATTTTCACCCATCATCAGACACTTACAAAGACTCTGATCAATACTTCTACAGGACTGAAAAAACAAAACAAAACAAAACAAATCAAAACAAAAAACCAATCTCTCAATGATCCTCTATATTCCTAACTTACTTGGTTTCTGAATTCTATAGTGAGTGTCTATATTTTGTACTTTGTACAAGATGGAATACATCTAAAGAGATACATATGTACAGCAGTCTCAAGTTCATGGTGTTGGGGGGTCTTAAAACTCACCATTTTGGGCAGTCTCTGGGTACCTCCGGCTCCTGGTAAGATCCCCAGCAACACCTCAGGGACACCTAATACTGTTTTTCTGTCTTTTGTTGCTATTCTGTATTGGCATGCCAGCGCGAGCTTCAAACAGATAAAAAAATTTAGAATGTTAGAAAATGTAACTAACATTTTGGCACCTAGGTTGGCAGGTCTAAAGATTATTTATAAAGCAGGAATGTGCCACAAAATAAGCCATGATTCCTTAGGCTGACATTTGACACTCTATAGTTTACCTTTTCTACCTATTTTTATAATTTAGTAATCCATTTTTTTTTAGGTTGCCATTCTCCTTAAAAGTAATGACAGCAATGGAGTTCACCACTAAAAAATAAATAAATATCAAGCCAGGAATGTACTCTTATAGTTCTGGTTACACAAGAGTCTGAGACAGGAGAATTACCTGAGCCTGTGAGTTTGAGACAGTCTGGGCAACAGAGCAAGACCCTTGTCTTACCATCTTTACTACTCACAAGAAACTCTCTTTGTTTCTCTTTCACACACGCAGAGGCGTGTACACACACACACACACACACACACACACACACACACACACACGCACGCACACACGTGTTATGATTGTAAGTCTCAAGCAGACTTAACATGAGCATGCGTCATACTTCTGGACCTCTGCCCTGTGAACTGAACCAGGTATTCGGTTGTGAGAAGGCCTTCCCAGTGCTCAAAGCTCAGCCGTAAATGGAAAAAGCACTTCTTGGCTCACTTGTTCTGTGTTACTTGCTGTTACTCACGGATTAAGAATTAAACCCATTTGGGCATTTGACAACCCAAAACCAGGCCGCTCCTACTCAGAGCATTTTCCTGGGGGTGAAACAGTGGCCTAAAGGTGTACAGTGGCACGCTTCACCAGTGAGTGGGGCGGAGTCTGTGCAGCTCCAGGACACTTCCTTACCTCAAGTCCTCCTCCCAAGCAGGATCCACTGATGGCGGCCACAACAGGCTTTGAGGACCTTTCAAGTTTCTCAAACATTCTCTGTCCTTCCTGTGATATCCGTGTTGCTTCTTGGGAGGTTGTACAAGACGCTAGCATGCTGAGGTAGCGGCACAAAAGAGCAACACAGAAGGAGAGGAGATGACAGTGTATCCTACTCTGTGTAATACCTCAGCCACCATATGCTTATCTCAGCATATATCGGTATTTGGCAATGGGTCTTCAAACATAGAATAGAACATGCTACACAATTTATTTTGCTCCTATAGCAAACCATTGACCACAAAGCTCTGACAAGAGCATCAGCTGGTAAATATTTTCACTCTCAGAGCAGACAGTTCTAAGGTTATGCTCTCGATCTAGTTAACCTTTTCAAGCCATTCTGTAGTCTTTACCTACCCATTTTCCTACTGACTCGTAGCTTGTTTTAAATGCTTCATTATTTCTATCTACACAGGCCTAGCTCCTCTTAGGAATAAAGACGAACCCTATCTTTAGTATATACACCTGGATGAGAGTGTGTGACAGGAACACATGTGTTGCCCCGCCCCCACACCTTGTGTGTGTATATCTGCATGTTTGCTCACCTATGCAGGCACATGTGGAGGCCAACATTAGGTGACTTCTTTACTTCCTATTTTTTGAGACAAAGTTATCCATCAAACTCACCATGCGCAGCTTTTTACATGGATGCTGGGATTCAAGCTGAGGTTCTCGGCCGAGCAGCAGCTATTCTACCCACTGAGCTATCTCCACAGCCTCTGTACTTTCCATTTAACTGAATACTGCCAAACTGCACTCAAAATAGCTATACCAATTGGGATTTTCACCAAATTTTTAAATATTTGTCATCTCATAGATGAAAACTAGGCACTCGTTCTTGGTTAACTTAAGACTATGTTTAGTCATCTAGGATTTAAGCAAGAATCCCTATATTTCATCAGCTTTACTATATCCCGGAAAATAACTTCACAAATAAACTTTGGGAGAATTTACTTCTATCTTATTTTAGAAAAGGTATTATTTAAAAATACATAATTAATCAAGAAAAACTTACTTGATATCAGCACCTGCGACAAAGCAGCCGGGCTTTGCTGAGATAAGGACAGCACTTCTGATTTGGTCATTGGCCCAGACTTCATTCATTACTTCTATGAACTCTGACTGTACCTCTTTATTCAGTGTGTTTACCTACAAGAGAGACGGCTACATCTAAGGGTCGAGTGGGAACAGCACCCATGCACTACCGCTGTCAAGCACGTTTATACAGCAGATGTCGTCGGAAGGAAAGGAAGAAACCAGAACCGAAGCACAGACAGACCAATACCCCTGAAACCCAAAAGCTCTCCATCGAAGGAGCTTCAGCTAACTGTCGGCAGGCACTCTCCCTCTAACGGTGGGTCGCAGGAGCTGGAAAGATGCTCGGTGGGTTAAGTGTGCTTGCCATGCAAGCCCAACAACCTGAGTTTGAGCCTTAAAACCCAAGTAAAGGTGGGAGGAAAGACTCAGCTCCACTCTCACTCCCAAATACACCACACGCCTCCTGTTTTTGTTGTTGTTTTGTTTTTTCCTTTTCTTTTCCGAGAAAGGGTTTCTTTGTGTAGACCAGGCTGTGCTGGACTCACAGAGCTCCACCTGCCTCTGCCTCCCTGAGTGCTAGCATTACAGGGGTGTGCTACTGTATCTGGCTGAGGATGCTTACTTCTAATCCTAGTACTCAAGAGGCAGAGGAAGAGGGCGGCTACAAGTCTGAGGCTGGCCTCGTGTACACAGAAAGCTCCAGGCCAGCCAGATTATACACAGTGAGACTCTGCCTCAAAAAAACAAAACAAACAAAAACAAAACAAAAAAAGTGAATGTGGGATCACATTCCTAAGAGTTTGGATCATTTGCAGGGTATAAGAAAATGTAAAAATATTGATAAAACATTAAAAAAAAAAAAGGAATCAAAATTAGACATAGTATGATCTTTACTTCACAGTTAGAAAATTTGAATCATTGGTTAGTCAGTTTTAAGACTTATTCTAGTGAAGGGACTGGCTCTATTATCATTAAATTATGGTAGTTGTCGACTACCATAATTTGGTAGAAGTTGACTGCTTCATCCAGGTCCTTCTATTTCTTACAGGGTTTTATATAGCCCAGGCTAGCCTTGAACTCTGTAGCTGAGGATGACCTAGAGTTCTTCCAATTTGTGCCTCTTAGGTCCTTGGCTTCATTCTCCTATTTCGTATAGGCCTCTGGCCATAAGACTTTTCTTTCTACCAACCTGAGATGCGGGAAAGAATGAACTCCTGTAATAAACCGCTCTTGGCAAAAGGCTCTGCTGCCTGCCCTGTTGAATTTGCCAAGATCCAGGTTCGATGTCCACATAGCCTGATTTCTAGCATGTGGACTGTATGAGCCATTCAGATCCCCAGGACAGTCGACAGCCAAGCGTCCTCACTCGTCCCAGCCAACTGTGAGTGATGACTATGTTAGGCAGGTAACGAGGGGTAGTAAGGCTGTCAACAGCATATTCTCTCAAACTCATTCTCTACAATATAGAAGGTTTATATTTCTTTGATATGAACTGACACATGCAGTCAACAAGAAGCAATGTGTTTCTGAGATGGGCTGTCACTAGGTAGCCCTGGCAGGTCTGGGAGTCACAGAGATCCACCTGCTTCTGCTTCTCCGGTGCTGATGTTGAAGGTGAATACCACCAAGAAGGACTTTTTTTTTTTTTTTCCGGAAGAAGGTCTCACTGTAGAGTTCTAACTGACCTGGAATTCACTCTACGGACCAGGTAGCCTAGAAGTCACAGAGACCTGCCTGCCTCTGTCTCCAAGTGCTGGGATTAAAGGTGTGTGCCACCAACCCTGTTACCAAGAAGGAATTCTCAAACAAGGGCATCCATCTGTAACTAAGAGATTTTAAAAAGTCATGTGACAGGTCTACTTCTGGACAGGAAGATTTCATTTCTATTCAGGATAGGATGCATAACTGTGGTTGGCAGAAATTAAAGAAAGTTCAGGTACCTTTGAATTGGGTGAGTTAATCCGAATAACCGCCACATCCCCTTTGACTCCATAATTAATATGGGTTCTGGCTAAAAAAAGAGAAGACAATTTGTTTCTAAACATGCTTATTATAAACTGCATCTGCGAAGTGATGTTAAGATCATATACACACAAGTACCATTATATGGACTGAGCAGTTACATTTAGGAATACACCTATATTCACACACACACACACACACATACACACACACACACACACACACCCCTCCCATTCACTTTCCTCCCTCAACCCCTCTCATAAACTCCCCTTGCTCTTTCAAATTCATGGCCTTTTTTCTTTTGTGTTTATATATATGAAACTATAATACATACTTATATTCAGGGATACATATATACATACATATTGGAATGTATGTGTGTATATATATGTTTACATACATATATGCACACATGTATATATTTAGGAATATTTAGGGATGTGTATGTATGTATACACACAGAGAGATATATTAATGCATATGTACAATAACAAAGAAAAAGAGGCCATGAATTTGAGAGAGAGCAAGAGGGGCATATGGAAAGTGTTGGAAGGAGGAAAGTGAGTAGAAAATATGATGTAATTATATTATCATTTAAAAAAATTATAAAAGCAATGTTAAGTACATAAACAAGAATGCAAACTTACCCAGCAAAGCAGAAGATGCTGTAAAGCTGCGGCAAATACAGCCTGCAAGAAAAGAGTGTTTCATAATTACTCTGTGAAGTAGCATTTCTTTAATATCTGTCAAATTGGAAAAACTGGAATTTATGCCAACAAAACCCCGAATCAGAACAATGTTTTCTAGGTCATTATTGTGGCTACTCCTTTACCTTTTTTTTTTTAATTATTAGGTCAAATGATTATCCAGATAGACGATCCCCTCCCCCAGAACAAAAGAGGAGGACATATCTCTAGAATGTGTGAACGTGTTAGCTTATATAGCAAACAAGGACTATGACTGCAAATGGAATTAAGATTGCCTTTAATATGGGGAGAGTATCATGGATTATCTAAATGGATTTAGTATAGTCACAAAAAAATCAGAGACATGTGACCATGACCAGGCTCCAGGTTGCTAAAAGAAGATGAGCACAAGCAGAGACAATGGGCTGACTCTAAAAACTAAAAAAGGCAAGGCTTCAGGGGCTTCAGAAAGAACAGAGCCCTGCAACACCTCTGTGAGCCTAGTGAGACCCATTTTGGTAGTTCCCTTGTTAGCTCCCCTTGCCCATTCTTGGGATTACACCCAGATCTATCCTATGCTAGGCAAATACTCTACCACTGAGCTATGTATCCTCAGCCCAAAACCTACTAAGAACCTCTGACCTCTATAACTGTGCACAGGGGAGGCAGAAGCAGGTGGATCTCTGTGATTTCCAAGCCAGCTAGTGAAGGCATGCACACCCCCCCCAAAAAAAATAAACAACAACAACAAAACAGTACTTTTGTTTTCTGAAAGAACAGAGTTTGGTTCCCAGCACCCATGCTGGTTGAAAGATTCACGAAGGCCCAGCTTCAGAGGCTCTGATGCCCTCTTCTGGCCTCCATGGGGCCACACACACATGTGGCATATATTGATGTCCACACCCAAATATAAATAAAAATAAACTTAAAAAAAAAAAAAAAGGTGCGGTGGTGCATACATTGAATCCCAGCACTAAGAAAACAGAGGAAGGAGGAGTGTGATGCCAGCCTGCTCTGCAGAGTTCCATGCCATATACTGCTATATCGTGAGACCTTGTCTCAAACCAAACCAAACCAAACAAACAAAATGTCAAATCAAGGGGCAACCAGTAGCTATAAAGGAAACATTCCATGTCACATTTTGCTGGTTGAAGCATTCCTAACTAAATAATCTCTATACAGCATTCCACCAATAATATTCCCAATCTTTGGATAACAAAATCCACACATTGTCCACTGTCACTTATTAGTTGGTGCTCATCGTCTAACTTGTTAAGGTTCTTCAGTGTGAACACGAGGAGAGCACATCACGTGGCCCCAGCCATCTTGGTTCCAATTACCATTTTGTTTACTGGATGTCTCTGGGGAGCAGCCCCAATCCTACAGGAAACACCATTGAGGTAGTAGCAGAACTGGTGTGGCAGCCCTCCCCTGCAACGATAGCATTTGGGGGACCATGAGTTCAGGGTCAGGGACAATCTGCTTTTGTTGTTGTTGTTTTCTTCTCTTTTATTTTTATTTTATTTGACATAGGGTTTCATTGTGTAACACCATCTAGGTTGGAACTTGCTATGTGGCCCAGTATGATCTTGAATTCATTATTTCCCCACCTTAACCTCCTAAGTGTTGAGAGTTTTGTTTTGTTTGATGACACAGGGTGCCACTATAAGGTCCTGGCTGGCCTAGAAGAACTTGTTATGTAGATGAGGCTGACCTTGAACTCCCAGATATTCATCTGCCCACTGACATTAAGGGTATGCCTCACTTGTTTAGTGCTGAGGGTTACTGAACCCAGAGACACATGATAGAGAAGCCGGCTATCCCTGAAGGACATCTAGTCCCCAAGACTATCTCTTAACTAATACTAGGTATTTCAACAGTTTTTAAGGAAGGCCAGCTGTACTCCCGCTGGCTGTGCACAACTCTGTCTAGCTGAGTATATAATTCCCATCCTCCTTAGAGTGTGTGAAGTCCACTTGTCTTGATGCTAAGGATTCTTCCATTCAGAGTTCCTATTAAATGAAGATTTGAAAATAGCTCAGTGGTAGACTGCCTAGCATGCAGAAAGACTAGGTTTAATATCCAGTTCTGAAAAACAAACTGTAAAGTGTAAATTCTAGTGGGAAAGAAGAATGGGGTAGGCAATCCAACTAGAAAACAGTAAAGAATATCAGAATGGGCTGACTAGGAGTATAAGTAGGGCGGGATGAGGTACATAGGCAGATAAGAACCAAGAAAAGTGCGTAGACAGAACACAAATGATACAAATTGAGTGACAGAATACAAATGCTGAAGCAAATAAAAAAGCAAATCTCCTCCCACCAAAAAAAAAAAGAAAATAAAAACAAAACAAACTCCAAACTAAACCAAACCAACCAACCAACCAAAAAACCCAAACCCAAACAACAACAAAACCCCCCAAACCAAAAACAACCTTTGAGTTGAGGTACTGCTGGGTAGTAGCCCAGGCTATCTAGAACTTGTGATCCTCCTGCCTCAGTGGGGATGCTGGGATCACAGGTACTTGTCAACCCTCAGAGCAGTTACTAGCTTTGAAATAAAATATTTGTTCTTTAAAGGTGGCTGATGCAAAGCTGGGTGTGGTGGCACACCTCAGGGGGCAGAGGCCAGACACATCTATTTCGTGATCAATTAATTTAGTCTCAATTAATTATAATCGTAATAAAAAAGAGTTGGTTCTCATTAGCCTATTCTTTAAACCATTTTAATTCAGCCAACTAACCTCTCTTTGAGGTAAACATGCTCCCACACACTTACACAAAATCTCCTCTAAACCAACAGAGACAAAAAGCAAAGATAAAGAACAGTAAAATGCACAAACATAAAAAAAAATCCTAACTACAGTCAATTTAATCAAGTCAAAGTACAAGGTAACTTTGCTTTTGGAATCCAGCCTTACCCACTGCCTGACAGCAAAGCTTACCATACAGCCGCTGTGTGAACTTTAGCCTACATTTTCTGTGCCAGCAAAAGCAAAACCTTTGCCCTACTTTTTAATCATCTACATATGTAATTCAAGAAAACAGCTACAAAATCACACAAGACTTCAGTAAGTGGAAAAGTTGGATTGTGCTGCACAACTTTGAAAAATGTCACTTTAGTTTATAGCAAGTTATGGCTTTTTCAAAATTCAACCTTGGGCCCAAGGTATGGATGAGAATTGAGAGTCAGATTTAAAAATACCACAATACCTATTAACTGCTGTTCATTTCCTGTAAAATTCTTTTGCCACCTACATACTTAGGAATTAGGATATTAGATAGTAAGGTCAATTTGTGATTTTTTGATAGCCATGTTAGAATGACAGTACTGTACAGCAGGAATGTTCTAAAACTTCAACAACTGAAGGTTTACTCTTTTCCCCGGAAATGACAGTTTCACTAAGTGTTTGGCAATGGCTGCACATACTCTCAGGGTCAAGGACTGACCTACACAGTCTAGACTAAATGGTAAGTCAGGTGCGCAGCTAATTTTAATAGATTTTCCTAAATATGCTTTCAAAATGTATAAGCTGCTATTAATAAGCTGTAGCTATAACAGACTACATTTTCTTAATGAAAACATAATACAATTTATATACTTATATGTTTCTATGTAGAAGTATAGGATAATTTGGCTGTTAGCTTTTTACAACCTATGTAAAATGGATAGACTACTTTAAAAATTCTCAGCTATGTACAATTATTGCTTCTAAGGCTTGAAAAATTAATAACATTTATTGAGAATGTATTCCCATAATAAATTGTTATATAGCTAATGTAGCTTATTTAGAGTTAATACACAATTGACTCCATTTTACCACGAGAAAAAGATATTGAAATTAATTCCCAAGGTCACCAGAAGGTAAAAGCCAGATTCGACCCAGAAGCCAGAGTCCATATTTAATGCTTTAATTGCTCCATCATACTACTTCTCCTGCCAAAGGAAAAAAAATCACTCATTCATTTTACAGACAAGAAAAGAGAGCCCATTTAGATGAAAGAACATGGCCAAAGTCACAGAGCTAGCCAACTTGTGACCTGACTGCCACTCCAGTGCCACAGCAGCTGCCAATCCACAAACATACTTCGCAACAAATAGAGGAGCATATGTGATTTTGTTTTTCTAAAACTGTTATAAATGTGGAAAAGGAAAAATATAAACTGCAAGGAAACACAACCAAGTGCAGACACTCCTTTCCCAGTCGTAACATCTTTTCACCTTTTTTTTTTTTTTTTTTAAAGACAGGGTCTCACTAAGTAGCCCTGACTGGCCTGGAACAAACTGTGTAGGCCAGACAGGCCACGAACTGAAAGATCACCCAATAGTAAAGGTGAGCATCACCAAGCCCTGCCCCATTTCACTTATTTTGGTAATGTGGTATAGTTTTGGCGTGTGTACTCATAATCAATCTGTGGACATTTAAAAAAAAGTATTAAAAGACTCAAGCACTTAATTAAATGTGGGGAGGGTTAAGAAAAGTAAATTCTACATGTAGACTTTTTTGTGAGAAAAATTAAAGTGAATTCATATTACAAACTAAAGTAACTGGTATCAAGTGGAATATGCAATAAATTAAAGTTACATTTGCCCTTCCTGATTTGGGACCTCTGGGAAACGGATTTTTTTTTTTTAAACCAACACTCCTTTTAACCCTTTCACTAACAGTATGAAGAGGAATACACATACAGCCTGCCTGAGAATCGTCAGAATGAAGATTAGAAATAGTTTTTAAAATGGTCAAACATTTCATTCCTCAAAAATCAAGTTTTTCTGGTATTTTAAAATATATTTTTTCGCTTAAATTGGAGAGCCACCGGTTTCAACCTTCTGTACATTCACACCAGCATTACTGGAAGCGCGAGCGCACTGCCAAAAATGATTCTGACGGTAAAAATTAGGGAGTGGCAGTGATCTGTAAGGCTGTCAATGCCACCCAGAAGCTTGATAGATATCTCTTATGGTGTCCAAGGTGCTGTAGGGCCTCAGAAAGTAACAGAGCGGGTCCTCGTCCTCCCGACCTGGCAGGGTCAGGGCCAAGGCGATCATTAGGGAAGAAAAGAGGGCGTGAGCGCAGCGCTACCGCAGAGAAACCTGCGCAAAGTGCCGGACCGAGCGGAAACGACTCCGGAAAGTGAGGGAGAGCTTGACACCGCCGGAGTAGGGCGGGAGGGAGTGACAGGCCCTCTGCAAGGACACAGGAAGTGGGGGTCCCAGGACAGTAACCCCCGTTTCAACAGGTCCTGGGAAAGGGGTGGTCGGGAGACAGCGAGAGGCAAACGCTGCACCCCGCCGCCCCAGTTCCTGCAGGCACTCCGAGGCTCTCCGGAGCCGTCGTCCAGGCTCACCTCTGGAGCGGAGGATCCTGAAGGCAGAAAAGCGACTGAGACTGCCAATCGCCCGGGACGCCACCATCTTGAGCAGAGAGGACGAAAGTAGAAAACTCTTCTAGTTGGGGGGCAGATCCAGCCGAGGACTTTCCTTTGCTCAGATTGTCCGGCAGGGTGCCCGACGGACTGCCTTACTAAAGCACGGACTCTGAACTGTCGCCGGTCCTTTTGCCCTCCCTCTTGCTCTCGACTAATAGGTACGAAAGGATGATTTCTCTGAAGACAGGACCGAGGACCTCCGAGGAGGGGGCGGAGAGTCTGGTTTTCTGGTCAGGCGCGCGGCGGGCAGCCCGCAGGTCCCGCGGAGGCGGTGGGCGGGGCGAGGGGTCCTTGCAGAACTCGAGCCGTGGGTGAGGGCGGGCCTTTCCCACTCCTGGACTTGACCTTGTTGGAAGCGGCAGCTTTCGCGGACTCTGCGGTGCGGCAGCGCGCTTTTCGGCTTTCTTCTGACCTCCCCGCAGGCAGGTCCCACTTTCCTCGGGTGCCCGCGGCCGCTTCCCTTCCCTGTGAGGGTCGAGGTCCCGAGAGCGGCCGGGCTGGTCCAGGCCCCCGTGTCAACCGCTTCAGGGCGGGCGGTGGGTCGCGTTCTCGGGTCGCTCGCAGCAGCGGTGTCACCTGTCTCCACTTATCACTTCAGGTTTACGAAACTGTTCGCGTGCGGGTGCAACGCTGGGCGGTGTCAGAGCCGCGCCGTCTCCCCTGCTTTACCTGTCTAGGCAGGCCGGCGGCTGTTGAGATCGAGAGCGCGTCATTGAGTGCAGGCCTCGGGTGTGGAGGGAGCCGAGACAGCCCTTCAACCTGCTTGGTGATCCAGGGTTCGCGGCATTTTCTAAGCCAGAGGGGGACCCAGCGAGCATCTGCGTGGGCATAGCATACCCCGCTCCATCGGTGGAGTAGCCACCCCGGTGAATTGACAGGGCGTTAATTGGTAGCCACAGGGGGTAGAACTGAGGCTGATGTCTGTCTGCTTTTCGTCAGGAGCTCAGCTCGTCCCTTCATCAGGCTGTGGGTTGTTCGTTTTGTTTCTGGAAAGATGGGCTCGAGTCCTGAAATAAACCGATTGCTTTCAGAAGAAAGTTGAAGCCAGCTTCCGGCGCGCTGCACCATTTTTTTAACTACCCACTGTCCCCACTCTCGCTGACCTGACAGCTTAGGAAAATTACATAAAATTTCTTCTTGAGGCAAGCCCAGGATTCAAATAGATACGCACCCGCCAGTTAGCCGATTATTCTGCAGGACAGGAAACAAGAAATGGCTGAAATGATTATAGAAAGAAAGGAGCGTTCTCTATTAAAGCTCAAGTCATACTAAGCCTTCCACCGCCCACAACACTTTACGCTGACACTGGACGACCGGCTTGGAGTAAATTGCAAAAGGGAGCCTTTCTGCCCATATAATGCTTTCTATTGCATCTAGTTTCATATACTTTTGTTTTTTCCGTAAAGGGCCACACTGGAAATAGCTTCAGTTTTGTGAGCCCACTTTGTGCTCTGTAATATATTCTCTGTTTTGTGTTGCTTGCAGCTCTTCATAATATTTTGCTGGAACCCACAAAAACGCAACCACTGACACATACACTTTTGCAGCTCTTTGGGCCTGGGAATATATCTCAGTGGTAGAGAGTTTGCTTAGGATGTATCCTGTCTTCACTGTTAGCGCTTCAAACGTGGGAAAAGAGAGAGAGACAGAGAGACAGAGAGAAATCATGTAAAAGAAAAACCCTTTTATTGAGGCTTTTGGGTAGCATTTTGCTAATGCTTGATCTTGATTTAAAGCACTTTTTTTTTTTTTTTTGTCTCCTACATTCTCAGCGAAATTGAGTTCCATCAGGTAAAAAGTATTTTTTATTTACTTTTTGGTCATCAGCACTTTAGTGTGAAGTCTTAGATAGAGGAGAACTAAGTATATTTATGTCACACCCACTAATAATGGCAAACACACAAAATAAGTGGTACTAGATATCTGGCAACATGTACCTGTATCTAGGTGTGTATTTAATTTTCTCAACAACTCTAAAATTGCCTACATTTTACTGAAGGTCTAGAAACAGAAAAGTTAAGGACTTGGGCCTTGGAGTCTGTGCTTAACTTTGATGTAATAACTGTTAGGTCATCCCATCTTTCTTTTTTATTCCTTACATGCCCTTCTCTTTCTTCTGCCCATGTGGCCATGTGCTACCTATGCCTACACTACCCAGGTATTCCCATGTTTTGAATACTTTTTTGTTAAAATTTCTATATTTCTGAAGCTTTGTAAATGATAACAAAGGCCAGCCTTCCAATATGATAGTATATAGACAGGGTCTCTCTGTTATGTGGCTCTGGCTGTCTTGGAACTGGCTAATTCAGGCTAGCGTTAAAGTTACTGAGATCTGCCTGCCTGTGCCTCTTAAGAGCGTGGATTAAAGGCATGAACTACCATGGTATGTACTGCCCAATGTATATCACCTTGCTGTGTAGTTTTATAATAAGTCTTTAGTTTTTCAATTTTTATTTAATATGTATTATGGGTGTCTTTTCATGTCAGTCCATACATGTATATCTTTCATTTTCTCCCAAGCTTCTGAGTATTCATGATATATTTATGATACAATTTAGCTATTTCTATTGATCTGCATTTATTTTAGTTTCAACCATAATGAGCATTTCAAGTATACCTATAGAAACCAATTAGGAAAAAAAAAAAGAAAAGAAAGAAAGAAACCAATTAGAGGCTTTATTGGACTCAGGATTTCACAATTTGGAGCCAGATAATATAGAGCATGTCTGTAATCCTAGCACCCAAGATGATAGCCAACAGGTTCAAGGCCTGGGTTACATAGTAAGTACCAGTCCAACCAAGGCTACACACTTAGGCCCTGTCTAAAAAAAAAAAAACTAAAAATAAGAAAAAAAAATTGGAGCTTTGCCTGGTGGTGCACGCCTGTAATCCTCGCACTCGGGAGGCAGAGACAGGCAGATCTACAAAGTGAGTCTAGGACAGCCAAGGCTACATAGAGAAATTTCAACTCGAAAAACCAAAAAAAGAAAAGAAAAAAAAATTGACTGTTTATTGTTTGACTGGTAGCACATGCTTGTAATCCCAGCACCTAGAAGGCTGATTAATTCGTAAAGGGTATTAGTTTTAGGCAAGCCTAGGATATAGTCAAACCTTGTCTCAAAATAAAATTTAAAGTTGCAGTTTGTATTTTAATAAAAGAACTAGAAAAAGGCTTTAGCAGTTTATTCTTATACCAGCTGGTGTATTGGAAAGCTGATTTAGTTAGAGCTGTTCTTATCACAGCTGTATATTAACCATATATTTAGTTTTCATTGTCTGATAATCCCAGAATTCTGACTTGCTTTATTTTATTTATGTATTTGTGACAGGGGCTCACTATGTACCCCAGGCCCATGGCTTTTATATAAACCCCCCCTCCTTGCTGAAAATGGTTTTTAGCCACTGGCTTGCTTTAAAACACTTTTTTTAAAGGTAATTTTCAGGGCTGGAGAAGGGCTCAGTGGTTAACCGCCCTTGCTGCACTTGCAGGAAATTCAGGCTTGGTGCTCAGGACCGGTTTTGGCAGCTCACGCCTACTTGTAACTTCATCTCCATGGGCTTGAACACCCTCTTCTAACCTTCGTGGGCACCCAGACACATGTGGTGTACACTCACAGATATACAAAGACATATGTGAAAAATAAAAGTATTTAAAGATTTTTTGTTACTGTGAATATTTTAATTTGATTGATGCTGGGGATCAAACTCAGGGTACATGATAGAAAAATGCCCTGCCAGCATTTGAATTTCTTACATGAACTGCTTATTTGCTCATTTTTGCTTCTGCCTGCATATCAGGCAGGAACCTGTTCAGTTATAAATACTAGGTGCCAATAATAGAAAATTCAAGTAAATTTGGGGATTTATTAGCTTCTGGACCATCAGTGGGTGAGTTTCAGCTAGCATCGGACCAGGGCTGCTGTTTTTAGTTTAATAAAATTTTCAGTTCTTCTTCTTTTGGTGTCAGCTTTGTGTTTAGGTAGCATTGTTAATGTTTGCAAAGCTACAGCCATGACAGAAGTAAAGATTTGTGTCTTGGAACAGCATAACTCTAAAACTTAAGTATTTGATTACCATCTGTTTATCAGTACCCATGGTCAAGGCCAGCTTGTGGTAGGCCTTGGTCACCTGAACATTTAGTCTCTGTAGCAATTAAGATTACTCTGCTTGGTAATTGACCTGGATTCAATCCCATGTAAACCTCACTAACAACTACATAGTGGAGAAATGCAAGCTAGAGCAAAACAGAGATTCCATTAATTTGAAACAGACTCTATGGATTGTATTAACCCTTTTTGCTGTATATGTTACAGATATTTTCTCTAAATATATTTTGGTTTTGTGTTTTTTGAGATAGCGTTTCTCTGTGTAGGTCTATGTATCCTGGAATTTGGTAGACCAGACTGGCTGGCGTGTGTGCGTGCATGAGAGAGAGAGAGAGAGAGAGAGATTCTCTGATCTTTTTATTTTGAGTAAGACAGGGTCTCACTGTGTAGCTCTAGCTGGCTTAGGACTTACTGTGTAGACCAGGCTGACCTCAAAATCATAGAGATCTGCCTGCCTCTGCCCCCAGTGCTGGGATTAAAGGCATGTGCCATCTTGCTCCACTCTGGGTTTTGTTTTTTTGTTTTTTAATGGTTTTAGATATACTGGCCTTTTTTTTTTTTTTTTTTTTTTTTAACTTATGGGGTGGATAATGGACTTTATTTTTCCAAGTGATTAGTCATTTCCCAGCAAGTTTATTGATCAGGCCATCTTTCCTCCATTAAACACTATATTTACGTATTACAAGTTTTTATATCTTTAGGTATGCTTGTCATAAGATGTCATACAATTTCTGAGGGTCAAGAATCTGGGCCTGCTTGGCTGGGTTGCTCTGAATGGGATTTCTTAGGAGGTTGTCGTCAGCATGTTGGGCAGGCTTTAGTCATCTGTGCCCGAGGGTCAGCTTCCACTCACTCACATGGCCGTTGGCAGGCGTCGTCAGAAATGCAGTGACTTGGCAGCTGGCTTCTCTCAGAGTGATCTGAGAGACGAAGACAGAAGCTGCAGTATTATTTTTCATAGCTTGATTTCAGAAGCAGTGCCATCACTTCTGACGTAAAGCAGTACAGTGCGGAAGGCAGTCACACCAAGAGTAAAAACCAAAAAGAAATACCGAGGTCAGCTTGGAGGCTGGCTGCTATAGTCATCATTTGTAAATCTCAAGGTTCTTACTTGCTTTTAAAGTAAAAGTACGTTTAAAAATTAAGAAATTGGGTCAGTGAGGTGGCTTCATTGGTCAAAGTGCCTACCAGCAAGCCAGAGGTCATGGAACCGCTTGGAAGGAAAGCTCTAACTCTCACAGGTTGTCCCGTGACCTCCAACATGTGTGTTGTGGTACATGCTTACCACCCTCAGCTAACATTATCATTATTATTATTAACACTTATTTGGGAGGGAGGCCCATGCCACTCATGTGGAGTTCAGGAGCTATCGTGTAGGAGCTTGCTGTGGTCCTGGATCTTGTGTGCAGCTTGGGGCCTGGAACCCTGTCTAGGGGCAGTGAGGGAATGAAGGACAAACACTGAAAAAATGACAGACTTGTAGAGAAAAGCTGGGGTCTGATGGTGTGCACACTCTGAATCTGAATCATCTACTACCACTAGAACTTGTATCCTCATTCTGTCTGTTATGTACAGCACATGGATTGGCTTTTCTGGGTGGGAGATGTCTACAGGTAAACAATCTTAGGTTGTAAACAGGAGGAGGAGAAAGCTGCAGCTGCTGCTTTTTGTACACACTTGTCCCTCCATTACTTTAGGACCCCTCCCCACCAAGCTTTGTCACCCCTCTGAGATTCCCTGGGGTTCCCTGAGATTCTCTGAGATTGCCGCTCCTACAGGGCTAAGGCATTGGAATCCTTGATATGACTGTCTGTCCATGCCAATAATCTACATTCATCTTTGGACTTTACTTACTCAGGACTTCCTCTGTTCCCTGTAGGAGTTGGTTCTCTCCTTCCATTTCCAGTCCTGAGCATCAAACTCAGATCTTTGTGCTTAGTGGCAAGCATCTTTACCTGCTGAACCATCTCAGCAGCCCCTAACAATATTTATTTTTTTTTCTTTTTAGTTTTCTTTTTGTGTTTTGCCTGCGTGTGTGTATGTGCTTCACTTGTGTGCTTGGTGCCCATGGAAGTCAGAGGAGTTCAGCTCCTAGAATTGGAGTTATGGTTGGTTGTGAGCCACCATGTAGGTTTTGCTAACCAAACCCAGGTCCACTGTGAAAGCAACAACTGCTCTTAACAGATGAGCCATCTCTCTAGCTCTACCCTAACAATTATTCAACTCATTCATTCATTCTTTCTCTTTCTCTTTCTCTCTCTCTCTCTCTCTCTCTCTCTGTCTCTTTCTTCCTTTTTTATTTTGTGATATATAGGCCTGGCTGACATGGAACTCACCATGCAGACCAGAGTACCCTGGACCTTACAGAAATCTGCCTCCTGAGTGCCAGGATTAAAGACGTGCCACCACGCCTTGCCTAATAGTTGTTTTTACCATTGTACTCCTAGGGGAATTTTATGATGAATTAAAGAAATATGCATGTTTTTGCTCTTTTAATGGGTGATAACATACAATACACACAAAAAACTTATTTTATGTGTATGGGTGTTTTGCCTGCATGTTTGTCTGTGCCACATTATGTATCTGGTGCCTGTAGAGGCCAGAAGAAAGTGTTGGCTGTCCTAGGAGTAAAAGTACAGATTGTTGTAAGATGCCTTGTGGGTGTTGGGAATTAAACCTGGGTTCTCTGGAAAAGCAGAAAGTGTTCTTAACCTTTAAGCCATCTCTCCAGCTTCTATTTTCTTATCTTGTATGGCTGTACAATATAGTATTTCACTGGTTGCTATAGCATAACTTACTTAACCAATTACCTATTTGATGTTATTTTAGTCTTTTTCTGTTACAGTGACAATGCAGTCATAAGCATAATATTTGGCATATAAATTCATGGAAGTGGAATTGTTAGATCAAAAGTTAGGTGAACATATAGTGTTGAAAGATAATGCCAAATTACCCTACATTAAGTTTTCACTTCTTCATGCTTTTGGTGCAATGAGTATTTGTATATATCTGCCCATAGATCAATTTTTTTGGGGGGGGGGTTAATTTAACAGATTATATCTCTGGTTTTAATCTGAATCCTCTTATGATTGGAGTTAAAGAAAAGTCTGTGTGGGGGGGGCATTGTGTGCATGCAGGTTAATGTTGGGTCCCTTTACTTTTTGAGGATCTCTGAATATGAACTTCATTGATCAGGCCAGCAAGCTTCAGGGAACCTACAGTTTCTGCCCTGCCCCAAGGTTGGGGTTATAGGAATGTATCACTTGTGGCTTTTTATTATGGATTCTGGAGATCTGAACTAAATTCTTTGTGCTTGTGCAGTAGGCACTTTACTGACCAAGCCATCATCCCAACCTCCTTTTTCATATATTTTTCATCCAGCTGGATGTGGTGGCGCATGCCTTTTTTTTTTTTTTTTTTTTAATGATTTTATTTTACTTACATTTGTGTGTTACCTCCATGTATGTCTGTGTGAAGGCATCAAATCCCCTGGAACTGGAATTACAGACAGTTGTGAGCTGCCATGTGGGTGCTGAGATTTGAACCAGGGTCCATTTGGAAGAACAACTAGTGTTCTTAACCACAGAGCCACCTCTCCAACCCCAGATTTGAACGTCCTTAATCCCAGCACTCAGGAGGGCAGAGGCATGTGGATCTCTGTGAGTTCAAGGCCAGCCTGGCCTACAAAGCAAGTCCAGGACAGCCAAGGCTACACAGAGAAACCATATCTTGTAAAACAAAACAAGATTTAAAAAAGGAGCTCTTTGTATTTCCTTTCTTATAAGCAATCTGTTCATGCCCATTTATTTGCTGTTTTCTTCATAATGATTTGTAAAAACTCAGTTAGGACTTTAACCTTTTTTCACTAAGTTGGTGATGTTAATATATTTGAAATATTACAAATTTCTAATTTAAAAAGTAATTTAGATATAATACTATGCTTAGAAAAAGTTGGAAGTATAGTACTACAGAAAGTTTTCTAAGGGGCTAGAGGAATGTCTGTGTTAAGAGCATTGCCTATTCTTCAAGAAGTTTCAGGTTAGATTTCTAGCACCTTCATGGTGGTTAACAACCTGCTATAAACACAGTTCCAGAGAACATGACTTCCTTTTCTGGACTCTGGGAATATACACATGTAGTGCACAGACAAACAGGTAAAACACATGTAAAAAAAATTAAAAGTGTTTATAGTAGCAGTTTTCAAATTGCTGACTTGATACCATTTCATTGTCACTGAATATTTTAATGTGTATCCTATTTAAATACCAGCATTCCAGAAAGCCTTCTATATATTCAGAACACAACCTTCAAACTCAGGAGGATAGTACTGGTGATTTCATGGACATGCTGTGAGGTGTTTCTGACGTTTAGGTTGAATGAGAAGGGCACAAACTCCAGAGCTAGACTGCCTGGGTTCAGATTCAAGCTCTGCCACTTTCTGGTAATGGATCTTTAAGCAAGTCACTCAGCCTGGTTTACTTTCCTAATCTCTTGAAAGGATATAGTATTCATTGAGGAATAGATGGTTACTGCTTAGAATAGTTGTTTGCACAATGGGAAAACCATGTCAATATAGTTATTATAATGCTACTAGAGAAGAATAGTTGATAATGGTATTTTATGATTCACAGACTGTACACTACAGATTGCTGAGGTAACCCAAGACATACTTTGTTCTTTTCTTTGTAGATTTCAGAATGACTACCATCTTGGCTTCCACTTTTAAAAACCTTTCTACTACATCACAATGGGCCCTTAGATTTTGTAAGTTCAATTTTTCTTTCTTTTGTAATATAAGATTTATAAGCATCGTGCATAGGTATTAAATGATATGCACTTTATATTTGTTTTTCAGCTATAAGACCTCTGAGCTGTTCTTCTCAACTACTATCTGCCCCAGGTACAGTAATTTAAAATAGACATTTCTCCATTAAATGTTAGAATTCTTTATTTGTGAATTCTGAGTAAAACCCAAACTAATTTGTTAATTCTTCCCCTTTTATGATCAACATAAGTATCATTAATTCTTCAAATAAAAAATATGTGTGGCCAATCAGTAATATTACTTTGAGCTTAAGATGTTAAGAGAAAGCTGCTTCCTGGTCTTTAGGGCTTATAGAAAGTCATAAAAGTCCCATAAACTTTGCTGGGTCAGTTTATATAGCCCCTGGCTGTCAGTCCTGGAAATGATTAGCTTATAAATTGTCTAGAAACTATTGTGGAGCCCAAAGTTAACTTTTGAAATTTGTAATTATTAGTAGGCTTCTCTTATTAAGTATCTTATATACAAGAGGACCTGTTACTGAAATAGAGGTGAATGGGGAACTAGGAAATGAACATTTTAGCCATCATGAAATGAAAGAGTAGGGAAATTCATTCATTTGATGGGTTAAATAGGTCCTCAGTAAACCCAAATGAATTAGGCTTCTTCACTTGAAAATAGGTATCTTCACTGATTGGTACAAAAATTCCCTGACAGATTGTCAACATTTTTTTCATCTTACCTGAACTTCATATTGACCTGTTTCTGATTTTAGATTTATTATATAGTATATATTATTATATGTAATATTATATATAATTATATGATATATAACTTGTGAAATGGCTTCTTAGAAAAAGTACCATCTAGATCAGGATGTGTACTCCGTTTCAACTACATCTTTTTGGGCAGTGTGGCCTTGAAATGATCTTTCTTAGTTTTTTTCCTAAAAAAAGAAATATGTCAGCCTTACAAAGGTGTAAACATATTTCTAAGTTCTTTAAGCACTGGGAAATATAGCTCAGTGACAGTTTCTGTCTAGCATGTTCAAAGCCGTTTGTCAATCCCCACCCTGTATGGGGGGAAAAGAAGGACAAAAATCACAACAAATTTGGGGCTGAAGATGCAGGTCAGTGTGGTAGAGCACTTGCCTAGTACGGTTTGTTCAGCCCACCATCACCACAGCAGCAATGACAGCATCAACCAAATAAGTTCTTTTTTTGTTTGTTTCATTTTGCTTTTCCAGATAGGGTTTGTCTGTGTAGCCTTGGCTGTCCTGACTCTCTTTGTAGACCAGGCTGGCCTCAAACTCACAGAGATCCACCTGCCTCTGCCTCCCCAAGTACTGGGATCACAGGTGTGCACCATCATGCCCGGCTCCAAGTAAGCTCTTAAATTAAAAGTCAGAAGCCAAGGCACAATGGTGCATGCCTGTAATCCCAGCACTCTTGGAGGCAGAGGCAGGTGGATCTCTGAGTTTGAGGCCAGCCTGGTCTACGAAGCGAGTTCAGGGCAGCCAAGGCTACACGGAGAAACCCTGCCTCAAAAAACCAAAACCAAACCAAACCAACCAAACAAAAAAACTAAAGTTAGTATGTTCATGGTGGTATTAGTTTTCCATAGAATCCTTAGAGATCTGCTGCCTAATATGAACTAGAGAAATACATTCCTATAGCCTCTAAATTATAATCAGAATATAAATTTTTATTAACTCTACAAAGAATAATTCCTTTCTGACTTCTGTCATCGTTCCCCTAATTTAAATGTTCACTTAGGCACACACGTAGACCTGACCCTTGTCAAGTAGCAGAAAGTCGTTCTGATGGCAACAGAAAAGGCATTTTTTCAGGCATTTAGACTATTCTCTAATGTCCTGTAGCCATTTTTTTTTTTTTTTGGTGTTTTTGTTGTTTTTTTTTTTTTTCCTCCCTAACTGTTGTAAACTCTGAAGTCCATGAGACTTAAGCCTTTTTTGTGTCCCCAATGTCAAACAGTATTCTATAAGTGGTTTGTGTTAACGCTAGGATGATAACAACACAAAAGATGCCTGATAAGCAAAGGAACGTGACCAGCAGATTTTGGGTAGGAAAAGGGCATGTGCCTACAAGCAGGTTTTAGGTTGCAATAGTGTTATATCTTTATAATTCCTCTTAACTTGTTTTGAGTATTACTGCTTGACAGAGTTGTTTGAAGAAATGTGATCAAATGATTGATTACAGGATGTATTGGTGTTTTCCTACATCTCATGAACTGTGTCTGGTAGAAATTTTGACTGATTTGATGATTATGTCTTTGTTTTCTTTGTCTGTATGCCTTTCTCACACACAAATAGCAGTTATGTAAAGTATGGCACATCTTTTAATCTTTGATTTTAATTGTGTACAGAGTGTAGAATACATATGAGTTAATATTTGAATCTTAGATTTTCAAGTTCTATAGTCTGTCTTGCACATTGCAAATAATTTTTTGCAGACCAGGACTGTAAACTATAGTATTTTATTCTCAGTTGAGATTCTTAGAGCTCATTGCCATTTTTTATCTTTAATTTATATATATTTGGAATATATATAAAGGAGCTGTATTATTTGAGGAATTTTTGTTGTGGCTAGTAGCCAGTATGCACATGAAACATTGAGAATTCTTTCAGTGACTGTTATATAATGCAATAACTACTATTTTTAATAGTTCTTTGAACTTTATCTTAAAGCTGTCCAGACCAAGTCAAAAAAGACTTTAGCAAAACCCAATATAAAGAATATTGTGGTTGTGGAAGGTGTCCGCATTCCATTTCTGCTGTCAGGCACTTCGTAAGTATGAAATGATCATGTCAGTTGTTTGTTTCTCTTTTAAGGTACTGTTTGAAGTAGGTAATAATATCATTAGTGGAACACCGTATGGAAAGTACCTGTATAATAACACCAGTATAGAACACATTAAATCAGTGGTGATATATGATGGCAAGATGTTCTGTTTCTTCTATAAATTAACTTGCCATGATATTAGCCTGAAACAGCCCTAACTGAAAGTCCAGTGTAGATCCAGACAGCATCTTTCCCATAGGGCTATCTTTTTCTTTTCTGGAACATTGTTTCTGTAGGCACAGTTGAGTGCTGAGGATGGGCCCCTGAGAATTCTGAAGCTCAGAAAATGAAGCTGCTTTGGTCTTCTGAAAATGATGAGACTTCGAGTTGACACAGCTGGTCCAAATGCTCAACCCCAAGTATTTTGGACTACTCTGAAAATTTTAAACAGCTGATTTTCACCAGTCGTGGTGGCGCATGCCTTTAATGCCAGCACTTGGGAGGCAGAGGCAGGTGGATCTTTGAGTTCAAGGCCAGCCTGGTCTACAAAGCCTGGTCCAGACAGCTAGGGCTACACAGAGAAACCTTGTCTCAAAACAAACCAACCAACCAAAAAATAAACAGCTCTTTTTTTCTTGGGTTTTTCTGTCTCCTAAATGAGAGTCAGTCTATACAAAAGCTTGTGATAGACTCTGTTAATTAAGTTGAAGCAATTAGTTCAGTTCTGCTTATGCTTTGGACAGGCAGTCACTAACATTTAAAACTTACTGGTGATTACTAGGCTCCAGATTAAAAACATGAGACCTTTCTTTATGTATTCAAATGAAACATTTGAGATCTTGAACATATATTATCTTTAAAGGCTGGAGAGATGGCTCAGCAGTTCTCAGCAGCACTGCTCTTCTTGAGGACCTGGGTTCAACTCCCAGCTCACAACTGTCTGTAAGTCTAGTGCCAAAGGACATAACACTTTCACATAGACATGCAGGCAAACACCAATGCACATAAAATAAATAAATAAATAAACAAACAAACAAACAAATAAATAAATAAATAAATAAATTTAAAAAAAAAAATTTAAAAATGCAAGGCATAAAAGAGCCAGTGGGTAAAGGTGCTTACTACCAAACTTAATGACACAACTGCAGTGTCTAGAAAGCAGGGAAAGAACTGACTCCTATAAGTTACCCTATGACCTCCCCAAGTGTACAAACACACACAACACCAAATGATTTAAAAAATAAAAAAAGGACTTAAGGTGTAGAGCATTGTAAGTAATATGGAAGAGGAGGGGAGTGCAGGAAGACTAGACTTAGTGACTCATTTCTAACCCACTGTTTGCAAGAAGGGAAAGTAGTAGCTAATAGTGAAGAAAACTGATAGGTCCATCCGAACCAAATGTTCAACTTAACACCACCAGTAATAAGTCATCTTAATGCCACACACCCAGTAGGAAGCAATGAGAAGAGTACCTTGCCTCCAAACTCAGGTGTCAAAAGTGTCAAAAGCCATCAACATCAAGGAGAGATTGGGAAATTCTGACAGTTTAGAGGAAGCTAAGCCAGAATAACAATTAGATGCCACATGGCACTGTGGGTTAGACACTGGAGCAGGAAAAGGATGTTGTAGAAAACATGGCAAGAGCCATCAGTTAGTGGTTTAGTGAATAGTACCTAGAAGATGCTGAGTAGAGGTGTCAGGAACTCCACTCTGTCTTTTCTGCTCTTTGGTAAATCTCAGATTACTTCAAAGGTAAAACTTAAAACAAAACAAAAAAAAGGTTAAAATGTGCCCCTTGTATCCTTTAGGGAGTTAAAAAAAATGTACTTTAAAAATGTAGTGCCTGAGCTAGGCAGTGGAGGCACAGGTCTTTAATCTCAGCACTCAGGAGGCAGAAGCAGGTGGATCTTTATGAGCTTGAGGCCAGCTGGTTTACAGAGTGAGTTTCAGGACAGCCAGGGGTACACAGAGAAATCCTCTCTCAAAAAAACTAACCAAGCAACCAAGTTAGTTTTTCTTCTCTTTCCTTTCTTCCTTCCTCTTTCTTCCTTTCTTTCTTTCTTCCTTCCTTCCTTTCTTTCTTTTTTTCTCTTCTTTCACTTCCTCTTCCTCCTCCTCCCCTTCCTCCTCCACCTTCTTTTCTTGTTTTTTTTGATACATATATCTTGAACTCATTTTTTAAATTATTTCAGTTTACTTTACATCCCAAGGGTGCCCCTCCTTCCCTCTCACCCCATATTGCTGCCGCTGCCTTCTCCTCTTCTTTTTTTTTGTTTTATTTTCTGAGACATGGTTTCTCTGTTTGGCCCTGGTTGTTCTAGAACTCACTCTCTGGCCTCCAACTCACATATCCACTTGACTCTGCCTCCTGAGCACTGGGATTAAAGGTGTGCACTACCTCCTGCAAGAGAAGGTTAGTTTTAGAGAGAATTTGACATACGCTGTACCAACTGATAAAGTAAAGTATAAATAATTTTTAATATTTATGTTTTGGGTTGGTTTTGTTTGGTTGGTTGGTGTTTTTGAGACAGATTCTCCTACCGTAGCTGGCCTGGCCCTGAATTCTCTCTCTGGCCTCTGCTCCCAGGTGTTGGTGCCTTGAGCGCCATTCCCAGCTAGAACATGTATGTTGTCAGACAGACACTCATCAGGTTCTGTAGGAGTTTAGGGCTTGTCAGACTTTTTTAAGATGACAGATAGCAAAGTCACACTATTTCTTCATTTGAACTGATAGACTGACCTGGGTAAGATTAATGCCATTTTCAACAGCATATGTTAGATAATCTGTATGCATTTAAAATTTTTTACAGGGGGCTGGAGAGATGGCTCAGTGGTTAAGAGCACTGCTCTTCCAAAGGTCATGAGTTCAATTCCCAGCAACCACATGGTGGCTCACAACCATCTATAATGTGAACTGATTCCCTCTTCTGGCAGGTGAAAATGCAGATAGAAGACTCATACACATAAAATAAATAAATCTTTAAAAAAATTTTTTTTACAAAAAAAATTATTGAAATTCTAGGCTTAAACCAAAAGGTTTAACTTACTTGTTTTCTTTTCTCAGGTACAAAGACCTAATGCCACATGACTTGGCTAGAGCTGCACTTTCGTAAGTAAATGGAGTTGCCTGTTCTTTCATTTAAAATATTTTTTTCTAGGTTTTGCATTTGAAGTAAATGTTCTGTAGAATTTTTATATCTAGGCTATGTTAAATTTTTGGTGGCAAGAAACATTATTAAGAAACATTATTAACTAGCTCTTTACAAGGTTTTTTATTTTTTTGGAGACAGGGTTTCACCATATATTTCTCACTGACCTGAAACTCACTATAGACCAGGCTAGCCTTAACTCAGGGATTCACCTACCTCTGCCTGCCAACTGCTGGAATTAAAGATGTGTGTCACAATAAGAGTAAATTTTATTTTAACCATATATGTTAAATTTTGGCACCTTGGAATGGAAAGCATCTTTATTTTGTAAGTTTAGCATGTAACATCTTGACATGACTATATTTTTGGTGGTTGTGTAGATGGTGTTTATTATAATATTCTCAGCCTGGCCTGGAACTCATTATGTAGGCCAAATGGACTTCAAATTCACCGCAATCTACCTGCTTCATCTACATAGACAGAAGCAAATATATATATATATATGATAAAAATAAAAAAAAAGAAACTTGAAGGTTCATGTGTAAACCAAGTAAATTTAAATTAGATGTAATGAAATGAGATTGAGATGGATGAATGGATGAATAATTGGTGTGTGTGTCCCCATCAGAATGGCTAAGATCAAGAACTCAAGTGGCAACACATGCAGACAGGATGTGGAAAAATAGAAACCCTCCTCCATTGCTGGTGGGAATGTAAACTTGTACAACCACTTTGGAAATCAATCTGGCGCTTTCTCAGACAATTAGGAATAGTGCTACCTCAAGATCCAGCTATACCATTCCTAGGCATGTATCCAAAACATGCTCAAATATACAACAAAGACATTTGCTCAACCATGTTTGTAGCAGGTTTATTTGTAATAGCCAGAATCTGGAAACAACTTAGATATCCCTCAATTAAGGAATAGATACAGAAATTGTGGTACATCTACACAATGGAATACTACTCAGCAATTAAAAACAATGAGATCATGAAATGTACAGACAAATGGTAGGCCCTAGAAAAGATCATCCTAAGTAAGCTATCTCAGAAGCAGAAAGACACATATGGTATATACTCACTTGTAAGTGGATATTAGACATAATATAGGATAATCATACTAAAATCTGTATACCTAAAAAAGCTAAGCAAGAAGGAGGACCCTGCGTAAGATGTTCAATCTTCATTCAGAAAGGCAAATAGGATAGATATTGGAAGAAGGAGAAAATAAGGAACAAGACAGGAGCCTAAATAAGACAAGAGGACCTCTGAAAGACTCTAACCAGCAGGGTATTAAAACAGATGCTGAGACTCATAGCCAAACTCTGGGCAGAGTGCAGGGAATCTTATAGAAAGAAGGGGGAGATAGAAAGACCTGGAAGGGTCTGGAGCTTCACGAGTTGAGCAACAGAAACAAAAAATCTGGGCCTAGGGGTCTTTTCTGAGACTGATACTCCAACCAAGGACCATTCATGGAGATAAACTGGACCCCCTGCACAGAGGTAGCCTGTGGCAGCTCAGTATCCAAATGGGTTCCCTAATAAGGGGAACAGGGGCTGTCTCTTACATGAACTTAGTGGCTGGCTCTTTGATCACCTCCCCCTGAGGGGGAAGCAGCCTGATCAAGCCACCGAGGAAGACTATGAAAGACAGTCCTGATGAGACCTCATGGGCTAGGGTCAGATGGAAGGGGAGGAGGACCTCTGCTATCAGTGGACTGGGGAAGGGGCATGGAAGGAGATGAGGGAGGAAGGGTGGAGTTGGGAAGGGATGAGGTGGAGACTACAGCTGGGATACAAAGTGAATAAATTGTAATAAAAAAATATAAATAAATAAAATTTAAAAAAGAAAAAAATGTATGGGTATGTCTATGTAAGACTAAATTTCCAGTGAGGTTTTGCTTTAGTGTCTCCAAGCAACCGAAGGTCTTTTTCTAGTAGGAAATGCTTTTGTTTAACCTTTCTGCTCATTATCACTCATTTCTTCTTCCTGCCAAATGTCAGTAGCATTGTTTCTCTGGACTTGGAAGAAGGGAAAGTAGTAGCTTTATAATGGAGGAAATTGTAAATCTATTTACTCTCCCTAGTTACACAATAACCATTTCCATTCCCAAATCTCTATGTAGTTATGCTTCGGAAGCTTCTCTTTAGGGACTTTGTGATCATAAATACAACATTGTTTTCTTGGGCCTCTGTTTGTGCCCTACATTTGACACTGTGAACTGTGCTCCAACCTGTCTCCCTATTGAGTTCTTGTATTGCAGCATTCTGATTTCCTTCCATCTTTGCTTCTTTATCCTGCTTCCTTCCCCTCCCCTATTCTCCTTTTCCTTCCTCTTCCCTCTTCTCTTTATTTCAGTGATGGGGTTGTTAACTCAAAGGCCTTGCATGTACTAGGCAAATGTTCTCCTATCAGTGAACTACATCTTCAGCTCCATATAGATTTTATATAACTCACTTTTGAGTTTTGACAAATGTGTACTCATGTCCTATTTTGATGAGGTTTCTTAAACTCTTATCTCTATAATGAAAAATGGTATTTATTTTATTTTGTGTGTGTGTGTTTTGAGACAAGAGTTTTGTTATGTATTTTCTGTGTTTATCTATCCTCAGACTTAACAGCCATCTTCTTGCCTTAGCATCATAAGTGCTGGGATTATAGGCATGTTTCAGTATGCTTGTTCCAAGGCAAGGGCAACTGAAAATACCAAGTCTGCATTTGCAATATGCTTCTTGTTTATATTATGTTACTGCTTCTTGTTTATATTATGATCAGAATTAAAAAATATATATATTATTCAAATTACGCCTTTATATTAATATTTAAAATGTAGCATTTCCACAATTATACTTGATCTTTTATATCCATCTCTCTTCTCTTTGTGCTGATTTCTGGTGATATTAGCTAACATTATTATTATTTCAAATCATTTTGTAATTTTTAGTTTATTATTTGTTTTTTGCTTGCTCGGGAAGTACATGCCGCAGTGAGCATGTAGAGGTCAGAGGACAACTTTTCACAGTTCTCTTCTTCTCCCTTTATCAGGTTCAGGTCATCCAGCTTCTGCACCAAGTGCTTTGCCCACTGAGCCTTCTTGCTGGATCCAAGTTTATTTTTTGTTTGTTTGTTTGTTGTTTATTGAGCCAGACTTTGCTATGTATCTCTAGTTGGCCTGTAACTTGATTTGTAGATCACAGTGGCTACGGACTCTCAGAGATCCACCCTCTTTTGCCCCCTGCATTCTAGGATTAAAGACATGCACTAACACCACTACTCCCCACCCTGCCATAGCTGAGGACTGCACCCAGGGTTTCGTGCTTCCTAGGCAAGTGCTCTATCACTGAGCTAACTCCACCTGCCCAAGTTAGTTTTGATTGTTCTTTTCCAATGTCTCATTACCAAGTGACCATCAAATATTGACTTTTCATATTACTCTTCACTCATTTCCTCTTTGATAAGCTGTTAAATGTTTGTGTTTGGCCTTTCAAAGAGAAAGACTTATCTTTGTATTTTTGTGGTGATTAGGACTGAGCCAAGGACCTTGTATGTATTAGCTGAGTGCTCTCTCTCTTACCTATACCTCCAACCCAGAGCTTCCTGTTTTAAAATGTGCAGTGTTTTATGTGATGTTCTCTGATGTACCTTCATGTATGAACTGTTTCGTTTCTTTGGATTTCTGCTTTTAGGGGTTTGTTGCATCGGACCAATATTCCAAAGGATGTTGTTGATTATATCATCTTTGGTACAGTTATTCAGGAAGTAAAGACAAGCAATGTGGCTAGAGAGGTAAGTAAAACAAAATTTATATTGTTTAACTAGGTTGATACAGCTGGGCAAAGTGGCTGATGCTTGTGTTTTATTCTTGGGAGGCTGAGCCAGGAGGATTGTTGTGGAGTCCAAGTCCTGCCTGGATTGTGTAGTAAGTTCTAGCTCATCCTGGGCTGTAGTGGGACTTTTTATCCAAAGCAGCAGAGCCAGGCTTCCTGGCACACTTAGTGTCTGCACTCAGAAGGCAGAAGCAGGCAGATCCGTGAGTTTCAGGCATCAGGAGCTAGATAGTGAGAACCATGCTCCCCCCCCAAAGAAAAATTGCAAAAAGTCCATTTGAATTTGAATTAATAATTTATTCATTGATTTCTTTGTGTGTGTGTGTGGGGGGGGGGGTTCTAGAGATCGTACCCAAGGCCTTGCATATGCTAGGCAAGTGCTCTACCATGTCCCAGCCTAGAATTTACCACTTTAAAGTCATAAAACTCAAGATGCATTAACTAAGCACGTATTTGACATCAAGTCAGATGATGTATATTATTATTATTTATACGCATTTTCTATAAGTCAGGTAAGTTATTTGAGTGGTTTATGAAATGTTAGTTTATTTGTCTCTTGTGTTAGACAAACAGTATAGCAATGTGTCTGATGCTACTCTTTGTAATGTTAGCTGTCATGGCTTCCAATTAAACTTTGACATTTTGTAGCTACTTGGTTTTTGTAGTTGGAGTTAGCCTTGCCTATAATTTGCTACCTTTGACTGGGTGACACGTAGGCAGGGTTTTGTTTTTTTTTTTATGTAAGTATTTCATAGCAGTTTACCTTTAGCCTAGTTGGCACACACCCATGTACTGTTTATTGGGCAATGGAGATAATGACAGCTTGGAACTAGTGTGAGTATCCCACAGGTATCTGACAGTGAGTAGTTGAAACACGTCCTCTGGGCTTTGTTTCAATTATTTGGATAGTGTTGGCTTTCAAGCATATTATCTTATTTCTTCTCTGTGCTTCTGTGTTCATTATAGTTGTGAGGATAATAACTTCTATTGTCAGCCAAGATAGAAGGGCAGGTGCGCAGATCAAGAGCATTTGCTGTCACACTTTTCCCAGGGAGCAAATGTTAGAACAGCTGAAGTGGCAGCTCTGCACAAGCCCACAAAGTGAGCAGCCTGGTGCTGCTGGGGAAGAGGAAGCTGAGAGCAGGGTGAGGCATATGTCCTCCTGCAGTGCTTGCTTTTCTGCCCTGTCTGCAGTTTACACACACCTAATAAGATTCCAGGGCTTAGTATAAAAAGACAAAAGTTATGGGATAAAATACGTGGGTGAATCTTGGAAGAAATACTTATCTTGCTCAACTATAGAATGATTGCATAAATTATAATCCAACAGAACGATAGAGTATCATTAGTCCATGAAAAACTGTGTTATAAAATTTATTAAAAAAAAGGTTTTCATGCTACATAAAACCATCAAGTTGCTCGTAATGTTTGCAACTTCTGTATTATATTATGATATAACATCAGTATGATATTATAATATAATATGATACTGATGATACTAATATAATATATGATAATATATAATATGATATGATATATCAGTCATATACTCCATATATATATATATTTTTAATTTTATTATTATTATTACTTTTTTTTTTGAGACATGGTCTCATTTACAAAGCCCTGGCTAGCCTGGAACTCAGTAGATAGACCAGGCTGATCTCAAGCTTACAGAGATATATCTGCCTCTGCCTTCAGAGTGCTAAAATTAAAGCACCACACCTGACTCTTAATTTTTATAGCTAAGGAGAAAGATAGAGGTGATGAGACTGTTACAAAAAAAGTAGAACTTAAAATATAACTAAATCCAGCTAACGCGTTTTATTAGGACCCTTCTAATATATTTTTAAAAGATTTATTTCTTATGTGTACATTAACTGCCTGCATGAAGAGGGTGCCAGATCTCTTTATAAGGACTTACGAGCCACTGTGTGGGTGCTGGGAATTGAACTCAGGACCTTTGGAAGAGCAGCTAGTGCTCTTATCCTCTGAGCTATCTCTCCAGCCCACAAGGACCTGTGCTAATATTAATATGAAATCCTAAAAGGCTTTGTGGCCCTACCAAACCTGACTTTGCTGAAAGACTTCAATGTACTTCTCCTTCAACTAACTTCTTTCTTTCTCCTTGGTGCCTTGAAAGTGATTCAATCTTTAAATAGAAGAATGTGGACAGAGGTCACCGGCTACCAGTTCTATTTAAAGCCTCATTAGTCGGCATTAGTCCTGTGGGTCAGCTGGGGCCAAGGGTAACGTGCTTCAGTGGCCCTCGTGAGGATTGAGCTGTTCTGACCTGAGTGCCCTTACCCTTGTCCCACTGTTGAATCTTTTCCCCAACACCTGCTGCTGATTTCCTTTCCAGCTGGTTCAGGTTGAGAAGTTGTCATGTAGTTGCCTGGAAGTGGTTTTTCACCCAGTCCTTTAGGCAGTTAGTATCAGGCCTCCCTGGAGACACCAGAATAAGGTCTTACTGGTGTATCCAAAAGTAAGTGTGGGCCTGGAGAGACAGCTCAGTGGTTAAGAGCACTGGCAGCTCTTCCAGAAGACTGGGGTTCAATTCCCAGCACTCACATGGCAGCTCACAATGGTCTGTAACTCCAGTTTCAAGGGATCTGACACCTTCACACAGACATACATGCAGAAACACCAATGTACATACAATTAAAGGGGGAAAAAAAGAGGAACAGCTTTCTGCTCCTACAGATGGCAAGTAATATCACACACAGTGTAAGTATAAAGGCAAAGGTCAGCTAAGAGAGATGAAGCCTCTTTAACCTGGAATTTGCAACATTCATTTCACCAGTCTCTTGGGCAATTTTTATTCTGATGATAATTAAATAGTTTAAAAAAAAAGACTACTAAAAATAAATCCTTGTGAAGGAGTTTTACATTTCATAATAAGGGAGGAGTTGGAAGCTTTTACCCACTAAAGTAAAGCTTTAGTATTAAAATAATTTTTTTCTACGTGTAACTACATTTCTTACATTAACAAGAATGGAATGTTTTGGCAACATAAATTTTCCCAACAAATAGTGTAAAAATAAGCATAGATGTCCTCATTTCATGTTTGATTTTATGTCATGAAATTAGAGGCCACTTTCTTTTCTTTTTTCTTTCTTTTTCTTTGTGTATGTGTGTGTGTGTGTATTTGTTTTTTTGAGACAGGGTTTCTCTGTGTAGCCTGGCTGTCCTGGAACTTGCTCTGTAGACCAGGCTGGCCTGGAACTCACAGAGATCCACCTGCCTCTTAGGAACACTTTCATTAGATTATTTAGGAGGCCCTAAAATTTTCTCAGAGCTCTTAAAGATACATTGATTGGAGTCACTTCCTATATCATTGTTCTGGACAGTTTCTCTTGTAGTTGTAAACAGGCCTGACCCTTATTCAGCAAAGGTTCTCTTGTGAGTCAGGCAGTTCTCCAAAGTTTCTTTTATTGACTGGAATGTCTCCATGTTTGGCAAGTTTTCCAATTTTACTTTGTTTTTAGGTCAGCAGTGTGGCTTTGTAAGAGAGCTGAGTAAAGAGCAGACAGGGACCTGTATTATAACCCTGTATAACCATGGGAATCTCTGTATAAATGGTTATGGTTTTGTTTTGATTGTAATGGTCAATTCTATAGAAACATTTCATGTTTTTGCTCTGCTGCTAGGATTTATAGCGTCATTAATACATGAAAATCCCACCCCATGATGCACTTTCATCACTCTTTCAATTATATGTTAATTTAAGTAAGATAAAATTACATGATATCTCTGAAGGCTTTGAAGCACTGTTAATAATTAAATGAGGTTGAAGAATACTATAGCTTTGTATACCACACTTGAGATGGCTACCAAGCTGCTGGACTTGATAGTCCCCAGACTGCATACCTGAATACTGGGGCGGCTACAGCAAGAGGAATACAAGTTCATGGCCTGCCTGGGCTACAGAATGAATTCAAGACCACCTTGTGAAATCCTGTTTCAAATAAAAAGTAAAAAGGGCTAGGGATATATCTCGGTGGTAAGAGATATGGTTGAGCATGTGTAAGGTTTTAGGTTCAATCCCCAGTATTACAGAAAGAAAAAAAGAAAATGAAAACAAAAAGAGGACTGGTAAGATGACTTGGCTGTAAGGGATGTGCTATCAAGCCTGATGGCCTGAGTTCAATCCCTTGAACCCACATGATAAAAGGATGTCCTGATACCCATGTGCCTCACACATACACATAAATACACATGTGCCTCACACATACACATAAATGTAATAACAATCTTTAAAGAGAAAAGAAACTTGTTACCAGGAATTTAAGACAGTACCTTTCAATGTCTAGAAGAGAAACTAGTAAGTCATTTTGTGATGGGCTTAATTTTATTTTCAGCATTGCTTTGTAGAATATTAAAATTAAAGCCTTTTATAATTCACCAGGCAGAGTAATGCTCAGAGCCTCACTCATGTGTGTATTTTCTTTCCTTCACTATTCCCTGCAGGCTGCCCTTGGAGCTGGCTTCTCTGACAAGACTCCTGCTCACACTGTCACCATGGCTTGTATCTCTTCAAACCAAGCCATGACCACAGGTATGTGGAAATGGAATCCAGAGTTGCTTGCTAATTTTATTCCTTTTAACTATTCTTAAGAAAGGTAAATGTTCAGTACAGAGCTCTTCATTTGTGCTTTTATAAAGATGAAATTATATAAAAGTTAGGGATTTTCTAGAGTGGTTTTCATGCCTTGTAGAGACAGTTGCATTCTTCTTCAATCCTGGGCTAGCTGTTACTGGGACTGTGAGTGGGAGGAGGTGCATATTTTATCCTCCTTAGGTAATTCTGCGTGGATGTTTTCCCATGAGGACAGCGTCCTGCAGCCTCAAGCCTCACCATAGCTGTCAAGCCCTGTTCCAGATGGTCTAAGTCTTTGGGTGGGAAGATGGCTTAGCTGGAAAGCACTTGGTGAGCAAGCATGAATGACCAGAGTTTGGATGGATCCCTAGCAACTACTAAATGTCATGTAAGGGGCTAAAGAGATGGCTCAGTGGTAAAGAACACTGACTGCTCTTCCAGAGGACCTGGGTTCAATTCCCAGCACCCACATGACAACTCACAAAACTATCTGTAACTCCAAGAGCAGACACCCTCACAGACATACATGCAGGCTAAACACCAGTGCACATAAAATAAAAATAAATAAAATTTTTTAAAAATGTCCTATAGGAGGCTGGGGAGATGGCTCAGAGGTTAAGAGCAGTGGCTCTTCTTCCAAAGGTCCTGAGCTCAATTCCCAGCACCCACATGGTGGCTTGTAACCATTCGTAACCATCTATAATATCTGGTGCCCTCTTCTGACCTCCTGGCTCATATGCAGGCAGAACACTACATAGATAGATAGATAGATAGATAGATAGATAGATAGATAGATAGATAGATAGATA
>NW_026585644.1:33425715-33429756 GCF_907164565.1 Psammomys obesus
ATAGATAGATAGATAGATAGATAGATAGATAGATAGATAGATAGATACATCTTTTAAAAGTTAAAAAAAAAATTCCTATAGGTGTGGCGGCTTGTTTGTAATCCCAGAATTTAGAAGGCAGAGACAGGATCCCCAAAGCAAGCTGGCTGGCTGTATACACACACACACACACCCCTCCCCATGTGTGTCCTTATACATGAGAGCACACATTCACACATGCAAAAATACCTTTTTTTTTTCACTTTGTACCTACATTCTTGGCAATCTATATGGCATTTCAACTTCTAACAAGTTTCTTAAAATTAAGGGGTGTTAAATAGCTACCGCTATTTAATGAAAAGACAGGAAACTTGACAGGCTTAGTACTTAATTCTATTATAATAATATCAAGGCCAAATTGAGCAGGTCAGTTCATGAGTGATGAATGATGCCAGAGGCTATGGTTGGGGGCTTTTCTACTGAGCAGCATATGACTGACTCCCAATTAAAGCAACAGAATCGCATGCCAGTTGTGAGGAAACTCACATCTGAGAAGTGGAAATTAATATTCTCTGTGTTGGGGATGGGGAGGAAACCTTTCTGAAAACTTAATCTGGGAACATATAAAATATGGAAGATGTTTAGGTTTAGAATATTATTTGAGTTGGGCTAGAGAAATGGCTCAGCACTAGCTGCTCTTCCAGAAGACCTGGGTGTGATTCCCAGCACTCATATGGCAATTCACAACTATTAATTCCAGTTCCAGGAGATCTGAAGCCCTCTTGGCCTCTGTGGGCACTAGGAACAAATGTGTATACATACAGATATGCAGGCAAAATGCTCATACACACAGATAAAATAAACAAAAGAATGTCATTTGAGTTGATTTGGAAACTGCTGTTCTTGTGTATTGGATGAAAATTTTCTCAAGTGTGTTGAATGTGTTTTTAGACATTTAAAAACATTTTCTTTTACTTGCCTATTATGTGCAAACTCTTGAGTTCAATCTCCAGAAATGCAAAAATTATATTGATAACAGTCCCATTGAAAAGTTAAAAACTAGCCATCCATGGTAGCACATGCCTTTAATCCCCATATCCAGGAGCCAGAGGCAAGCAGATCTTTGTGAGTTCAAGGCCAGCTTGGTCTACAGTGAGTTCCAGGATAGCCAGGACTACTCAGTGAGAGCCTGTATCCAAAGAAAGAGAGAGAGACAAGAAAGAAAGGAAAGAAAGAAACTGATTACTGTTATACAAAACTGATAACTGTTACAAAGATTTTTTTCATGTTTTTATTTTGCATGTATGCATATCATGAAACATGTGTGCAGGTCAAAGGATAACTTGTGGAAGTTGGTTCTCTCCTACTGCATTTGCTCTAGGGATGGAGCTGAGGTCCTCAGGTTTGGCTGCAAGTGCCTTCACCTGTTGAACCTTCTCATTGATCCCATTTTCTAGAGCGTTTTAATCAAGAAGCTTAGACTTCAGTGGTTTGTTATTCCCACAGAGTTGTTCATGCCCATATACTTTGTACCCCATAGCTGTTGGTTTGATAGCTTCTGGCCAGTGTGATGTCGTTGTGGCTGGTGGTGTTGAGTTAATGTCTGATGTCCCTATTCGTCATTCAAGAAAAATGAGGAAAATGATGCTTGATCTCAATAAAGCCAAGACTCTGGGCCAGCGTCTGTCCTTACTCTCTAAATTCAGATTGAATTTTCTATCCCCTGAGGTAAGACTTGTAAATTTAATGTAAATAAAGATGAGTTTCCAGAGCATCCTGAGGCACTAGATTACAGCACATATTCTAATGATTATATATTCTCTTGATTACAGGGCAGGGTATTTCATCAAGATGGGGGTGAGGGTAGTTATAAAAATTGAATTTGTAACCTGGGCATGGTGGCACATACATTTAATCCCAGCACTCCAGAGGCCGAGACAAGTGAATCTGTATGAGTTCAAGGCCAGCCTGATATACATGATGAGACCCTGTCTCTAAAAATGTGTTAGTGCACCCTCTTTAGAAATGTTTTCTCAAGCTACATGATGGTGTCTCACGCTTGGCATAGGTGGTGCATGCCTTTAATCTCAGCGCCCAGGAGGCAGAGGCAGGTGGATCCCTGAGAGTTTGAGGCCAGCCTGGTCTATAAATCAAGTCCAGGACAGGTAGGGCTTGTTACACAGAGAAACCCTGTCTTGAAAGAAAAAAAAAAAAAAAAAGTTGCTCACAAAGAGATTTCTGCATTTCTTTTATTCCTTCTTTGGTGTTTTGTTTTTTGAGTCAGGGACTTAAATTCAAAATACCCCTGCTTCAACCTCCTGAGTGCTAGGCTTCTAAGGATGTGTTCCTCTGTCCAGCCAGTGAATAGATTTCACCTTTTCTAAGTAGCACTGAGCAGTCCTATGTATCATCTCATGCCTCTGAAGAGTAAAACTGTTCTCTCTGTCTCTTTCACTAGCTCCCTGCAGTGGCTGAGTTCTCCACTAATGAGACCATGGGCCACTCTGCAGACCGACTGGCTGCTGCCTTTGCTGTTTCTCGAATGGAGCAGGATGAATATGCCCTGCGTTCTCATAGTCTGGCCAAGAAGGCACAAGATGAAGGACACCTTTCTGATATTGTACCCTTCAAAGTACCAGGTAAATGTGGATACTTACTGGGGTGTTGCAAATTGATTCAGTTACTCCAAAACTTTTTAAAAAGGATTTATTTATTTTATGTTTCTCTGTGTGTGCCTTAGTGCATCATGTGCATGCAGGTATCCACAGAGGCCAGAGAGGGCGCTGGAGCCCTGGAACCGAGGTAGGAGGTGACTGTGAGTCAACTGATTTAGGTGCTGGGAACCAAATCTCGCAAGAGCCATCTCTTCAACTCTAAGATTAAAACCCTTAAGTGATAATTTTTTAAAGACAGGGTTTTACTATGTAGCCCTGGCTGGCCTTGAGCTCCTCGAGGGGCCTGCCCTGCCTCCCTGGTGCTATGATTAATTTACTTTTCATTAAGTATAATGATTGTTTCCAAACTACTTAGCTTTCATTCTATTTCTTTCTTTTATTATTTTTGTCTTTTCAAGACAGGACATTTCTCTGTGTAGCCTTGGCTGTCCTAGAACTCTCTCTGTAGACCAGGTTGGCCTTGAACTCACAGAGATCTGCCTGCCTCTGCCTCCCGAGTGCTGCTGCCCAGTTTAACTTTTATTCTTTTTTAATTTTATTTTATTTTAGTTTTTGTTTTGTTTTCCTTTGGGCTTTTGAGACAGGGTTTCTCTGTGTGGCCTTGGCTGTCCTGGATTTGCTTTATAGATCAGGCTGGCTTCAAACTCAGTGATCCACCTTCCTCTGCCTCCCTGAGTGCTGGGATTAAAAGTGTGCGCCGCTGCACCTGCTGACTTTTATTCTTAAACATAAGACTCAGTTTAGATTTATGTTGTAATACAGGTAAATGTAAAACAGTTTTTGTTGTTTTTTTTAAAACAAGGTCTCATATAGACCTAAATTATGGCCTCATATTATGTAACTGAGGCTGGCCTTGATCTTCACATTCTCTGCCTCTATCTCCCAAGTGGGATTGAATGCATGTGTCATGCCCGTCTTTCTTAAGTTTTTATAAGTGCCTCCTTTCAGATACTCCTGGTCTCTCTCTGTTCTCTTGCCCTGTCTCACTGTCTCTGTCTCTCTTTTTGTGTGTGTGTGTGTGTGTGTGTTCATTGTTCGTCAGTGGAGGTCAGAGGATAATTTAACAAGGATCAGTTTTCTTCTTCAGCCATGTGGGTCTTAGGGATCAAACTCAGGTCATCAGACTTGGTGGCAAGTGCCTTGTAGGGTGTTGCAGTGTAGCTCTAACTGACCTCGTACTTGGAGCAATCCTTTTGCCTTAACCTCCCAAGTGTTTGGATTACAGGTTGAGTCACAATGCCTGGGTCAAGCCTATTTAAAATTCCTGATTCATATGACTTCTATGTTAAAATAGCTAAGTTTGAGTGGGTGTTTCAAGAAAATAGGATGTTGGGGCTTGCTTTATTTATTTATTTATTTATTTATTTATTTATTTATTTATTTATTT
>NW_026585644.1:33429766-33447122 GCF_907164565.1 Psammomys obesus
TTTATTTATTTATTTATTTATTTATTTATTTATTTATTTATTTATTTATTTATTTATTTATTGAGACAGGATTTTGCTGTTTCATCTTGGCTGGCCTGATAGATGATCTGTAGCCTAGGGTGTCCTCAAACTCACAACGATCTTCCTGCCTAGCCTCCAAAGTACTAGATACGCCTGGTGTGGTGTCTTTTTGTACTTGTATATGCATATGCAACTAAATAAATGAAACAAAATAAAATTTGATTATGTGTTGGTAATTGTAAAAGGCTTTCTTTTAAAGATGAAGATATATGCAACTTAGTGTAGTGCTTGCTCAGGATAGCTAAGGTCCTCGGGGTGGAGGGCTTTGATCCCCAGCACTGGAAAGAATAAAAAGGCTCTCTTTAGAGTTGACAGATAAGATTTACTTTCATTTGTTCTTAAACTTTTACTTAAGTGCATGTAGGTCTCCTGGAGCTGAAGTAATGGCAAAACATAGGTGCTGGGTACTGAACTTGGGTCCTCAGAAAGAACAGCAAGTATTAAACTCTGAGCCATCTTTCCAGGCCTCATTATAATTAAAGCACATCACCATAGAGAAGATATATAATGCTTACAGTTTCTTAAAGTTAAAAATTTCATGTTCTTTTAGGAAAGGACACAGTTACCAAAGATAATGGGATTCGTCCTTCCTCACTGGAGCAAATGGCCAAACTAAAACCTGCATTCATCAAACCCTATGGCACAGTGACAGCTGCAAATTCTTCTTTCCTGGTAATTGTCAATGCTGTTTGTGTTTATTAGTGGCTTCCCACAGTCTCAATAGAGGAGTCTGCAACAAATGTGCTTGTATGTTATTGGAGACTTAAAATAAAGCTATTCAGCCAAGGCTACGCAGAGAAATCCTATCTCAAAAAACTAATAATAGTAGTAAAGTAAAGCTGTTCACTGTAAAGTAACAATCCTCCTGCCTGAGCCTCCCTAGTGCTGGGGTTACAGCCATGTGCCATGTTCAAACATCAAGTTTAAAATAATAGTTTTAAGGTCTTAGATGTCTCACCATCCTGGTAGAAAAGCTGCTCTTTTTATGCACTTGGCCATTTATCAAACCTATATTGCTTATACTAGGCACTGGAGATGGGAAGACAATTATGATATAGTAAGAAGTACTATGGTGCTGTAGATTAGCCACTGAGGAGATCAGAGAGGCCTCGCAAAAGAGCTAGCAAGTGAATATTTACGTGTTTAAAAATTTTGATGTGTATGGGTGTTTGTGCACCCTGTGTGTGCATAGAGGCCAGAAGAGACACTGGCTCCTCTGGACTGGACTTACAGATTCTTCTTAGCTACTATGTGGGTACTGGGAACTGAACCTGGGTCCTCTGGAGAGCACCAAGCTGTCACTCCAGTCCTCAGTGCTTCTTTGACAGTGTAACTGATCAGTTCCTACCACACACCCAGCAGTGAACATACTATTAATGTAGTATCCATGAAGCACTTTTTTTTTTTGTCACCTGTGTTCCCGGACTTTATGGCCACCATAGTGGTAGCTACATTCTCTTTTCAGTATTGCTGAGCTTAAAAAAATATATATATATAATAGAATGTGACAGAACTTGTTTTCTTTGGAATTGTGGAGGGCATTCTTTTATTTTTAATATAATGGTAAAGGGCTTTTTAAAAACAAAATGCCAGAGGTACCTCTGTCCTGTAACTTCATTATTATTATTTGTTATTACTTTTTTTGAGGGGAGGAGTTCGAGACAGGGTTTCTCTGTGTAGCTTTGGGTGTCCTGGACTCACTTTGTAGACCAGGCTGGCCTCAAACTCATAGAGATCCACCTCCCTCTGCCTCCCCTGAGTGCTGGGATTACAGGCGTGTGTCACTGTTTCCAGTGAACTTCTTGATTATTATTTGGGATAAAAACATGTGTTCAAAGTGTTCTAAAACCATGGTTTTGATAGTCTAATTTGCCTACCTGTGTCTTAATGTTTTGCCTTTAGAATAAAATCTCAAAGCTGTGGGCAAGAGGCAACTAAGAACACAGAAAATGTAAAATAATTTTTTTTTTTTTTACAGAATTTTTTTAAATGCCTACTGTATTATATAGTAAGAATACATATAATTAGGAAGATGTCTGGGAAGAGCTTTATCTAGGAAGAGCCATGTGAAATGTTATGTGTTCTGATTATTCATCACACATGAATAATGCTAGCAGCAGATTTAAGGATAAATATGCCTTCCTCTTATCTGAAACTCATTTGGCTTATACATGTGTATATATACATAAACACATATGTGCATATGCATAAATATGCAAAGCCACTCCTGAGGAGACCTGATAGACTAGGGTCAGATGGAAGGGGAGGAGGACCTCCCCTATCAGTGGATTGGGGGAGGGGCATAGGAGAAGAGGGAGGAACGGTGAAATTGGGAGAGGGTGGGGGAGGGGCTGGGATACAAAGTGAATAAACTAATTAATAAAAATTAAAAAAGAAAATAGAAAGGAGACTCAGGAAACATGATAAAGTGTAAACTTGTGACATACTGAGCATTAAATGCAGTTAGGTTGATTATTATTTCAGTGCAAGATCTTTTAATAATAATCTCAATAAATAATAAATACCATGATTATAATCTGAATGCAGTCATATGTAAAGATAGCCACATTCAACATATGGTATCTATGAAAAATAAATCTTTCAGTGTGCCTTGATAAATTATGATACCTTATGAACAGCCCTGCAGTCTCTGTCCTCCCAAAGTGCCTCTGGGTGTATGCTTGATCGTGATTTAATGGTGGATACAGTAAAGTGAGTTTGTTACATAGACTCTATACAGTTTTGTTAGTGGACTCTCGAACAGCCACTGCTGAGAGACCTCCAGATGACACCATTGTTTTGTTACCATTTCAGACTGATGGCGCTTCTGCAATGCTTATCATGTCAGAGGACAGAGCTCTGGCCATGGGCTATAAGCCAAAGGCATATTTGAGGTAAAGTAAATATTCTGGTGAATTGCCTGTGACATCTTAATTTTGTTAACTGGAGCTAACCTCTCTGGTTTTTTTTTTTTTTGCCTAGGGATTTTATGTATGTGTCCCAGGATCCAAAAGATCAGCTTTTACTTGGGTAGGTAGCAGGGTAAATTTCAATAAAAAGTGTTTGAATTTTTTTATTACAGTTACTGTGTTGTGTGGTGTGTGTGTATGTGTGGAGGGGTGTGTGTCAGAGGGTAATTTACAGCACTTGATTTCTCCTTCTACCGTGTGGGTCCCAGGCATCAATTGCACACATTTTTTGAAGGTATGTTAAGCCCTAGTTGGGATTTTATTTTCATATTGTTACCCACTGTGTTTTACAATCAGTCAATACCCACCCCACCACTCTCTCTCTTTCTCTCTCTCTCTCTCTCTCTCTCTCTGTGTGTGTGTGTGTGTGTGTGTGTTTGGGAATGTGAACCCAAGGCCTCATTTATACTAGACAAGCACTCCTAACACTGAACTTTATCCCTAACCCACAGCATCTTTCATAAATTCCTGTTTATATGTCCTTTCTTCATTGCTTTTCATTACAACCTTGAAACTAGCTAAGCCCTTCCCCTGCCTTGCTCCTTTGAATTCTTTTCCTTTTCTCTTTAGTTTTAACTTAGCTTATACCACTTGCCTGTTTATTATCTATTTTTCCAGTTCTTCAATATAGTGAGGATGAAGTGCGTGTCTTTTTGTATCCCCAACACTTAATTAGCATTTGTATAGTAGAACCAATGAATAAGTATAAAACTCAATTTAGAGTATACTAAGAAATGCTTAAGTTAAAATGGGAAGTTACTACTTGTTTGTTTTCTTTTTCAGACCGACATATGCTACTCCAAAAGTTCTAGAAAAGGCAGGATTAACCATGAATGATATTGATGCTTTTGAATTTCATGAAGCCTTCTCAGTAAGTCGTTTCTAAGACATATCTGAAATGAGTATAGCCATTAAAAGTGAAGTGCAGCTGGGCATGGTGAAGCTTGCCTTTAATCCCAGCACTCAGAGAGGCAGAGGCAGCCGGATCACTGTGGGTTCTAGGCCAGGCTGGTCTACAAGGTGAGTCCAGGACAGCTGTAGCTACACAGAGAAACCCTGTCTCAAAAGAGAGGGAGAGAGGGAGGGAATGAGGAAGAGAGAGAATATAACTTTGGAAGCGTTTCTTTGAGGCCCCATTAAAGAAGTGTTAAATTATTTCTGTAGGACATTTTCACTGAGAACTGATGTAAGGATTTGCTTAAAGCCACACAAAGTTATGTCTTAGATAAAGCCCAACAGAGCATTAATAACAAAATCTTGAATTATTTTTCCTCCTAGGGTCAGATTTTGGCTAACTTTAAAGCCATGGATTCTGATTGGTTTGCACAAAACTACATGGGTAGGAAAACCAAGGTAAGTTTCTGATAAATAATATGCTTGAATTTTCTAGTGCATTAATATTTTAAATTTAGTTACCAGCTAATAATATAAAGAGAAGCTGGATATGGTGGTGCATGCCTTTGATCCCAGCACTTGGGAAGCAGAAGCAGGTAGATTGCTGTGAATCAGAGGCCAGCCTGGTCTATAAGGTGAGTTCCAGTACAACCAGGGCCACACAAAGAAACCCTGTCTTTGAATGAATGAATGAATGAATGAATGAATGAATGAAGAAATGGAAAGCTTATTCTTTTTTTTTTTTTTTTTTTCTTTTTGGCAGTAGCGGAGGTTAAACCTCTGTCCTCATGTATGCAGGGCAAGTACTCTTCTACTGAGCTATAGTACAAGCTATTTTCTTTTTCTTTTGGATATTTGAGACAGGGTTTCTCTGTGTAGCCTTGGCTGTCCTTGACTCCCTCTGTAGACCAGGCTGGCCTCAAACTCGCAGAGATCCACCTGTCTCTGCCTCCCCGAGTGCTGGATTAAAGGCTTGTGCCACTATACCCAGCTCCCAGCTTATTTCTTAAAAACGATTCCAGGAAATTGTTCAGTGCAAACTCTTTATATGTTGAGTAATCCTTTGTGTGTCTTCTGTTCATCTCATTTAGATGTCATACACTGATTGTAAGGTAGTTAGTATTAGTTTCTTCCTCCTCCTCCGCTTCCTTCTTCTTTTCTTCTTATTTTACACTTGTCTTAAAGACCCTTCCACTCAAAGTCCCTCCTTTCTACCTAATCTCTGTCAGCTGGTTTCTTGTGCTGCCTCTTGACCTAGGGTTAACTTTATTAAATCCTGTGTGCAGAAAGCTCTAGGATTAAAGGTGTATGCTAGGCCTGAACCACACCAAACAAAAGACAGCTTTTTACACTTCACAATCTCAGGGTTCACAATGGGATCAAATATCCTGCAACAGCCTGACTATAGTTCTTAAGTAAAACCATCTTTAAATTGGCCTTTGTTTTTGTGGGAGACAGGTTGGATCACCTCCTCTGGAGAAGTTTAATATCTGGGGCGGATCACTGTCACTGGGACACCCTTTTGGAGCCACTGGCTGTCGGTTGGTCATGGCAGCTGCCAACAGACTGAGGAAGAATGGAGGCCAGTATGCGTTAGTGGCTGCCTGTGCAGCTGGAGGACAGGTACGTGACAGCAGCAGCATCAGGATTCCCGTGTCCCGAGAATGTTTATTTAAAGTATTCATGAAGCACTGTTTCTGATGCCAGACAACAGAAAACAGTTTTCTTTTGGGAGATGGGAAGACCTATGATTCTAGTTCTGATATTTCATTGAAAGGAAAATACTCTTTAAATCCAAGCTGTTATTACTTTAAAAATTTACATTTCTTGTTTACAGAATTAATATATGCTCATTTTGGAAACTGTAAAATATAAAAAATACATAGAAAATATCATAACTAGTCAGGTACTAGCATTAGAAGCATCTCAATGTAGTTTCTTTTTAAATGATAAACATTTATTCATTTAACTAATAATCAGGACACCTTATCTATAAAGTCTAAGGTAAATAGTCTCTGCAGGTGTTAACTCGGTGATAAAGTGCTTGTCTCAGTGTTTGAAGTCCTGTGTCTAGTCCTCAGCACCACAAGGACTTACTCTGTAGGAAGCTAATTTATCTGTAGATATGTGGCTTTATTCAGCTAGGGAATTTGTTACTCTGATAAATAATTTCCTGTCTGCCTCACTCACATTATAGACTCAGCATTCTACATACTATAACATTTCACTGGGAATAAACTGCAAACGGAAGATTAACTATAGGTTTTTTTTTAGACAGATTTTTCTGTTGGCCCAGGCTGTCCTGGAACTTGCTTTGTTGACCAGGTTGGCCTGCAGAGATCCACCTTGTCTGCCTCCTGAGCGCTGGGATTAAAGGCCACCATGTGCATCACCATACAGTTTGTTTGTTTGTTTTTAATCTGATATAAACAGATTTTATTTTCTTGCATATTTTAGACACCATTACTAACCAAGACAAATAAGCTATAAAAAGCATAAAATCCTGTCTATAGCCTTACCACCCTGAATATACTTGATCTCTCAAAGTATAAGTGATACACAGCTTTTCTTTAAAGACTTTGAGTAAAGAAAGGTAATTTATTTTATTTAGAAGTTGAAACATTGTTGCTCCATGGTCTGAAACTTTTTGATTGTACTAGGATTAAACTCAGGACTCCACACATACCAGCAGAAAATATCTGCTGGGGGATACAGTCCTCTAACTCAGAAATGTCCTATCATGTGTATGATCTCCTGTTGAAAGCTTCCTTACATGAGAGCTGTTTCTTATCTCTGCCTGCTCCCTCAAGGAAAGTGACTGTGCAGCATGTAGTCCACACAGATTCCCTTTCATTCAGGTGCAGTTGTTATCTCTGTTGTATAGAGTGTAAATAAAATTAGATGAGTTTGTGGATGAATGAAGAATATTCAGTGTCTTCTAGAAGTTTTCTGTTTGTTTTTTGAGACAGGGTTTCTCTGTGTAGCCTTGGCTGTCCTGGCCTTGAATTCAGTGATCTGCCTGCCTCTACCTCCCTGAATGGTAGGATTACAGGCGTGTGCCACTGTACCCAACTTCTTCTAGAAGTTTTAAATTTGCCACTTAATTTGCTCATCGAGCCAGTTGGGTGGCACCAATTAGGAAATTAGAGAGCAAAAATTATGGTGAATCTAGAGCAGTGTTTTTCTTTTTTTCTAATTTATTTTTATGTGCATTGGTGTTTTGCTTGCATGTATGTTTATGTGAGGGTGTCAGAAACCCTGGAACTGGAGTTACGACAGTTATGAGTTGCCATGTGTGTGCTGGGAACTGAACCAGGTCCTCTGAAAGAGGAGCCGGTGCTCTTAGCTGCTGAGCCATCTCTTAGCCCTGGAGCAGTGTGTTTCATCTTTGGCATTGTTAATGTTTTGGGCCAGTTAATTCTTTGGGCTGTAAACTGTAGGATGTTTTAGCATAGCCTCCACCCACAGAGATTCCAATAGCAACAAATTCTTCCCCAACCCTACCCTGGCCTATATATGTATGCACACAGCTGAAACAAATAGAAGTTTGTCCAGATATTACCAGATGTCTTCTGGAGAGAGTGAGAGGCATTTCCCCAAGCTGAGATCTTGCTGGAACCTGAAAATAATGCATTTTAAGTACAGCTGGAGGAGTGGAGAGTGTTCTGCCTCCTATGGTCCTTTAGATAACACTTGGGTCAGTCAAACCTTCCCATTCCTGCTCTTTTGTTTGTTTGTTTGTTTGTATTATCAAAGTTAACTGATTATTTTGAACTAATGTATGTATATGTTAAGTTCTAGATAAAGATCTTGTATCAGAACTTTAAATTTATATGTTTCCTTTTTTATTTAATATGTATACAGTGTTCTGGCTACATGCCAGAAGAGGGCACCAGATCTTGTAATAGATGGTTAGGAGCCATCATGTGGTTGCTGGGAATTGAACTCAGGACCTTTAGAAGAGCAGCCAGTACTCTTAACCTCTGAGCCATCTCTCCAGCTCCAAATAATAGTTTCTTAATACATATTTGTGGGAATTGAATTGAAGCTAAAAACTGGACATTTTACTAGGTAATGTTCAGGTTTGATGGCAGTCCAGCAGTTAGGGTGACTGTGTTTATCAGATAGGATTTAGACCCAAGAAAAAATCCTAAATGTTTATGTAAGGCTTAAACTTGGGTCAAAACTAGTACCCAGAGCTGTGCCGGGTGTTGGATAAGGGGCATTGTTCTTCTACTCTTATGTACGCTCAGTTCATCTCTCTCTTTTTTTTTATTGTAGCTTTTGATGTTTTTTTTTTTTATTCTCACATATACATCCCAACTGCAGTTTCCCCTCCTTTCCCTTCCCCCTTTCTCTCCCCACACCTTTCCTCTCCCCGATTCATTCCCCTTCTGCCTCCCCTTAGAAAAGCGTAGGCCTCCTGGGGACATCAACCAAACATGGCATAACAAACTACAATAAGACCAGGCATGTAACATCACCTTGAGTTCATCTTACAGAGAATAGTGAAGAGGCAAGCCAAGGCTTCAGAATTGTTACACCTGTTTTCAAATTTTAACAATAGCTTGGTGATTTGACCGAATCACTTAGCCTTTCAAATCCTATTTGGGTTGAGGATGTGTCCCAGTGGTAGAGTGCTTGTTTAGCATGGCTGCAGCCCTGAGTTTACTCCGCAGCACCGCAGAAGCTACAATAAAGACAACCATTTATTGCATTTACTAGGACTCATACTCTATATTAGACTGAGTCTAGTGTACATGTATATCCCTGTGTGTGTGTGTGTGTGTGTGTGTGTGTAGCTAGTTGGATGTATATAGGTAGATGTATGTCTGTATAATGTGTTCTCTCTGGCTTAATGTTTATAAAATCATTACTCTGACTGAACTTTGTCTTCGCAGGGTCACGCTATGATCGTGGAAGCTTACCCCAAATGATGGCCCTAGAGGAGGCGGCTGATCTCGTGCAGTACTCGCACTGGGCAATGCCATTTCAATGCACTTCCAAGTGACACCTGCAGTTCCTAGCTCTTCTTAGGATCTTTGTGGCCTTCTGACATATTTTTTGATCAAGCCTTGCCAGTGTTCGAGCTTTTTGATAATCACAGCTTCTGCTCTCTAGGTTCCAGACTCTCACAGATGTGTATGCAGTCCTTGTTATCTCTTGTCACAAAGACTAATGGCTGGAGCAGCTTGGAGAGAGGTTAGCTGAGTTTAGAATCATCATTGTAACATTTGAAGATTCTCCTTGTTCCTGTCTGTGTCATAGAGATAATTATTTTTTTCTAACATACAAACCAATGTGCCTAAATTAACTTACTATAGAAAAAATAATAATCTAAACATCTCTGAAAACTGAAATGCTTAGAGACATATATCATGATGGTTGACCTTAATAAAGTAGAAATGTATTAGAAGACTGTTGTAGCCTTTTAATAGTGGAAGAAGGGCAGCTTTTGCCTTTACTCATTTAGAACTTGTAACTATTTCAGTCAGTTGTGAAACCACCAGGAATGTAAGACCCGGCCTGATGATAGTGTGCTTTCCCCATTGTTTAATTGAAGCAAATTGGTTTTATTGGAGACATTCCTGTTTGTCAGGGTTGATGTAACATGTAAAAACATTTTATTTTGGCTGTTATAAACATTTTCAAAGTTTTGACAACATGTGACAAGTTTAGTACACATGTATACTGTTCTAAAAAGGTCATAGCTTCAGATACAGACATTTGATTGAATGTTGCTCAAATGCATGGAAGTTGCTGTCAGGGACACCCTAGGTGAGTCGGGCACTTAGGCAGGATCAATGTGTTGACCTCTGAAGAAGATATAAGAGTCACACTGTCATTTCCCATAGTTTTCTTGATAAGTCAAAACATATGTGTGTTTGGGATTTTTCTGTGTGCTGCTGGGAATTAAAGTCAGAGCCTAATGAATACTAGGCAAGTGCTCTACTATGAAGATGAGCTTCGTCTCCAGCCCATAATATGTATTTTAAGTTTCTTCTAAGTCCAAACTTTGTGTTTTATTAGTTAGTGAACTTTTCCCCAACGGCAATGTTTTAAATTCATTTGCAAAAATGATAGCACTCAGTCTTTGGTCAACAAGAAAAGAAAACACAGCTGAGTGGTGGTGGTGTACGCCTTTAATCCCAGCACTTACAAGCAGAGGCAGGAGGATCTCTGTGAGTTTGAGGCCAGCCTGCTCTGCAGAGCAAGTTCTAGGACAGGCATGGCTACACAGAGAAACCCTGTCTTAAAAAAACAAAAAAGCAAACAAACAAACAAAAAACAACAACAAACCCACGCTGGGCCTGGTAGCATACCCTTTAATCTTAGCACTGAGGAGGCAGAAACTGGCACAACTCTTGAGTCCAAGGCCAACCTGGTCCAGGCTGGCCATGCTTACATAGACTCTACTTTAAGAAATAAAATATCCACTTCCAGGTGCGGTGCCGCATGCCTTTAATCCCAGCACTTGGGAGGCAGAGGCAGGTGGATCTCTGAGTTCGAGGCCAGCCTGGTCTATAAAGTGAGTTCCAGGACAATCAGGGCTACATAGAGAAACCCTGCTCTAGAGAACAACAACAACAAAAATCTGGGATAAAGTTTACTGGAAGAGTGCTTGCCTCTTATGTCTGTGTCCCTGGGTTAGCTCCTCAGCTAGGCAAGAAAGAGGCAACCAAAAATAAAACCTGCATAGATAGGGTCACATGGCATTGGGTTTAGTAATGATTTCTTGGATATGATACCAAAGCATGAGCAACAAGAAAAATTGATTGGGGTTTCCCTGGGTCACAAGAGTGAAACGGAGGACTGGAATGGAGGCAGTTGCAGATCGTGTATCTTCTAAGGGATGTGTAGGATAAAGAATTCAGCTGGGGAGGGGGGTGCTGCATGCAGTACTCAGGAGGCAGAAGCAGCCAGATCTCTACAACTTTGAGGCCAGGCCTGGTCTACAGAGTAAGCTCCAGGACAGCCAAGGCTACAGAGAAACGCTGCCTCATCTTTCTGAGTACTAAGATGTCATCTAAGGAAGTTTTAAATTGTCATTTGGGGTTCTGCTTTGGTAGTCAACTGTTTGACCTGATAGTTCTCTATACAAAAGGGAAAAAATTCAGTGGAGTCCAGTGCAGGTCTAGATGTTGACAAAAAGTCTAAGAACCTCTTCTCTTTCACAGTGCATTCCCTTTAAGGACGGGAATTGCCAGTAATCACATTCCTGTCATCTTATTCCAACATTCTCCGGGTCCCTCCAACCAGTGATTCCTCTTCATTGAAAAGTACCTAGCCGGGCAGTGGTGGTGCACACCTTTAATCCCAGCACTTGGGAGGCAGATGCCAGGGTTACACAGAGAAACCATGTCTCAAAACCAACAACAAACCAAAAACCAAACCAAAACAGAAAGTCTCAAATAAGCTAGTGACAAATTACATAATGAATTCCAGGTCGGCCAAGGCTATATAATGAGTCCCTCCTTCAAAAAACCAATAATAAAAATAAAAACAAAGTGACAGAGTACCTTGGAGCCATTGTTTGGTCTTTCTGCTTTTTAGGGTTTATTTCTACAATCCAAAATCGCGTAGTGTGATGCTGCCTTCGAACTCTGCTTGCTTAGCTCCGTAGCCTAAACACTTCCCCGTGTTACGGATCACACAGCAGGCCTGCATATGGACCTACCCTAGCCACTCTTAGCAGATGCCACTTTGAGGAGGTGTGTGTACTGACGCTGGAGTGTGGCCTTTGGACATTAATCTGCTCGCTTGCCCACTTACTTTTTAAGCCATCTTACAAATGGAACTGCTCTGAAATATGTTTTATTTGTTTCTGGAGACTTCTCTTATGGACTTTTTTTTTTTTTTTTAATGGTGAGAGCCAAATGAGGGCTTTGTTGTTTCATGTACTTGTTCTAATGTGCGTTTTTTTTTTGTTTTTGTTTTTTTTTGTTTTTTTTGTTTTTTTTTTTTTTTTCGGTTTTTTTTTTTTTCCCCAGCAGAGCATGTATTGAGTATGTGTGATTCCTTGGGAAGGAAAAGGAAATCCCCTGTTGACCAAAGCACACTCAAGAAGGGAGTCTCCTTGGTATCTAAAGGCAAAGTGTACAGTGGAATTTCCATCTCTAAATTTTTTGTTACATTTATTTGTGTGTATGTGGCCATGGTGGGTGTGGGCATGTGCATGCCATGACACTCAGATGAAGGTCAGAGAGCAGCTTTTGGGAGCCAGTTTTCTCCTTCCCCCATTTGTGGCTTCTGATGGTCAAACTCGGGTTGTCAGGCTTGCGTGGCAAGCAATTTAATTTGCAGAGCCATCTTACTGGCCCTCCAGTTTCATTTTGACAGTAAATGGTTCTATCCCATTTTATAAAAATGACCATAGATCTTGTAAATTAGAAATACTGACTTATCAGAAATTTTTCATTTATTTTATATAATGCTTTCTTAAAAGCCAGTCAGTCCCTTGTACTATTAATTTGGCCAGTCTTACTACCTTGCCTTCTCATACCTAATCTGTCTTGCTTTAGCTTAATCCTGTCACTTTCAAATGCCATTCAGATATGCCTCTGTTTCCATACATATCTCCCTGAAACATGTTTTGTATTGATTTTTGTAAGTTAGAGAAAGAAAGAAGTACTTCAGCTTTTCCTAAGCCTTAAGAAGATGCAAACAATGAGCTGGAGAAGATGCTCTGATCAAGAGCTCTGGCTGCTCTTCCAGGGATCTAGGTTTGATTCCTCACCCTCCCATGGTGGCTCCAAACCATTGGTAACTCCAGTTCAGGAATCTAACGCCCTCTTCTGGCCTCTTAGGCACTGCATATATGAGGTGCCTGTACATACATGCAGGCAAAATGCCCATAACATAGAAAATGAAAAAAAGAACAAGGAAAGAAATTACAGAACATTGTTTTTGTTTGTTTGGTTTGGTTTTTGAGACAGGGTTTCTCTGTGTAGCCTTGGCTGTCCTGGAGTTTGCTTTCTAGTCCAGGCTGGCCTCAAACTGGGAGACCTGCCTGCTTCTGGGATTAAAAATTCATACCACCATGCCTGGCTATGGACATTGTTGCTTTTTTGGTATAAACTTACAGCTAAGTCGGAGACATTTTGGCTTGCACATCTTGTATAAGACCGCAAGAAAACTGATTGTCCATATTCTCTTAAGTGATAGTTCTAAAGTTGCCATCCATTTGACTGTGAAACACACGACTGTGTAGTGAAACACACAGGTCCATGTGTGGTCAACTTTTTTTTTTTTAAAGATATATTTAGTATTATATATATAGTGTGGCCAGCTGCATGCCACAGAAGGCACCTTGTCTCATTACAAATGGTTGTGAGCCACCATGTGGTTGCTGGGAATTGAACTCAGGACCTTTGGAAGAGCAGCCAGTGCTGTTAACCTCTGAGATCTCTTCAGCCCCCGTATGGTCAACTTTTTAGTGTGGGTATATAAGTAAATGTAAAACTGGAAATTTATTGTAAAGCACTTCCCAAAGTCTGACCTTTTACAACAGTACTTTTATAGTTAGTAATACAAGATGATCAGGTGCCTCCCTTTTCAGCCTGAACAAATGTACTTTTATTTTACCTAAGAGACTACTGTCAAAAGTTTCTCTGTTGCTTAATTTTTAGTCACCTGTTTAATAGTTGAATTCACTGCAGATTTTTTCTATGCCATGCATGTGCCACTTCATAGATTAGTAAATTACCTCTTTTGCTGTATTTTAAAAGCAGTATAAATTAGTAAGAACTTTCTAACTAAATACTGTCCCCAAAGAAACAAAAATTCTGCCCTTCATCTTTAATGTCTGGAAGGAACAGGTTCCTGTCAATCAGTCATTCTTTCTTCATAACTATAAAAAAAGAAAGCAAAGAAATCAGTCAGGAGTGACATTAAGAACATTTTCCTTGAGTTCATAACACACTGTTGAGTACAGTGTGTGTGTGTACGTGCACTGTTTTGCTTTTGTTTGGACAAGCTCTCACTATGTACCTAGATTTGGGTTGAACTCTTGACCCTCCTGCCTCAGATTTCCAAGACCTCGGCTTACAACTATACACTCGGCACCTGGCTGAGGCAAGGGTCTTTCCAGATCATGTAAAAGTTGGTATCATGGAAAGGGAATCCCTGGAGTGAACTGGATCCTTAATTGGTGATGCTTTGCCTCTGCACTGCCACTCAGGGATGGCCACACCCACAGGGGTATGGCTTTGCTGGGGAGCTGCTTGGCAAGACATTGGCTAGAGCAAGGTATGTCGAATGTCTGTAATCCAGGCACTTGGAGCCTGAGGCAGGGAGTTCAAGGCCAGCCTTGGTAACCTAGCAAGGGATTCTTAAAATAAAAAGTTAAGGACTGGGCACTGGGATATACCAGCTTCTGGATTTAACCCCCAGTATTGCTGGGGAGGGGAAACTTGGTCTGGAGGCCCTTGCCACAGCCTCTTTCACCTCTGCTGCTCACTGCACTCCCGAGAAAACTGTTTCTCACCTGGCATGTTCACTTCTTTCTCTGCAGTGTTCTGAGGTGTAGGTTTCATTTGTGGCCTAGGGAGAGGTAGAAAGGCCCAGCTGGGGTGATCATCATTATAGCCCACCCACCTGTGAAAAGGGTGTGTCCATTTTTTTAACATTCTCACTTGCCTGTCGGGAGCTTTGGTATCAGCTACATAGGTCCAACGGGGCCCCACTCTTATCTTTTCCCTCCAAGTGTTAACATGGGGCAGAGTATTAGATGCATTGGGAAGAGTGTCACCAGGGCTCCGGGTGGTCATCAGGAACCCCCAAACCCCATACTGACTATGCAGGCTGGTACCCCTACCCTCCATGACGGGGGAAAAACTGAGCCTGAAACCTGCTTGCTGTAAAAAAAAACCCTAGCTCTCCTCGACTAGCCAGGCCCATCTCTCTCGGGGGAAGGGAGTGGGCTGGCTGGAGAATGGCCGGCCAAATCTCACAGACAGCTGAGGCTTGAAGTAACTCACCAGGGAGATGGCAGAGCTGGAGGACTGGGTACCTCGGAAGCGTCTGTGCAAGGCCTCTAGTACCTAAAGGAAAGGTAAACAGCCTGCTGTGTTGAGCACACTTAGGCCTCTAGGTCAGACATATGGGAACTAGCTGGGCACTCACCTTTTTGTCTGTGAGGCAGCCGAAAACTAAGATGAAGACCCCCTGAGGAGATAGGGATGGGGAGATTGTTAGTGTCAGGGAAAGCTCACATCTTGCTCCCTCTCCTCATCTTCCTTCTCAGATCTTTTCTCTAACACATGTCCAAGCTACCTCCTCAGATTCTATACACATTGGCACCATTTGGTATTGTGTGTGCAGGTGTGCGTGAACGTGCCTTTGATGTGCTACTGTGTGCATGTGGAGGTCAGAGAACAATGTCAGGGAGTCAGTTCCATGCTTCCACACCTGGAGTCCAGGGATCAACTCAGACTCGCAAAAGGCACCTTTACCTGCTGAGCCATCTCACCAGCCCTCAAATGCCTTTCTTAGACTCAGTTAATGCTGGACACTGATGATCTCCAGACTTTGACGTAATCAGAAGAAAACCAAGCTCACAGAGGTTATGTAATTTGCCCAGGGCCATCCAGTGAGGTAGTGAAGGAACTGAGATCTATGTTCAATCCTAAAATTGGTGAGCCTGGCAATTGGCAGTGACTTAGATCATCTAAAAGACCAACTGGTGCAGCCACCCCACCCTTGCCACCTACCTGGAGGCTGTTGAGAATGGTGAAGATGTAGTGAGAGACTATGGAGTCTTGATCAAACAGAAAGGCCACGCCCAGTCCCCAAGTGAGGCCAAAGATGGGTGTGAGAATAAGCAGGGCTTTAAGCACGCCCAGGAGGGCTTGGCGCTTTTCCACTGGGGGCCCCTCTGACAGCGAAGGTCTCAGCAGCTTCAGCACAGCTATCACCAGGACCAGCCCATTTACAACAACGATGGCCAGCACCGGCTCGATGAAGGTGTGCAGCATGACTCCATCTCCGTTCAGCAAGCATGTCCCCTCCCTCAGGTATTTCCTTTGAGGCAAGTAGAGGCCCAGGGTGATGCCAGCAAGCCCCAGTGGGCACAGGTAGCCCAGGATCACCATGAGTGAGACAACTAGGTGCTTGGATAGCTGATGGAAGACAAAAAGCAGCTGGTGGGCCAGCACCAGGGCCTGGGCCAGCATCCAGAAGAAGGTGGCCAGGTAGAAAAAGTGGCACAGGAAAACATCGACCAGGCAGAGCAAGCTGTGGTGCCCCCCAGGAAGGAACGGGCTTCCCAGGAAGCATGTGTCTGCAATCAGCAAGCAGATCACCACGTTAAATAGGGTGGTGTGGCGGAAGAAGGCGACTTTGTTCCGAACCACCACTCTCCATACCAGCCTGTAAATAGCCAGGCACATGAGCAGTGCCAAGATGGAAGCCCCAATACCCACTTGGCTCAGCAGGTCCAGGATGGGATTTTCTGGGACATGTTGGGACATGAGGATGGAAAAGGCAGTGAGATGCTGGCAAATGCACCGAGTGGTGCTGGCATTGGCTGCATGTACCTGGCACCCTTTATCTGACCAACCTCCCTGACCCTGGAAGACACTGTGGTCCCAGAAGACACAGTGCAGGGTTCCATTCATGTCTTCAAAGTCCATGATAACCTCTGCCTGTGTGAAGGCCTGGCCATCTGCTGTGATGGAGACCACAAGGATCAGCCCAGGAGTGGTATATGGGGTGTTCCACAGCCCTTGTGTAGAGTTGGAGGGCAGGCGGCCGTCCAGTTTTTGCAGTACTAGGCTAGCAATACTGATGTTAGTTCCATTATGGACCAACGGGGCCAGTGAATGCCACGGAATCTGTGCCTGCCGGAGGGGCCCCACAGAGAAGGACATTTGGTAGCCAGGAGGAGAGGTGTGTGTGAGGAGCTGGCTCTGCAGGAACACGTTCGATGAGCTGAAGGAGAAAGGATGCCGCTGTGGGCTCAAGCTGCTGACCAGGGTCTCCACAGCCTTCAGGAAATCTGAGCCCATCGAGGGTTCCTGGGCCTGGGCCAGGGTCCACAGAGAGCTGATGTTCACATCTAGAATCCTGTCTGTGGTTGTCAGGAGGTCCTGCAGTGACCAACAGTAGGAGGAGCGTGATTTGCCAGAGTCTACAGATATGCTGGGAGCTAAAGACTCCACCCTCCCCCGCCATGGCAAGACCCAGGTGGCCAGTGGCAGAGAGCACACTGTGCAGAGCACACATGAGGTCCTCTTGGCTGTCTCTGCAGTTTAATATCTGGCAGGAAAGGTGTGTGGTATTGCTGCCTCTTGTTCTTGATTCATGTGGGTACAGCAATGCCAAGCGTGTTTGAGTGTGTCTGTGGTTATTGGGTTATCACATATAGTGTGTGTGTGTGTGTGTGTGTGTGTGTGTGTGTGTGTGTGTGTGTG
>NW_026585644.1:33447132-33495759 GCF_907164565.1 Psammomys obesus
GTGTGTGTGTGTGTGTGTGTGTGTGTGTGTGTGTGTGTGTGTGTGTGTATAAGAGAGAGAGATGTTCTCATGCCATGTCCCATGCTGTCTCTGAAACTCATGCCTCCCCACTCCTTCCTGCCTCTCAGCACCAGGCTTTCTTTATTCTCCATGGCTTTGGAGATCGGTGTTTAAGGACAGAGGAAGCAGGAGCCAACACCTGGACTCTAAAAGGTCCCTGTTGGGCTCCATAAATGATGTCAGAAAGGCAAAGGTATTTATAACCAAAGAGCTTCCACACGCTTCCACCCAGGTTGCTCCCAAAGTGGCTCTGAGGCCTTACCTTCAGGGCACTGTCCGTAAGCTCTGTGCTTGTCTCTGCTACCACCTTGGCCAGTAAAGTCACAGTGTGCAGCATTTCCTGTAGGTCAGACGGGGTGCTGGCCACCCCCACCTGCCCTTGCAGCTTGCTCAAGATCCGTGGCACCTCCTTGCTAGGCTTTCCCTGGCCTTCCAGCAGCAGCTGACAGAAAAGACAGTGGGATACGGCTGACACAAAATTCCTTACTTGGATGGGGTCACATCTTCCCCTGACTCAGCCTTTTGCCCCTCTGCTCCATATCCCTCAGAGGAGCAGGAAGAAGAGAGGGGTCCATGGGCAGGTGGAAGGAATGGATGCTGAAGTTAAAGAGGACAGGCACTTCCTTTTGGGACTGTGGTTGGAGACATCCCTGGAGGACCCATTCCTCTTTCCTAGGTCTGCAAGGGGTCCAGGTGAGAGAGGCTGAGTAACAGGTAAACTGGCACCAGGAAAGGTTCCTGAATCCAAATTCTGAGGGAAGGAGAAGGAGAGGCATGGAGGCAGGGCGAGCAGGCAGGGAAGGCAGGCAGGCAGGCAGGTGTGGTCTGCTGGGGGAGTCATGGAGGCAGCAGCTTTACCTTGGCTTTAAGACACAAGGTTAGGATCTTTGCCTCTGTGCAGCTGTTCTGGACGGGTCCCCAGATGCCATCAGGCCCACAGAGCCTCTTTATCATGCCTCTCTTATTCACAGGACATGGGGCCTGTGCCACGAAGCCAGCCTTGGTGACGTTCCAGGCAACCACCACGAAGTCCTCAGGGCAGGTAGTGTCCCTATCTGAAGAAGGATTAGTGAGGCCGCAGCAGCCACGATATAGCCAGAGCTTTTGTTTTAGCCAAAACCTATGCAGGCCTTGATCCCTGATGACTCAAGGCAAAGAGAAAACAAAGAGGAGATGCCCTGTTCCAAGGACAAGCAACTTAACAGGTCAGCCTACTGGACCCAAGGCCCACATACCCTGGATGATGGTGATGTAGACGGAAGCCGTGAGGGGAGCCAGGTCCTGACTCTGGATGGCACAAGTATATGTGGTATTGGCTGCTGGGCATTGCTGAACAGCCAGCACAGAGCACTGGGAGTCTGACGTGTTATGCAAGGAGGCTGAGGGAAGGAGAGAGGAGAAAAGTGAACCATTACTGAGTGAAGCAGGTGAGGCCAACACAGGTTCTAAAATGCCACTTCAGGGTGGTCTTCAGAGATGAAGCAACGAGGACAAGCTGAACATTACGTCAGCACCCACTCACTGGGGTTTTGCTGAAGTGCATCCTACTGGGTCTCTAGACCTGGGACTGAGTTTCACCATATTTTAAAATATTGCTGTTCATATGGCATTTTAAAAAAGATTTACTTTAGTTTTAATTCTGTGCATATATATGAATCTTCGTGGGGATATGTGCATGCGAGTACAGGTGCCCACAGAGTTCAGAAGTGGGCTCCAGATCTCTGGGCTGGAGGAACTGGGGGTGAGCCACCTGGCATGGGTGCTGGGAAGTGATCTCGTGTCTTCTGGAAGAGCAGCCAGTGCTTTTTACTGCTGAGCCATCTCTCTAGCTCCAATTTCCTCCTTAAAAATTTATTTATGTATTTTATGTATATGAGTGCTCTGTCTTTATGCACACCAGAAGAGGAAATCAGACCACATCGCAGATGGTTGTGAGCCACCATGTGGTCTCTGGGAATTGAACTCAGGACCTCTGGAAGAGCAGCCAAGTACTCTTAACCACCTAATCATCTCTCCAGTCCCCTGGTTTCCTCCTCTTTGTTTTGCTTTGTTTTTTTTCGAGACAGGGTTTCTCTGTGTAGCCTTGGCTGTCCTGGACTCACTTTGTAGACCAGGCTGGCCTCAAACTCACAGAGATCTGCCTGCCTCTGCCTCCCTGAGTGCTGGGATTAAAGGCGTGTGCCACTACGCCTGGTTTAGCTTCCTCCCTTTTAAAGACAGGATATTATTAAGCTAACCTCACAGAGTTTACTGCAAGAGTTAAGTGGGACTGTGTGCTGGAAGGGCTCTATAAACAACAGGGACTGCTCATTAGGCACAAACAGCCAACTCCCATCCTGCGCTGTAGCTTGTGCTGTCCTGAGGGACCAGCCATATCACTCACCCTTTACATCACCTACCTTGGCCGCCCTGCCCGGGACTCCAGGTAGCAGTGTAGGTCAAGTTTGTGAGTGGGATGCAACAGCTCAGCTGGAAGCCAGCAGAGGTGGCGCAGGAGACAGACAGCTTGTCGGGAAGCACAGCCACTTCTCTCTCCTCCACGGGCAGCGTCACCACCTGCTGCAGCTTCCACCTGAAGCCCTGGGCCTCGAAGATGCTCGTGTACTTACCTGCAGAGAGATGCCCGCTGTGCCCGGCGGCTCCCCGGCTCTGCCTCCTAAGTCACAGCCCAGGCCCGCCAGCTTCCCTCCCCTGCTCGGTGCCTGGGCCTTACTCTTGGCCAGAAGGTCCCAAGACAGCCCTTTTGGAAACTATCCCCTGCCCCAGGAAGAAAGATCTGTAAAAAAGGCTCCTGGCCCATCTGTCCTAGCCAGGGCTCTGAGGTGAGCCACCTCCCCTACAGTGCCACCCTGTCACTTAGTATCTAGACCAATGGTCCTCAACCTGTGGGTCAGGACCCCCCTGTGGCTCAAACAACCCTCTCACAGGGGTCATTAAAGGCCATCAGAAAACACATATTTACATTGTGATTCATTACATTAGCAAAGTTACAGTTATAAAGTAGCAATGAGGTAATTTTATGGTTGGGGTCCCCATATGAAGAACTGTATTAAAGCGTCCCAACACTAGGAAGGTTGAGAAGCACTGATCTAGACAAACAGCAGTCTTTTCTCAGCTGTAACTGAGTGGTCTCTGGTTTTAACATCTTCCATATTATGAATTTTTAGCAGGAATATTTTTTTCTAAAGAAATAGTAACAATCAAAGATTGACTTTTTTTTTTTTTGGTTCTCCAAAACAAGGTTTCTCTGTGTAGCAGAGATCCACCTGCTTCTGGGATTACAGGCACGTGCCCCTGCACCCAGCTAAGACTGCTATTTTTGCACTTGTATGTCTGTGTTTGTGTGCATGCACACACATGCACACGCATGTCTGCTGTGTGAGTGGGCCTGTGCCACGCACGGCATGTGTGGAGGGAGGTCGGAGGACACCCTCAGGTGTGAGAGCTTGTCGGAGGCAGGGTCTTTGTCGCTTGGTGCTACATCTTCTGGGCTCTTCTCCTTTTGTTTTTCCGTTGGTAGGAGGGTTCGTGTAGCCTGGAAGCCACTAGGCATGGAGACTGAACGTGACCCGCTCATCTTCCTGCCTTCACCTCCCGAAAGCTGAGATTACAGGTGTGCACCACCCACCTGTTTTACGGGGTGTTGGGAACCCACGGCCTCATGCCTGCTGGGCAGGCACTCTATTAACTGGGGCGGCATCTGCGGCCTGGGCACAGTCACATCAATGTACAAGAGAAAGCCAGCTGCTCTGCTTTGCTCCTTGCAGTGCCTCGGTGGTACCATTGTCACTGCCCAATCCCGAGAGAGAGAGAGAGGCAGGTGACATCATAGCTGTGCACCCTCCTTATGTTGTTTCCTTTTGGTTTGACATCTTCATGTGTCAGGACAACACTGAGTTTTTGTGAAGCTCCAAAAGGATTTTGGAAATCTCCAGATTACAGTGCCAACAGCTGGCTGGTGTACAGAAGTTTCCACACTATCAATCTCTTTGCTTTTGCTTTTCCAGCAAATGGAAAGATGGAAAAGGTTAGGAAGGGGTGAATAGGAAAAAAAGAAAGAAAGGGAAAGGAGGAATGAGAGGAAGAGGTGAAGAGAAGCAGAGAAAGAACTGAGTAATTCATGCCTGTAATCTCAACATTTTGGGAGGTTGAGGTAGGAGAAATGCTGTGAGTTTGAGGCTAACCTGAGATAAAGAGTAAGTTTGAGACCAGCCCGGGCTACAGAGTGAGAGTCTGTCTCAAAAAACCTTCGGGAGAAAAGGAGAGAGAAGAAACAGCTGAGGGTTACCTGACCAGTGACGGGACATGCGGGTGATGCTAAGGCCAACCTGGTCCTCACTGGATATCTGGCACACATTTGTCCCTGGCCATAAGAAGACAGATTGGCGTTTCTCTGAGTGTTTCAAGAACCATCTCAGGTTTGTAGCCTCTTCTTTTTTGAGGAGAGTGAGGTTCAGGGTATCCCCATGTCTTTGCAGCTGGGAGTTCAGGGTCAGCTTTGCAGGAACTACAGGGAGGTAAGAGACAGGGGCTAGCGAAGGGCTTTTTCCTCTCCTTCCAAAGCTTGCCTCTCCATGTTCCTCCGTGCAGAACTTCCTGTCTGGCCATGCATGGTTATCTGAATGTTACTGCTACACCGAAGCCTGGTAGACCCTACCACCGAAAAGTGAAGTGGCAAGCCCTCTGGCTCACGGCTTCCACTTTCAAGAGACTTGGGGCTGCTGAAGCTGCTTCAGGGAAGGTCCTTCCTTTGCCCATGTGCCTCCAGAGCTGCTTTCATTAGTCTCACTTTTCAAGTCCCAAGCTCAGGTCCAGGGTCTTGCTGTGACAAGTTGGATTTATTTTTTTATTTTTTTAATTTTTTTTCCCCTAGCCAGAGGAGCAGCCTGGCTTGGAGCAGCCAGAAACACAGGTCCAAAGCAAAAGCCAAAAACAAAACAAAAAGAACACAACTATCTAGAAAGTGTTTCTTTTCACTTGGGGATACTAGTATCCAAGTTCCCAACCCTCCTTACCAGGTGGCAGCAACTGGCAGTAGCCAGGAACAGGACCGTGGAAGCTTCTACATTCACAGGAATCTCTTTCTGACCTGTGGCCACGGCAGCTTGGGTAAAGGGAACAAAGTGTGGCATTCCATTGGTAGCCAGGCTGGCAAGAGCAGAACTTAGTCTCCTTGTGGTCAACACGACACTCTGTGATAGACAGAGGCAGGCAGGCTGAGAAAATGAGGTCTCAGGGCTGGCTGACACCAATCTTCAAGTCCCAGGAGATCAGGCCCACCCACCCAAGGGGACTTCCTTTGCAAGCTTCCTTTCCGGAGCAGCAGGCCGAGATGGGCAAGGGCTAAGTTCCTCAAGCTCTGCCTGTACCTAGAATCCCCTGCTCAGGTCAGTACACTGGGGTGTGAGCAGGAAGGGAGGGGTCTTTCAGATAATGAAAGGAGGAAGGGGAGGGGTGGGGAGAGTGAACCCAGTTATAGTCTTCAGGAACTAGGAAGAGCTCGCTGCATCTCCAGAGCAAGCTGGCTAGCTAGAGAGTTGGGAAGCTGTGTGTCATTCACACGGAGCCCCTTTACCATCCAGCTGATACCTGTTGTAAGGCTGAGGCCAGTAAGCATTCTTGGGGAAAGGGATGCCCAGGCAGCAGGAAGAGTCAAGTTATTCAAGAGTTTCTGTGGCCTCGTCCTGTTTGAAAATTCCAGATGTACATAGCTGGAGACCAGCACTGATTCTACAGAGGCAAAGACAGCATCAGAGGAGAGGCAGTGAGGCCCCAGACTAGCCCCCTTTTGCTCTCAGTTGGCCATTTCCGGTCATCTCCTGTAGCCTCTGCACCCCTAGTGGGGATGCAGTCTGCTCCACGGTTTCACGTTGTCATTGCAAAAGTGCACGTGTCTCTCTAGGCCTCCCAGCTAAAGAGCTGATGTAGGACCTGTCTGGCCTTCCAGAGCCTGTCCTCTCTCTGCTTCCCTCACTGTGCCCTCTCCTGCTTCTTCCTTTCCCCTTCCTTTTTGCCCCTGCCCCCATCAGTCCCTCCACTCACCCCCTTCACTGTTTTGGTTCAGTTGCTGCCCAGGTTTCCCTCCAGATGGCTTGCGTTCCTGGAAAGAGACAGAAGAGAGACCTTTGAGGAGAGAGGCTGATCCCAAGTTCCTCCCACGGCACCAGGGCGGCCTGGCTATTCTGGCTATCCTGGCTATTCTGGCTATTCTGGTGTGACTTGGTCTCTCGGAAGCTCTTCTTTAGGCCAGAGGTAAACATAAATATCTGGAGGGGGAAAAAAGCATTCAGAAGAGGAGGGACAAGGGCAAAATTCCAGGGACACTGCCAGGGCCAGCAGTCTCTCCTGAAAGCAGGAACCAGGCACACCCCGGGAGTCAACATGTTTTGCTTACCTTCTTCCTGTATTTACCTGTCCCTGGGCTCTAGGCTACTTGAAATGGCTGAGTCCAGAGCTCCAACAGGAGGGAAGGGTCCCGCAAACCAACCCACTCTTTCCTCTCAGAATAATCTCCTGTGCATCTGTATCTAAAACCAGGTGGCAGCACACATTTGCAGTCCTAGCACCCAGGAGGCTGAAGCAGGGGGACTGCAACAAGTTCAAGGTCAGCCTGGGCTCTACACAGTGTGTTCCAGCCAGCCTGGGCTACAAGGTGAACCTTTATCTCAGAAAACAAACAACAAAACAAAGACAAACCACAACAAAAACCCTAACAACAATCACCCCCAAAGTAGAAATAATATAACCAGAAAGAAAGCAGGCATGGCAGTACATGCCTGTAATACCAGCACTTATGATTATGAGGCAGTAACACATCTTAAGTGCAAGAGTTCAAGACCATCCCCGGCAACACAGCAGATCCACACAAAAAATAAAAACGAGAGAGTAAATAAAACTAGGTGGACCCAGAGATATAGATATAACATTAACAGACACAGACAAGGATAGGATATAGAGAAGACATAGAGAAAGTGGCATATACAGATTTAGATCTGGGGATTGCAATACATTTGGAGATGGGAGAAAACATTATAAAACACAAGCCTGGGCTCTACCACTTCTCCTCAGACTCTCGCCCACCCTCCAGGCCAGTAAGCTTCCACATCTGCAAACATTTTCTTTTCGTTTCATTTTAAATTGCTAGCATGACCAGAAGAGCCTTTATGCCACAGGGCTTCGTGGGGACTCAGTGAAAGACACTGAACTGTCCCCTCATCCTGGGCAGGAAGACTGGCTTCTGGCGGGGGGGGGGGGGAGGTCTTGCAAGCTGGCTCCTTCCCTCCAGCTGTCCTTTTGTCCACTCCTTATGCTCCCTCACAACCTGAGGCTTTGGTTGTGGTCTCTGCAGCTCTCCCCAGGGTCCTCATCCCACTACTTACTGATTGGGCTGTGGGGACAAATGTTGATTCCAGCTCCAGGAGGGGAAGAGTCACGGCCAGGAGCAGCCAGGAGAGAGCTAGAGAGGACATGACTTGATGCAGCAGTCCCCAAAGCCTCCAGCTGTTCCATGATGCAAATTTTTGCTCCCAGGGCTGGTGGGGCTGGCACAGAAGTAAGTGAAGAGCGAGCAGAGGGAAGCAGGCTGAATTTACAGAGCAAGTCCTACAGACTGTGATTAGGCAAATATGCTTCTGGGTCACTGGGGCCACCTGGACCCCGAATGATTCTGTGAGAGGAGCGTGCCTGGACTCCCCTGGGCTCTAGACCAAGGAATCTACTCCGGCAGTGAGATTGCTCAGAGGGTAAAACTGGTGCTTGTGCCAAGCTCGACAACCTAAATGGGTCCCTGAACCCACATGGTAGAAGGAGAAAACCAACTCTTGTTCCATCAAACATCCTGCCCCTGCTTCCCTGTGTCAGAACACCTCAGGCTGGGTAAACTTTATTTTTGTTTTAAGACAGGGTTTCTCCCTGTAGCCCTGGCTTTCCTGGAACTCGATTCTGTAGACCCTGAACTCAGAGATCCGCCTGCCTCTGCCTCCCTGAGTGCTGGGATTACAGGCGTGCACCACCCCCACCTGGCAGGCCGGGTTTGGTAACAAATAGAAATGTATTTGTTTTGTGTCTTGGGCAGTCTGAGACTGAGTGGGCTGCGTGTTTTGAAGGCCTTCACACATGGCAGGGGCATGATTTGATGAAAGGGCATCCTGACAGGCCAGAAAGCCAGAGGGCCAAACTCTTTTCTTTTTGAGATAGGGTCTTACTATGTAGCTTGCCCAGGCTGGCCTTGAATTTACAGACCATGCTGGCTTTTGACTCACAGAGATCTGCCAGCTTTTGTCGCCAGGTGCTGCGATTAAAGGCTGTTGACAAAAAAAAAATCAAAACATTTGGGGCTGGAGAAGTGGCTCTGTGGTTAAGATGCCTGCTGTTCTAGAGGCTCCCAGGACCCAGCACCCCAGCTCGCAAGCATCTGTTAACTCCAGTCTCAGAGAATCTGAGAATCAGAGAATCTTCTGGCAGTTTTAGGAACTACATGTACACAGAGCACAGACAAATGCATGCTGGCAAAACATACAACACACATAAAATGAAAAATGAAGAGAGAAAAAAAAAACTTTGAACAATAAAACATTTGAGAAATGTGTAATTTAGAAATTAAAAGTACTTATAGTTCCTGCTAGCTATAGGATGCACCAAAGTCCGTCCTAGAGTTACTTGAGGAAGCAGTGTTCCCATACCCAAAACACACGAAATACCAGTTGACTCATTAGCAAGGTCACAATAGAGACCAGCCCTGGGGACAGAAGAGAAAGAGATGTGAAGAGATGTGATAAACACCCTGAAAGCTCTGGGCTACAGGTGGCAAACAGGTGGCGCCCACTAACCCACTCCTGCTGCTGGATAGATGGGTGCTGAGTGTCTCTGCGTGTCACAGTTAACATGGTATACCAGGAGGGGTAAGGAGCCTTTCTAGCCACAGTTAGGATGTGTGTGTGTGTGTGATAGACACACAGTAATGAGTTTCATCATGAGACAGGGTTTCTCTGTGTAGCCCTGGCTGTCCTGACCTTGCTTTGTAGACCAGGGTGGCCTAGAACTCACAGAGATCCATCTGCCTCTGCCTCCCAAGCGCTGGGATTAGAGGTGTGTGCCACCATGCCGGGCTTCATCATGGTGTTTTCATACACATTTATCGTGGTAGTTTGCTCGTATCTATCCCTATCCCCACTGACCCACTCCTCACCCTCTTGCTGGTCACCTTCATGTCATATATATTCTGATTTTTTTTTTTTTGAGACAGGTTCTCACTGTATAGCCTGGCTAGCCTAGAACTCCCTACATAGATCAGCTAGTCTTGAACGCATGGAGATTGTCTGCTCCTGCCTCCTGAGTAAAGAGATTAAAGGAATACTCCACACCCAGCATGACACATATGGTTCAATTATCCTCTCTTCCCGTCCTTCCTTTCTAAAGGTCTCTTCTTCCTCTTTCATATCCTCTTTTTAATTTGTCACATACACACACTCACACACACACACTCACAAATCTAGATTCTGCATGAGAGAAAACAGATCACATTTGACATTCTGAGTCTGGCTTACTTTGTAGGGTAACCTCCAGTTCCATCCACTTTTCTAAGAAGGCCATGATTTTATTTGGCACATTCACCACATTTTATTTTTCTTAGATGGACGTGTAAGCTGGTTCCACTTTTTAGCTACAGTGAATAGTGCAACAATAAACATGAGCATTCAAGTTTCCCTGTGGTGTGTCGACACAGAATCCTTCAGGTATGTGTATCCAGGAGTGGGACAGCTGGGTCATACTGTAGGTCCACTCTCAGCTTTTCAGGTCATCTCCATACTGATTCTGTAATGCCTGCACCAATGGAAAAACGGTGTTAGAGCAGTGGTTCTCAACTCTCCTAATGCTCTGACCCCAACCATAAAATCATGTCATTGCTACCTCCTGTCATTTTGCTACTGTTATGAATCATAATGTAAACCTCTGTGTTTTTGGGCGGTCTTAGGCAACTTCTGTGAAAGGGTCATTTGATCTCCAAAGGGGTCATAAGCCACAGGTTGAGAGCCACCGTATTACAGGAACTTGTAAAGCTTCTGCACCGAAAAGGAACAACCAAGGTGAAGAGACAGCCTTGAGGGTGCCAGCCGGACACTAGACTGGAGGCTAATGTCTAGAATCTGTGAGGAATTCCAGCTGGCCTCACTCGGGAGGCAGAGACTAGAGGATCACCATGAGGTCGAGACCAGCTTGGTTTACCAGCGAGTTCCAGCCTAACGAGGGCTACCCAGCAAGATGAAGAAAAGAACTCTAAAAGTTAAACACCAAACAACAACAAAAAAGCCACCCTATCAATGAATGGGCTAATAAAGTTGACAGTTTTCATGTGTGTGCATGTTGAGTATGCGTGTCTCCACATCTGCAGGCACACGTGTGTGTAGGAGCACGTGTGTATGCATGCATGTGGAAGCCCAAAGTTGATGTTGGAAATCCTCCTTGATTATTCTTCCATTTCCTTCTTTTGAGGCAGGATCTCTAATCAAACCCAGAGTTTGCTGATAAGGCTAGTCAGCTAGTCAGCTTGCTCTGGGGATTCTATCTGTGTCTCCCAGGGCTGGAATTACAGACAAGTTGCTATGCCAACCTGGTACTTACAGGGGTTCTGGGGATATGAACCCCAGACCCTTTCTTTCCTTGTTATGCACAGATCTTTAAAGATATAGATGCCTGCTCCTTTTGTTTCGATTGGTAAGATAGAAATATTTTTTTAAATTTAAAGAATGTTTAGTATTATTGTAGGAAGAAGTGTAGATCAGAGTAGCGCTGGCTGTCCTGGAACTCAATCTGCAGACCAGGCTGGCTTCAAATTCCCAGAGATTCTCCTTCCTCTGCCTCCTGAGTGCTGGGACTAAAGGCATGCGCCACCACACCCTGTAGTGAAAATCTTTGGTTTCTTTAAAAATATAAAAATGTTATGGGAATATATTTTTGTTTTAATCTCAGGTGTGAGATATGGTGCTGCTTCAGATTGTTCACAGCTACTGTGATTTGCTTCGTGCTGTAGCAGGAGGGTGATTTTTGCCAGGTGTAGACGGTTTACATTTGGAATGCCAGGGACTCTTCAGGGGGTATATAAGTGCCAGAGCCCCAAGGGAGTTGGTGGTTGTAGCAGTGGTGGTGGTGGTGGCGGCGGCGGCGGCGGCGGCGGCGGCGGCGGCCACCGCCACCGCCACCGCCACCACCGCTCCTCCTCCTCCTCCTCCTCCTGCTCCCTCTGCTGCTGCTGCTGCTGCTGCTGTTTGCTTCTGCTGTGGTTGTTGGTTGCTGGTTGGAAAGATCCTGACAAGGAAGGTCAAACTCACCCCAAGGAGCTCAGATGCCCAATCAGCAGGGAGTAGTGTAACGATACTGATGCTTCCTATCCCATCTAGCCTTCTTTTTCTCTGACCTAGTGTTGGGGGTTGAAAGGGTGGAATAAGGGTGGGAGAGAATAAGGACCCCACAAAGCAGCAAAGGCCGGTTACAACACCCAGCCTCTCCTTTTACCTTTACATGGGTTCTGGGGATCGAATTCAGGTTGCCAAGCTCAGAGTGACAAACAAGCACCTTTCCCCCCACTGAGCTGTTTTGCTGTCTCATGTTACTAGTTAAAAACAAAATCTCAGGGCTGGAGAGCTGGTACCGTGTGTAAAGTATTGCTGCCCAGCATGACGACTTCAGTCTGACTCCTCAGAGCCCTTGTAAGAAGCCAGGCAAGGCAGCGTGTATCTGCAAGCCCAATGTGGGGAGACAGAGATAGGGGAATCCCAGGCCTCACTGGCCAGTTAGTCTAGCCAACAGGTGGAACAGTCGCTGTGATAACCAAAAGCAAAGTGGGGAGGAAAGACCGGCACTTCCCAGCCCAGCCCATCACTGAGGGACACCATGGCAAGAACTCAAGCCGGACAGGAACCTGGAGGCAGGAACTGGAGCAGAGGCCGTGTGTGTGTGTGTGTGTGTGTGTGTGTTTGTGTGTGTGTGTGTGTGTTGCTTACCATCTTGCCCTGATGGCTTGTCCAGCTCTCCCTTTTTTAAATGACCTGCCTAGTGTGGGCACCACCCATGCTGGGCTAGGCCTTTCCACGCCAATCATTAAAAAAACAACAAGCACAGCAACAGTCCCATAAGCTTGTCCTCTATAGCCAGTCTGATAGAGGTATTTTCTCAACTGAGGTTTTCTTTTTCCAGGTGGGTGTAGCTTATGTCAAGTTAAAAAAATAACCAGCACACAGATCCCGTCTTAAAAAATGAGGAGATCAACAGAGGAAGGCACCTTATGTCAACCCCTGACCTCCACAAGAGTGTGTAGGCGTGTGCACTGGCACACACATGTGCCTACAGCACACACACGTGCTACACTGACTTTAATCTCCAAAAGTCAAAATGCTCAGAGGAAATTTTCCCTACTGCGCGTGCTACGGCCTTCAGCTGTGACAAAAGGGGTGAAGATGCCCTTCCCTCACCAAAACCCAGGGTGACTTCACACTGGCTGCTCTACACTGTAGCTAGTGTGGATGTCTTTCCCAAACATCTGCTCCTGGGAGACCTAGTCTGGTTTCTAACGGCTGGGGACCGGTCCCTCACACGGGCATGGGCGCCTACCCTTCAGTGGGGTAGTGATGGAGATGATCTGAGAGGAACAGATTAGGGAAGTGGGCAGAGCCGCCAGAGCTGGAGCAGTGCTTTGTATTATTCACTCTGGAGGAGAATGAGGTGGAAAGCCGGGCCTGGTACCTAATACCTGTCATCCCAGAGAGGACTGGGAATGGCAGGGGGATCAGAAGTTCAAGGCCAGCCTTGACCATGTGAGGCACAGACAGACTGACAGACCGACAGGCCACCGACAAAACACAAAGCCAGCAATTGAAAGGAATGGAAGGTAGGAGGCTTAAGATGGCACAGGATGCCTGCTTTAGTTGAGAAACAGAAAAGGGAGACTTTATCTCATGAAGTGTAGCTAAACCAAGTGTAAAACCAACACTCCTTAACCCACAATCAGCAGTTCAAACAATACTGAATTTTAGATTCTCTCCAACAAGACTGAATCTCATGCATAGCACTAATAATCTTTTTCCACCCTTCCCAAGAGCCCTGTTTGGTCTTAGAAGCATTTGCTGTTGCTCCATTTTCAACCTCAAAACAGGAAGAACCAAGGCCATTAAAGAAGTGGTCTGATTCCTAAACTTTTTTTTTTTTTTTTTTTTTTTTTGATTTTCCTTCAGTGCTGAAGGGCGGTCTCAGGACCTTGTACATGAGTGCTCTGCCACCAGTTATACCGTTAGCCTGAGCCACGAGGAGGAGGAAAGGTCAGAAGTGGCTCTTGGTCTGGGGGCAACAGCATACATCTTTAATGTCAGCTACTTGTGAACTCCATGGCAGGAGGACCCCAAGTTTGTGATCAGCCTGGGGTACACAGCAAGATGGTGTCTCAAAACAAACTCAAAAAGTGGGTTTTTTTTTTAAATGGGTGACACTCTTCCTGGGAGCATCCTTGAGAAATCGGCAGCCTTCCCCATAGGGGCTCAGCCAGCACCTGCTGTCTTCTATCTCTTGGGTTCCCTGGAGTCTCCCCTGGGGAACGAACAGGGAAAAACCTATCTCTTTAGTTAAATGCACAGAAACTGTAGTCACCAAATATGTGATCCTCCCCTGCAAAACAAGCAATTTTCTTCATTTTGGTAGACCCCCCCCCCCCCCCCCCCGCTTGGGTCCTAAATTTTAAACTCAGTTCCACAACTCCCTCTGCAGTTTTGGTAATTTGTTAGACTACCCCACAGAACTTAGGAAAATGGCTTAGTTCCTATATTGTTTGTTTATCATACAAGGGTAGGTATAACTGAAGAACAGCCAAGCAGAGACATGCTTGGCAAAAGGCACGTGAGCATGGGCTTGTTTCAATGCCTTCTCTAGGCGTGTCACAAGCTCTCTACCTCCACCAGTCCAGAAGCACTCTGGAACTCCGCGAGTCCCCACAGCATGGGGTGGGATACGTAAGGTGACCTCACCACGTAGGCATGACTGACTGTGTTTCAGCAAGCCCCCACCTCATCTCTGCTCTCCCTGTTGGGCGGGGAGCAGGGCTGACATTTCCAAGCTTCTGACTCTGGTAACCAGCCCGTCACAGTCACACTGGGTCTACCCAGGAGCTCTTCCTGCCATCTCAATAGCATAAAAAGCACATGCACTACTTACTATGCGATTCCTAGGGTCTCAGGGGCTATGTGTCAGGAAACTAGGTAGATACCAATAAAACAATAAACTGTGTAGTGTGCCCTTGCATGTGTGCATGTATCTGTGTGTGTGTGTGTTATATCACAGGGAGCAATTCCTTTTGGGCCAAGGGCATCCCAGAGACAAGGGAGTGGTGGTAGCTATAGTTGGCTATAGGAGGCCCTGGCTTAAAATGCCTTAAAAAAAAAAAAAAAAAAAAAAAAACACAAGAATGTTATTCCCAACACACTCCCAGGCTTGACTTCCTAAAGGAAAAGTCTTTCCTGCCAGGACACAGATTTTAAAGGGCTGTGCCTGGATAAAGAGGACAGTTTAGAAATCTGCCTCAAGAATATGTACTTGGTTCTCCCTGTGGCTTTATTTATTTATTTATTTATTTATTTATTTATTTATTTTTGCTTGCTTTCGTGTTTTGTTTGCTTTGGGGACGGGAGCTCAATCTGCAGCCCAGGCTGACCTTGAACTTGTGATCATCTTCCCAAATACTGGGATCACAGGAAAGCACCACCATGGCTGGCTTCCCTCTGAAGGCTCCTCGGGATAAACTGACAAATATTATATAGGACACAAGGCATTCAGATTCATAATCTAGGTAGCACACACCTCTTATCCCAGCACTCGAGAGGGAAGCAAAGGCAGGTGGACTTCTGTCTGCATGGTCAACACAGTAAGTTTCAGGGCAGCCAGAGCTATGCAGAGACCCTATTAAAAAGCAAACAGATTTATAATCTGCAAAAAATTTACTGAATGAGGAAAATTCCAGGTGTGTGATTTAGCTCCTGGGCCAAAGCGCTCACAAGTTTGCATGCCTGTCTTTTTATAGGGGGTAGGGGTAGAGAATGTCACAACAGTACAGGCCTTGGAGAACACACAACAGCCTGAGACAAAATCTGTTTGGCCTGCAGAATGGACAACAATTTGTAAGTGATTCTAAGACCACAGCAGAGGAGACAACTGGACCTCAGTTCTCCAGGTGTGCTGGCAAACTCGAGTCTTCTTTTGATGTGAGTTAACAGAAGGTCAGAAGGGATGGAGGTGACCGCTTCTTCTTGGGTGGGTCTAGACATCAGGCAGGGAGGGACTTTGCAGAAAGCCTCAGTCAGCACTGGGATGGGAGGTACAAGGGGAAATGGGGAACCTGAGTTCTGAGGGATGTCTCAGGAAGCTTCAGATTTCAGGGCCCCAGGCTCTGGGCAACTGTTTTGTGAGTTCCCACAGCATTTGTGCCGTGTTCTGGAGTGTGCAGCTATGAGTGCAACTGAGGGGTCATATGGAAATCCTATGCTTGTATCTTTGAGGAGTTAGAAACATTTTTTTCCATAAACACAGAACCATTTTATATTTCTACCCGATTTTTCTTCCATTTTTACTAAGGCTCTGTAGACTCTAATCCTCTGAATCCAATACAGACTACAGTCATAATCAAGCCATAACTTCTGTGGTTAGACAGTATTTGTTGAGAACACCAGAGACCTTGGTAAGAAGGAAAGAGCCAGCAAAACGGCTCAGCAAGAAAAGGTGTTGATCCTAGTTCAATCCCCCAGTCCACATGGGGGAAGCGAACTCTCACAATTTGTTCTCCAACATCCATGTGTGTGTATTGTTGCAGGCATGTGCAGGCGTGTGAACACACACACACACACACACACACACACACACACACACACACACACACTTCCAAGTCTGGTTTTGTCAGTATGTCTGCTGTTCTAACTCTAGGTGGCGCTCCAAGCCCAGATTTGTATCAATTTTGCTGCAGCCTTAGAACTTCAAAAATAGAAATCTGGTGGGTGGGAGGTGTGGATTCCTGGTAAACGGGTGGTTGTCTGCCACTCAGTAGGCAACCCTTACTAAAATCATTCTTCTCTTCACACCAGACAGGTATACGTCATTTTTTTGGGTTTTTGGAGGCATCACCCCAATTTGGAGGCAGACATTTCCTCAGGAAACACACAGAACTGTTTATCACCTGCCCCTGCCCCTAATTTATTTACTCACTAAAGGTTGGATTTCATTTAACTGGGAATTTGGTTGCTTCTGTGTTCTGCAGCTGTAAACATGGCTTGCTGTCCTGCTACGGGAAAACAATCATTTTTCCTACCCTCACAACAATCCACCTGTCTACCATCGGGTGGGCTGGGTGTTCTCTCCCTGCATCAAGCAAGCATTCACGGATTCCGAAGCAGACATGGGTGGGGTGTCTTTAAAATCTATTCACTTCAGACCCCCAGGGTTCACCCTACAAGGCTGCCCATTCCTGATGCCAATCTCAGGGCCCAGGTGCTTTTGCTCACACTTTAGACCAACTGGCTATCCAAGATTCCCATGGTACCTTCTTTGTGTTGGCTAGCCAGAGCTGTTCATACAACTCAGAGAAGCACTTGTTTCCCTTTTATCCATTTAGTAAGCACTTTGCATAATGAAGAGATGCAGGAGACAAGTGATGTGGGAAGAAGGCATAGGAGCTCCCCTCTTCTCTTTGGGTGTACCAACTTCAGGAACCTGCACAAGTTTATCAGTGTAGAAGCTTCCCAAACACAGCCCTTTCGGGTTTGAAAGGAAGTTGTGTTATCCAGATGTGACTGATTGAATCACTGGCCATCACCTTCCTGGAGGGTGAGAGCAGAGGCTGAAAGCCTCACCTCTCTCCCATGAGAGGTCATCCTCCGGTGACCAGCCCTTATCCTGATGCTATCTGGGGTTCTTCAGCTACTAGTCTTCCAGTCAGGGTATCTGACATACATTTCACAATGTCACAGAGTCCCTTCTATTCTTACAATTTTTCCCCTTCTTGGGTTATTTCCCCATGGTGTATCATTTCAAAGGGAGTAGGAATGGGTATGAATACTGCTTCAGCACTTGCTGATGTCAGCAACCATTTCTTTACTGCCTTGTGACTCATCTTATTTCAGTGAACGCTTACTGAGCAGGCCTCTTGACTACCAGACACTGTGCCGGGTGCAGGTGTATCCGATGACGTGGCTTTTCCCACAGATAAGAAGGGCGAAGGTGGCATGTATGAGACCCTGCGGGAGGGCAGAGGGACATGTCTAGGCGTGTGGGCTGAAAACTGAGACACAAAAAGTTTTCTTGGAGTTCTTGAGAATTGGTGGGATGGCTGAGAGTTTGAGGTTTAGCCAGGGCTATAAGTGAAACCATGTCTGTTTAAGTTTGGGCCTAGGGTGGTTGCAACTTTAATCCCAGCAATTTAGGAGGCAGAGGCAGGTAGATCTCTGAGTTTGAGGGCAGCTTGGTCTCCAGAGAGAGTAAAGACTGTGCCAGGACAGTCAGAGCTACACAGAGAAACCCTGTCCCGAACAACAACAAAACAAAAAGTTTTGTGGAAGAAAATGGACAAGGTGAATCTTGAAGGTTTGGACAGAATTGCCAGGCACAAGCAAATGACTATGTTGTACATAGGGAGAGTTGTCTGGATTATTGAGTAACCCAGGGCTTGTGTGTGCAGTGTGAGTGCGCTGTGTTCCTATACAGTACGTATGCGTTCAGTATGTGGTGTGTGTGTTGGAGGGAAAGGCTCCTAACAACAAGTATTACTCTCATTTTTAACAGATAAAAATGTGTTATGTTTAAGGTGTGCAACATAAACGCACCCTTTCGAAATGAGTATGATTTATCAAATAAGACCAGGAGACGACACTCCACCACGTCCATCTTGAATGATGACCCACAGGCTTATGAGAAAACCTAACAGGTGCCAGGGGTATTTAGGAGGGATTTCAGGTTATTAAGTTTTGAGTAATTTGCTATATTGTTTTTACTGCCCCCCTGCCTTGAGTGTCACACTGTAGCCTGGATTAGCCTGAAACTATGTAGCTCAGGGTGGTCTTTAACTTACAGTTTAACATCCTCCTGCCTAGCCTTCTTAGTGCAGGAATCAGCTACCATGCTCAGCTGTCATTTGCAAAATTTTTAAAGTGAGGGCTTTTTTTTTTTTTTTTTTTTTTTTTTTTGAGACAGGGTCATTCTATAGCTCTGGCTGATCTTGAATTTGTAATCCTTCTGCCTCACTGACGGTTAGAATTGCAGTTATGTTACTGCACCAGAATTAAACTGTATTTTCTTGTAGTTTGTATCTTGGCAAAATGAAGGGCTAAGGATCCTTAATACATTTATAAATTCTAGTTAAAGATTTTATTTTTAATCAAATGCGTGTTTGTGTGTGCGTATGTGAGTGTATGTGTTTAGATACCTGCAGAAGCTGTAAGTATTAGATCCCCTAGAACTGGGGCTCCAGGACGTTGTGAGCCATTTGAGGTAGGTGCTGGTAATTGAACTTAGGTAATTACTGCAAAAGTCATACGAGCTCTTAATCACCGTCTCTCCAGCCTTCATTTATAATTTAAAGTTATTTCTGTATCTCCCATTTTACATTACTCATCAAAATATTAAAGCTAAAACCTGGAGGACCTTGGAATATTGATTCAAAATCTTTTCAAATTATGGTCCCAATTCCTATCTTCAAAGTAGGTCTTGGGCCAAGAAAGCCTATCTCACACTTTCAGAGGGACAGCAGAGGGTTAGGATGGAGGGGAGACTCTGCGATGCAGGATGGTACTGGCTCTTCACAGGACGCAGTGGTAACTCATTGCTGGGACCAGGTATCACTTTTCTCTGTGTCTCTCCAGGTTTTGGTGCTACCTGTAGCTAGCACATGGTTACTACTGAAGAAGATACAGGAAGGAATTATGAAGTGCTTGCTTTTACACACTGTTTCATATTTCTAAGGGTAAAGCCAGTGGAAGCCTGCATTCTGGTTAAGCAAGCTGTATGGCCTCTGGCCTGAAGAGAGCTATTTCAGAGCCTTATTTAGTAGCTAGTTGTGTTGGCAATCTTGTGGCTTCAGTTACCGCCCTGGCTTTTTCAGGAATCCTAGAGAAAAGTGGCCCATGGCAAAATTCCCTACCCTCCTGTCTTTACTGTGCCCTTGACTCCCACCCAAACCAAAGGATTACTGGAGCCAATCATCCAAAGGCTCATGAGGATAAGAATGGATACAGAAGAGCAAGATGAATGATAGTGGTTACATGTGACTCTCTCTGCAGGACTGCTATTAAATAGGACTAGGCTTTGGAATCAGAAATAAAGGAGGAGGCACCCCAGGGCTGATGGGACGCGTGGTACCACAGCTCCTTATCTGAACGCTCTGTGCTTTGACTCCATTTGGGTGCAATGGGGAGGAAGACTGGGGGACAGGCATCATCATAACATGCTGTCATTCCCAGTGCTTCCAAAAAGCTGTCCAAAGCTCCAAAAACAAACTGTCCTCTATACAACTTTGGTTGAAATCAGTTGTTAAAATTCCATGTGGATTCAGGTCATCGGACTTGCATGGTAAATGCTTTTACCCACTGAGCCATCTCCCTGACTGAGATCAGTTTGAACACTCCTTTTTTTTTTTTTTTTTTTTTAGATTTATTATTTATACAACATTATGCCTGCACACGAGATCTCACTATAGATGGTTGTGAGCCACCATGTGGTTGCTGGGAATTGAACTCAGGATCTTTGGAAGAACAGCGAGTGTTCTTAACTTCTGAGCCACCTCTCCAGCCCTGAACACTCCTTTTATTTAATGGCCATCCTCATTTGTCATGACTATAAGAAATAATCACTCATCTTTCAAACAAGAATGGTTAAGTATGTGTGTCTAAATAAATTCCTATATTTGTGGCTTTCCTACTGAGACGGATTTGGGGGAACCACCCCCTCCTGGGGCTCAGGGCACTGTTGAGCACTGTTAAAAACCAGCAAATCACTATCGATGTTAAAATGTCTTTATTATTATTTTTTCTAAGACAGGGTTTCTGTGTAGTCCTGGCTGTCCTGGACTCTCTCTGACAACCAGGCTGGCCTCGAACTCCTGAGTGCTGGGATTACAGACGTGTGCCATTGAGCCTGGCTAAAACACCCTTATTATAAGCATCCCAATGTTTAATTTCCCTGAAAATAATTTTAGAGTTATAAAATTATAAATAATTTTAGAACTTTAGAGCTAGGACAGCTTGATCTCTTAACTTACAGCTGTTAGATACCTGCCCTGTACCCTAGACGCTTCAGGAAAGGGCGATCAGCTAAGCAGCTGACTGACTGATCTCAGAGTAGCACTTGGGGAAGCCACACAGCAACTTGCTTGCTGTAAAATGCAGCTTTGCCTTCCTTGTGCCTCCTGGGGGCACAACTGTTTCATACAAGTTGGGCTTTCCTGTCCTCCTAAGTCTTGTGAAATCTAGATGATCCTGCAACCACCAATGCTCTCCAAGAGGAGAGCATTTCCCCTTGGGGTAGAGCAGAGGGACTTCTGTGATTGGTGCCAGGACAACGCCATGGCTGGCGTGAGCACAGTCCTCCACTTACAGGGATGTCTGTTGTACTGACACAAACACCACTCTTACGGCTACACAGGCAAGCTGTCTGCTTCTCTGTGGGAGCTGCCTGGGAGTTGTCTCCCTGTGCTACGCCCCGCTGTTGCAACAGGAGGCCCAATAGCTGGCTGCTCTCAAGTTGCCTTTTCTGACCTACTTCTGAGCTTTGCCATTAGTAGAGTGGGCTGGCCGAGGAGACAGCAGCAGTGGTGGCAGCTGAGGCAGTGGCCATGGGGACAGTGGCAAAACGGCAGCTGCAGAGACGGTGGCAGGAGTGACCGTGGCAATGCAGTTAGGTTAGAAAGAGCTGGCAACAGCCGGGCGTGGTGGCGAACCCCTTTGAGCCCAGCACTCAGGAAGGCAGAGGCAGAAGGATCGCTGTGAGTTCGAGGCCAGCCTGGTCTACAGAGCGAGTCTAGAACAGCCTGGGCTCCACAGAGAAAGCTTGTCACCAAACAAATAATAAATAAATAAAAATGTAACAAGAAACAAACAGCTGGCAACATGGCAGCAACTGAAGTAAAAAGGCTTGAGTGTGGCAAGCTGAGAAAGACAGAAAGCTTCGATGGTTGGGTAGGGCACACTCACAATCCCAGCACTTAGGAGTCTGAGGCAGTACTGTGACCACATAGCAAAATAGACCCAGACTAGCCTGAGCCCCAAGCTACATGGTGACACTCCCCATAACCCGGTCCCCCATCTCTCTCTCTCTCTCTCTCTCTCTCACACACACACACACACACACACACACACACACACACACACACACACACACACTCTAGAGAGCTATTAAAGATTAAAGGCTAAAGGTCTAAGCTATAATACTCAACATTGTTCAGGGCTGGGAAATCTCAACACCTTAAGCCTGAGAGCTGTTAAAAAGGTACCATTAATGTCTAGGAATCCAAGGCTTAATACTGTCACTGGGAGGCTAAAGGTCACAGTACCTAAGGTTCCTGCACAAAAGCAGTGAACAGAGACTATTACCTGCTGCTGCCAGCAGCCATCCACTGTGGCTCACTGCTGCAGTGGATCAGGAAAAGTGCCAAGAATGAGCTGTTGAGGGTGTTTCTCCTCATCTGCCCAGGATTCCTATCGGGGTGGAGTAAAGGGCACCCAACCAGCTGATTGTTAATAAAATTAACCTGGGCCTCTGCCTCCCCCTCAACTGCTTGTCTTTGATCTGAACGATCACTCACTGGTTTAGCGTTCAATGTCTGGGGACAGCAAAACTGGCCCTAATATCATTGGGGAGCTGGTGGGCACGGCGGGTAACAGAACAGCAGTTGACACCCTCCTCCACCAACACGGAAAGTAGCAGGTGCTGGTTGATGCTGCCTCAGTAGGCCTCACACACGTAGGCGTGACCATCTATTTGGAGTTTCTTATATATTTTTATGGAGGACGATTATTGAAAAATACAAAGGTAAAGAGAGGAGGGAAACAAGCGGGTAAAATCTTCCTGGGGGTTTATTACAGCTGAGGAATTTAATTTTTCAGGGACAATAAAGACCTTAATGTCGTTCAATTCTTTCCTAGTCCCCTCCCTCACATGCCTCAGCCTTGATCAGAAGCTGGTTTACAGGGTTTGACAGTGGTTCTCAGTGATAAGAGTGCTTGCCTAATGAGCTTGAGGCCCTATATTTGATATCTAGCACTGCGAAACAACAAGATATATTATGTTTTCTAACACCTTATCATGGTAACTTATATGATCCAGCCAGTGGAAAAATTACCTAGCTTAAAGCATAAGTTTTAGTACAAACTGAGTGATTAGGAGGCAAAATACACGGCTTCTCTCTTCTAGTCTGTACAAGAGCCCTCTGCTCCCTGGTTCAGGGTTGGAGTGACGCCCGATCGCTCTAAATTGGTGCTGGTGGTGTGTGTGTGTTAGGGTTCCGGCTTGAACCCGGAACCTCTTGCCTTTGAGGCCAAGTGCTGTACCCCAGCCAAGGGCTGTAACACTTTGGAGACATTACTTTTTATTATGGTAGTATTATTTTGGTGCTGTGGTTAATATCAGACCCAGGGCTTCATGCATACCATACACTCACACTCTACCACTGACTTACACCTCAGACCTTACTTAAAACAAAAACAAACAAACAAACAAACAAACAAACAAAAAAACAAGGTCTCACACTGTAGCTCAGGCTAGTCTCAAACTTACCGCAATTCTTCTGTTCAGTTCTCCAAATGCTGGGACTGAAGGCATGTGCCATCACATCTGGCCTTATTTTTATTTAAAAATGGGAATAAAGCCATTAAATCTTTTACAAACTTTCATGGAAAGATTTTATTCATTTTTACGACTTCAATAACTTTTGTTGGTGTTATTAACTATATTGGCTCCTTAACTTACTGGCTATTTTCACGTATCTGACACATTCTTTTCTTTCTGACTACATAAAACTACAAGAATTAAATTCTTTTCAGGTTACATTTAGCATGAATTGATATTTTCTATGATTACCATGATCGAGGGTAGTGTGTTTGAATATGAGGGTATGAGTTGCAGATGTTTGTTTGCCTAGCATGAGCAAGGCCCTAGGTTCAGCCTCCATACTGGTAGAGGAGGACGGGGGTAAGAGAGACACACCCAGGTAGGAAGGCAGAAGAGGTCACATTTACCGATGGGCAGCAGACAAGGGAGGCAAAGCAGCAATAAACCACACTCACTCACCACCGGTTCGCTGGGGAGGACAGGGAGGGAACACGCAGGCCAACATAAGACAACCCGGTTGCTCTGGGCTGCTGTGGGCGCAGAAGCCCCTCTGAATGGGATTCGGAAGAGAGGAGACAGGAGAATGGTTTATTTTGCTTAACACTTTTCTCTTTCTAGGCATTTTCTAAGTACATTGGAAGCTGACCCAAGCCTATGATTCATAGGACTCTGGGAAGTCATACTTTAAGCTTGCCTGGTTTCAATTTTAACCACCGTAAGCCACATCATTTCACATGATCTGTGTAATAACCGAAGGTAAGGCGTCTTTCCCGGATGAGGTGATTTCATCTGAGAAGTTAAATGATAGTTTCATTGGATTTCAGAGGTGAATACGATTTTAGCAAGAAGGTCCGGCAAGATGGCTCAGAGGGTAGAGGCACTTCCTGCGAAGCTGGACAACCTAAGTTAGATCCCCAGGAGCCACTCGAGGTGGGAGAAAAATCAACCGTGGAAAGCTACGCTCTGACCTACCTATGCTCACTCCCCTCAACAAAGACATACATCATTAAAAAAATAAAATACAGAACTGGGGCAGAGTAAAAGTGAATGGTTGAAGAGCCCTCAGACAACCTTTATAAGATGACAAAGTGCAGACAAAGTCTGTATTGCTTCTATTTAAGAATTCCTCAGGCTTTATCCTCGATTCTAAGTTGTAACAAAGGAGAGGCAGCAGACCACAACTACTTGCCTTTACAAAGTGAAAAGCTATGGAGCGGCTGCACAGCTCAGTAGTTAAGAGCACTTACTGCCTGCAGAGGACCAGGTTTTTCTCAGCACCCACGTCCTGAAGCTCACAACTGCCTGGAGCTCCAGCTCCAGGGGGAATGGATGTCTCCGGCCTCCTCAGGCACCTATACTCATATACACATACATAATTCAAGATAATAAAGTCTTTAAAAATTCAAAATTGGCGGGGTGTGGCGGCTCATGCCTTTAATTACAGCACTCAGGGAGGCAGAGGCAGGCGGATCGCTTGTGAGTTTGAGGCCAGCCTGGTCTGCAAAGCAAGTCCGAGAAAGCCAAGGCGACACAGAGAAACCCTGTCTCAAAACAGCCCCCTCCCTCCCAAAAATTTCAAAATTGTTCTTTAAAGAATATTTACTGAATTGCCTTTGAGGCGGGAGGATCATAAGTTTAAGGTCAATCTTGACTAAAGTGCTTCTCAGTTTTCCAGAAAGCTAGGAACACACTGTAAGTGTGTACCACAACACTCAGCTGGGAGGGGGGGCTGGAATTGTTTATGTTAAAAAAAAAGTCACATTGAGTTTGCTTCTTTATGGAGAGATTAACAAGTGCCGTTCATGTACTTGAGATACTGATAATGTCATGAATCTGAGGTTAGTCTGGGCTGGAAGGGAGAGATTCAGGCTAGTTGGGACTGCATACAGTTTGAGACTCTCAAACAAACAAACAAACAAACAAAATGACAACCCTCTCCACTTGTACCCCAAGCCAGAAAAGAATGCTTGACATATCTTAGGTCCTAATAAGTATTTGTTAAGTGAATGAGCCCAAGGAACATAAAAGATTTCGAATTAATTGCCCGTATTCTAGGGAACCAGGCAGACAAAATCATTGACAAAATAATTTAAAAAAATTTTTTTAAATTATGTATACAGTGTTCTGTCTGCATGTACACTTGCACACCAGACGAGGGCACTAGACCTCATTGTAGATGGTTATGAGCCAGCATGTGGTTGCTGGGAATTGAACTCAGGACCTCTGGAAGAGCAGCCAGTGCTCTTAACCTCTGAGCCATCTCTCCAGCCCTGATATAGTGATTTTAACAGGACTATATTTTTAATTAGGCTGACCATTTCCAGCCAAATAAGTGTCTCTGGACAGTTAATGTAATCTGAATTTCTTCTAACTGATACTGGGGAATATACAACTACGGGCTTTGCGCTAGGGGAAGTGGGGAAATCACCTCATCTCAAAAATGCTAACGGTTGGTGATAACGTACGCAAAGTTCTCCGCACGGAAGGCACTCAATAAAAAGTAGCAGTTATTATTAAACACTTCCTATTATTAGATACATATTAACCACTGATGACGTGTTCTTTCTACAATGCATTGGGCTGTGGTTGTAAAAACACTCCTTGCAACGCAGTTAGGGCCCCGTCGAGACTGAGAGATCAATGGTTTAATGGGGGCTCGAGGAGACTGAAGCAATTGGAATTCGCACCGGATTGAATCAGTGAATCTGACGAGGCAGGCCAAGGTTCACAACCAACCCCGACGGGAGGGGACGGACTCCGGCGGCTTTTCAAGTCCCTTTATTGGACCGTTCCCAGTCTCCTGTTCGGCCAGCATCACCAATTCTGGATCCCGAGGCTCCAGGCGCTCAAAGGCCGCCGGGGCACGCACCTGGCTCCGCCTCTCCTCCCGAACTCCCGCGCACTCACTCACCCGGGGCACAAGACTATGAGCGCATCCCACCCAGTCAGCCGGGGCTCCGACACCACAGACAAGAGCAAAGGCTGCTGGGAGGTTGACCTTTCACCTCGCCTCTTACTTCAGTTCACCTACTTTGACTCTAGCAAATGAAGAGACGCAGCCCGCGGGAGGGCGGCCCTTGGCGGCGGCCAGGCCGTGCCGATTGGGCGGAGGCGGTGCCGGGGGCGGGCCGTGAGAGGGCGCTGTCCCTCCCCGCGGGAGCCCTGGGGGCTGCGCGTGCGCGCTGGGCGGGCTACGCGTGCGCGGTGGGCGGAGCGCGCCTCTACCTCCCTTCCCAGGCTCTCCCAGCCCTGCACGCCGCCGTGTGCCGCTCGCGTCTCATTGCCCTGTCGCGCAGGGTCGCTGCCGCTGCGGCGTGGGCGTCCGGCTTTCGGGTCGTCATGGCTGGCTACGAATACGTGAGCCCGGAGCAGCTGGCGGGCTTTGACAAGTACAAGGTAGCGCGCACCGCCGGGCGGTCGCCCCTCTCCCCCTCGCTCCGGCCGCGCCCTGGCGGCTGAGGGGCCGGCGCGGTCCGTGTCACCTTGCGCCCGCCGCGTGGCGCGCCGCCGGCGTTGTTGTGGGGACCCCCGGGGGTCTCGCGGTCCGGGAGCGTGGGAGCATCCTAGGCCCGCCGCCGGGTCTCGGCACCCCGCAGGAAAGACTGCCTTTCCCTTAGAGCGCCCGGAGAGTGGGGTGAGGGAATTCCTTTCTCTCTTTTTCCTCGTTACTTGTCACTGCTGCTCGTCTTCAGCCTTTTCCCCGAGAGGGTGTCTTTTTCCTTCTGTGCCCTTCGATTGGCCCTTGTTTGAATGAACTTCCCATTTGCCTCTTGGTGCTTACAACTTAAGAGATCGGGCTGGTCCTTTGGCGGATGCTGAGGGAGGGGAAGTGACTGCCCCAGGCCTTGATGCGGATGCCCTCCACCCTGCTCCGGGAAAGAGGCTTTCACTGTGGTTCGCAAGCCGGCGCTGCCGGTCGAGACATTGTGCAGCAGAAGGAACTATGCAGTGCAAAGAGCGCGCGGGCTTTTCGAGTACTTAGAAACCCGATGCCAAAGTCTAGTTTCTCTGTTTGGCTTTGGGCGAGTTGTTGAAACCCCACCCAGCCTCTCTTTTAGGCTCTAAGCCCAAGTGTGAGTTTCTGTTGTGCTTCGTAGGTTGTGAGGGGTTGAAAAGAGTCTGGCAGGGAATGAGCCCTCAGGAAATGCTGGTTGTTTTCACCCAGATTTAGTACTCCCTGCCGGGAACTACGGGTCATCCAGTCATCTTAACCCGAAATAATGGGCTTTAGTCTCGTCTTTGCTCAACCTTTCCCGAGGGCAGGCTGTTGCTTTATGAGGTTAGCGTGCCTGTGGAATAGAATAGAATGTCCAAGTGATGAACATGCGGACCAGCATGGCCGAAGCATAGTGCCATACTGCGCTGTAGTAATCCGGCAAACATTTGTGCAGTGAAGGAATATTTGGGAAAAAATTTAAAAAAATTTAAAAACTAGAATTGAAAAAAAACCCCAGGGGCTTTTGAAGGCCCTAGGATATTTTTGCAGCAATGCTGGACCATGCCATTCTGAACTAAGGTGGCGACTTGTCTTAAAACTAACTGGAAAGGAGTTCTAGAGCTTTCTTAGTCACTTGGGTCAAGGCTGTGCAACTCACGTTTCAGAAGGCTGTTAACCCAGATACCTCCTGTGGTACCTTCAGCCCCACCCACCTTTAGTTATCTGTGCCGCGCTGTAAAGATTGGCAGCCAAAATATCTCCTCCTAACTAGAGTCAGAGTTTTAGAGCAAGCTGTACATCAAATAGATCAAATAACAGTTTTGTTTAGTGAGCCTTGTTTTTTCTTGCAGTCTTCTCAAGTTTGGTATCTCCAGCTGGAGAGCTGAAGTGGCTAGACAGCTACTTTATCAGACATTTCAGTGTGGTGTGCTGTGGCTATCCCTTCCTCCCTTAGCTGATTCAGTTCCTGTGTTTGACAGCAGGTTTCCGATCACCCTGGAAAACAAAGGTCACTTCAGCAAGTGCCCCAGTGCTCACCAGTTTGTTGATGTTATTCTAGTTACACTGAGGCTTTTAGAGGGGGAAGGGCATCCAAAATCAAATACAAACGTATGGCTTAACAGTCTAGTAGAAGAAGGCTCTTTTCTCCATACCATGCCACATTCATATTAAAAGAACGAATCAGAGACATCCAGAGGAAAAAAAAAAGTGTGGCCAGTTTTGTTGGCGTGTGAATTGCACACAGAGATCTTTTTCTTGTTGTCTTCTCATTGTGTGGTCTTCAGATAGTACATGCTTTATAACTTCATGAATTTAAACACCGCCCCCGAACATGCGTCAAACACTTCAAGAGGTTTTATTCTCTGGTGTGAACTTCTATAATACAGCAAAAATACAGGGGTGGGGGGGGAAAGGATACTCCTATAACAGCTGGTGGAAAAAATTACTTTTGAACCAGTTTAATTCTTTATCTTCCCTAGAGGTACATTTGAGAGCTTCATGTGGAAACCTGGCACTAGCACAGAGTAGCTGCTGAGGGGGGTGTACACAGAGTTTCTTTAGTAAGAAAGGCATGACCTTCAGTACAGAAGAAAGCCTGGAGTGCATTCAGTTTTCTATACTCCCTTAAAATACTGTCTCTTCTTGTGAAGTGTTTAACACAGACCTCTTTAGTCGTTAGTTTAACGATTGGTTGTATGCCTGCCTTCTGCTAGAAAATGAGCTCTAGGTGGGCAGAGCTGATAATTGTCATGTTCAACATGGTCGCCACAGCATCCTGAGCCAGAGAAATGTCCAGAAAACACTGAAGGAATGAACACGGAAAGGAATAGAAGGCATCTTAAGCATGGCAAAAGGAGCTGTATGTGTGGGAGTTGGAAGGCATCTTTTGAATTTTCACTTTGAATATGACATGCCAGTTTAGAAGTACAGTTCTGCTCTGTTGCTTAATGACAAGCTCAGATGGTTGTGCTGAAGTAGTCCACCATCATGAGATTTGTCATTCTTCTGTCCTCACTGTTTCTCCCTTTTCCTTTTCCTCTTGTTCATATTGGACAGATACTGTTGAAGGACTCCATACTCGGATGGGCTTAACTGTTGTGCTTTGCGTAGTCAGACCTATGCAAGGCACAGTTGTGATTTATACTGTTGCTGCCAGCGCCACATTGTATTCTTTTGCTTTAGAGGGGAAAAGAGCGAGATGCCTTGTTTAGTTTCAAGAGCAGAATTCAGGAATTCTGGTGGTTTCTTCCGTTGGGTAGTTAACTAATGTGACCTCTGACAATAGTCTGATTCAGGGGTTGTAGTTATTGTGAATTTATTGCTATTACAGTTAAATTTTAAAGAGAGACTGTATTTGCATCTTGATAGCGATGCCAGAAAACTAGAATCCAAACTGGCCTTAGGTCATACTGTGTAATTTTATTTATTCAGCAAGCATTTATGGAAGAGCTGCTTATCAGGCACAGCACTGGGGTTGCAAAATTAAGATGAAATTCCTGACTTCAAAGAGCCCAGTTTGGTGGCATAGGGACGTGTAAACAAACCCTTATAATTAGTGAGTACAGACTGTAAGTTCTAAGTGCTGTGGGAAGGGCCAGGAGGCAGCACACACTGATGGGGTGAGAGTGGATGTGACGGCTGAGGATAAAGGTAATGGAGGGGAAGGCAAGGCCAGTCTCCAGTCTAGAAAAATGGAAACCGAGTAGAGAGAGGGAGGGAGGGAAAAGGCACCCTGTTACGTGAGAGCCTTGAGATGCAGAGATGGGCCTGAGAGCTTTTCTGAGAACCACAAAATAAGGTGTTTGAATATAATGGTGGCGTGGCAGTTGAAACTGGAGAGGAAGGCAGGCCCCTACCAGAGTGGGAGTAATTTTGTCCTATGGGTTAGTGTCTGTGGCCCACATTTATTGGCATCAGAGTCAGAATTATTGGTGTGTGTGTGTGTCGGGGCATGATTGCCCACCACCAAGTGACTCTGATGCCAAAAAAAAAATGTAAAAGGAACTCTTATTCGAGTGGTTCAATTGTTGTCTCGGAGGGTCTCTGCTAACCTAAGCCTAGACCTGGAAGCTTCTAGCCTCTATGTGATCTCTTGCCAGAACAGCCATGTTCTGAATTAAAATTTATTTACAAACCAACCAACCCCTATCTAGGAAATGTTGAAGACCTGAATATTATGGCAGTGGGAACAGAAAAAAGGGATGAGAGAGAGAGAGAGAGAGAGAGAGAGAGAGTGTGTGTGTGTGTGTGTGTGTGTGTGTATATCTGTCTCGGTGTGCCTCAAGCTCATGATCTCTTGCCTCTGTATCCAGAGTGCTGAGATGACAGGCCTGGGAGCAGAAGTCCTCCTTCTTTTCCTCATTTTTTTTTTTTCTCATTGACAGTCTTATTTGTAGCCTGACTAACCTCCAACTTCTGATCTTCTTGCCTTGGCCTGAGCATGAGCCAGCATACCTAGCAAGGGAGAGGAGATTCTAAAAATAGAGGTCACAACTAGAAAGTTCATACTGAATTTATCTAGCAGGTATGTTTAATTTAGCCCTAACTTTGTTTTAAAAATTAATCTTTCCCATAAAAGTCCAGCATTCTGGGTGCTCTTGAAAAGTCAGAATATTGAGCAACATGTCCTTGAAGTTTCTCTTATAGTGCAGGCTCAGTCATGCTTCTTTTAAAAAAAATATATGGTTGGGTGTATTTGCACACACCTGTAATCCTAGCACCTGAGAAACAGAAGCAGGTCCATTTTCTGTGAGTTAGAGGTCAGCCTGATCTACATAGTGATTTCCAGGTGAACCAAGGATGCATAGTGAAACTGTCTTTAAAAAAAATAAATAGAATATATTGCTGGGTAAGGAGGCACATCCTTCTGTTATCCTGACATTTTCAAGGTGGCAAGAGTAAGATCAGAGGCAGCTTCAGATACTTAGCAAGTTTCAGGACATCCTGGACACAGAAACTTAGCTTCAAACAACAGGAACACAATGGAAAAACCTCTAAAAATCATAAATAAATAAATACAGTATGTGCTCTACAGTTTGCTATTTCCCTACTGGTGTTCATGTATCTCATATAGGTCTTTGTTCATTTGATCTTCTCCATCCCTCATTTAAGATTGTCAGAACATGGTGACTGAATAGCTGGGGGTGGTTTTAGGGGTAGGGTAGGGTCACATAAAAGGTAAGGAGAAGCCCAGGGATGATTCAGGATCTGGTAGGAGGACTAGGTGGAGGGAAGGAGGTAGCTGTCATGTGAGGCAGGGTTTTGTGAAGCACTATATTGTGACATTTTAAAGTTCTTTTTTAAAAAATGCCTTATTATTTTTCTGTGCAATGGGTCTCTTGGAGACCAGTCTGGTTTCAAAGTCATAGGTAGCTGAGGATGCCTTGGAATGCCTGGTCTTTCCACCTGTCCCTCCTAAAAGCTGTGGTGACAGGCGCACTAACTTTATAGTAATCATTTAGGTAGGCCATACCTTGTTTGATGGGGACACATGAAAGTATAGTTTGTGGACTTAGAATTAAAACAAACTTCTTGTTCTAAAGAATTCTCAAGCTGGCCATTGTAGCACATGCCAGAAATCTCAACACTCCGAAGGCATAGACAGGAGGCTTAACAAGAATTTGAGGCCAGCCTAGGCTACATAGCAAGACTCCATCTCAGAAAAACAAAACAAAACACCAACTGTTTCTTAGGAATGAGTTGTCCTCTGTTAGAGACGGTCTCTGTAATTTCAAAGACTAGGATGCTTCCTGAGCCTCAGAAAAAATGGTGTAAGTTAATGACTTTTGTTTTTGTGACTGCAAACTGCCTGCAGTATAATCTTACATATAAATGTGGCAGTGCCTGGATGTCAGCTGTTACTCAAGAATAAGCCGTCATCAGTGGTACCTTAGTTGCCTTGATGAGGTTATTCCTAGTGAGTACATTAATAAGCCTTAGAAATACTCCAGGGGTTTTAGGTAAAGATGTGCAGTTGCCAGGTATGATGGTACAGCGCTCAGGAGGCGGAGGCTGGATTTAAAGCCACCAGGGCAACATAGCAGAGACCATGTTTCCAGTTCACTCGTTGCCTTTCCCTTCCTTCCTCGTTTCCCTTTCAGATGTCTCTTGAAGAATTATATCCTGAAGTTAGGAGGGAGAGGAGTCTTTCTAAAGGAACAAAAGGAGGGTGGATGGGGAAGTTCTGCCTGGTGCAAGGGAGAGGTTGAGTAGGAGAGGGAGAAAGTTACTTTGTCTTCAGGCACCGTGTGGATGGAACACCCAAGGCCCACCACTTACAGGGTCGTGGACTGGTGGTAGGCAGTTGGATTTGGAGTTTGTGTTCTTCATGCTATGACACCTCTTAAACCTAGAAGTGAAGGGTAAGCTGTTCCTTGTTGATACTGCCTGTGTTTTGTACAAACACGTAAGATTGGAATAATGGCGTTAGTAATGTGCTTAACTGGATGTGTAGTAATGTTTTGCAGCTGAGAAGATGGACAGTGGAAACCAGAACGCCATGGGATAAGTGGGCTTATGTTGCTGGTTGTGCAATTAGTTGAATCTTGTAATTCCCTTATATGCATGGGATATATTCCAGAACACCTAGTGGATACCCGAAATCCTGACAGAACACAGAACTTTGTGTGCTGTGTAATTTTGCTACAGATACAAGCAAACCTATGATAAAGTTTAATTTGTAATAGGGACAGCAACAGATTAATAACATAACAGTATATTCTAATAAAAGTTCCATTAACGTGGTCTCTCTTGATTTCTGTCAAAATACTCACTATAGCCTTCTTGTGATCACATGACACAGTGCCTAGTAGTGAGCCAAGTGAGGCCAGTGACATAGGCATTGGGGAATATGATTTTGAACATAAACAATGTGATTCCCACAATAATTGATCCCTAAACCTTGGCCCCTACTGAATGACTAATGGATGGTAGTCTGTATGGCATGGATGTGCTGAACAATGGGACAAGATTTCCTTGATACTTTGAACAGTGTTAAAATTTAAAACTTATGAATTCTTTATTTCTTTTATAAAATTTTCTTTATTTATTACAATTTATTCACTTTGTATCCCAGCCATAGCCCCTTTCCTCATCCCCTCCCAATCCCGCCCTCCCTCCCTCTTCTCCCATGTCTCTTTCCCAGTCCACTGATAGGGGAGGTCCTCCTCCCCTTCCATCTGACCCTAGCTTATCAGGTCTCATCAGGACTTTCTGCATTGTCTTACTCTGTGGCCTGGTAAGGCTGTCTCCTTCCCCCTCAAGGGGAGGCGATCAAAGAGCCAGCCACTGAGTTCATGTAAGAGACATGGTCCCATTGGTCCCATTGGTCCCATTACTATGGAACCCACTTGAAGACTGAGCTGCCATGGGCTACATCTTTGCAGGGGTTCTAGGTTATTGCCATGCATGGTCCTTGGTTGGAGTATCAGTCTCAGAAAAGACCCCTGGGCCCAGATTTTTTGATTCTGTTGTTCTCCTTGTGGAGCTCCGGTCCCCTCCAGGTCTTTCTGTCTCCTCCTTCTTTCATAAGATTCCCTGTATTCTGCCCAAAGTTTGGCTATGAGTCTCAGCATCTGCTTTAATACCCTGCTGGGCAATCTTTCAGAGGCCCTCTGTGGTAGGCTCCTGTCTTGTTCCCTGTTTTCACACTCTTCTGATATCTATCCCATTTGCCTTTCTGAATAAGGATTGAGCATCTTACCCAGGGTCCTGCCTGAATTGTTTATTTTCTATACTCCTACAATTCACTGAAGACACAGAAAGTAAAGCTGTGGATAAAAGGGACATTTCATTCATAGTTAGCTCTGAACATGAAAATGTTTTTAATAAATAGTTTGGAGGCTAATACTTAAGTAAAAAGTATATTCTGTTGTATGTGCTTATTAGCAGTCTGATCGCTAGCTGTTCTCATCTGTGAGTTTGAGAGTTTTTACTTCACAGGATATTTTTCAAAGTTGAATGAGTTAATATTTGCCAAGTGCCCGGTATATAGTACTTAGTGTTAAGTAAGTGAAAAAGAAAACCTGCTGTTCAGGTTTCCCTGCTTGTAACATTAAGTAGCATATAATACACAAACACATCCCATCCTGAGGTTATGCCAACTAACATTTATGTACCGCCACGCCTAGTTTTATTGGTCCTGGGAATCTAGCTCAGGTCCTTGTGCACTTATAAAGTGAAGTGTCTTTCTAACTCCAGGACAGTTATATTGAAGCTCGGTAGCACATTCCTTTAATATTATCACTTGGGAGGCAGAGACAGGAGGATGTCAGTAAGAGATACCTCAGTAACAAGATACCTTGTTTCAAAAACTCAGGGTCTTTAGGTCCCAAGCTACACACAAACCTCTTAGTGCTGATTTTTATCAACTTGACACAAAACTAGAGTCATGTAGGAAGAAGGATCCTCAGTTGGAAAAAAATGATTCCCAACTGAGGGCAAATCTTTCTAGGGCATTTTCTTGATTAATGATGGATATGGAAGGTCTCAGCCCATTTTCCAAGTGGTGGGATTTTAGGCGTGTGTCAAAGCATCCTCTGGTTGTGCAGTCTGTTGGACTAACTTCTTGTGCACTGTGTAAAGTTGTCTTTGTAGTATTCGGATGTTGACATCTGTACCAGCAGAGCGTGTTTATTCTTATGGCTGCATCATATTTTGTGAACACTTTCTCCAGCACCTTCTGATTGGTTTAATAAAGAGCTCAACAGTCTATAGTGAAGCAGGAGAGGCTAGGCAGGAATTCCAGGCAGAGATAGGAACTCTGGAAAAGAATTCAGTGTAAGATTTGCCAGCCAGATATGCCAGGATTAAGAGACTGAGAGGTGACTAGCCATGTGGCAGAATGGGCATTAGTGTGAGGGGGTTAATTTAAGTTATAAGAGCTAGTTGGGGACAAGCCTGAGATAAGGCCAAGCTTTCACAGAAATGGAAGGTCTTTGTGTCATTATCTGGGAGCTGGCAGTCCAAGAAAGTCCTGTAAAAATTGGCACCCAATTTCTTGTGTGTATGTGTGTGTGTGTTTGTGTGTGTGTGTGTGTGTGTGTGTGTGTGTGTGTGTGTACAGAACAAGCAGGTAAGGAATTGTTTTCAAATATAATTCTGCTATGTAAGAATCCACATGGAACCTTATGCTTTTATCATATGCTTGATATCCAGACTTTTCAACAAGGATTTCTGTGCCTTCCTGAGGTGGACCTGCTTGTCATCATGGCTTGTGTGGCTCTCTCCTGGCTGTGATTCTCCAGTCTGCGCTGACTTGTTAGCAGATAATAAATGGCAATACCCACTGAAATCAGACCTTTTGAGTCATGTCTATGGTTGTGGTTTTAAAGCCACATAGTCATAGAGAGAATATAAGACACTTCCTTTCTGTTCAGCGTTAATACCCTTTCCCTCCTTAAATTCATTTAAAGTTTAGAGTTAGTGTTTTCGAATCTTAGTTGTGGCACTGTGCTTTCTTGCATTTAGTAGGCCTTTAATGGGTACTTAATGATATTTATTATATTTTACCTTTTGCTCAAAATGTACTGTTTAGAGTTCCCCCCTGGAGGTGTCTGTTGACCATTAGGCTCTTGATAGTGAATTCTCCTTCAGCTCAGGAATCAAATTTGCCCGTATTTTCACTTTGGAGGGTTTGCTAGAAGGCAGAGTGTGGCTAGGTGTGGTGGCACACCCTTAGTCCTTTTCCTACTCTGGAGAACTTGATGCTGTGGATCTGGTGGAGGCCAATACTTTGTGTCCAGTTTGAGGCCCACACTTTGAGAACTACTGTGCATCAGAGAAATACTCAGTTACAAGAAATGGATGTGAAAGAGAAGTTATCTTATTGTAATATGCATACTTTAGCTCTCCAACATCAGGTAGCTGTGGTTTTTCTTTTGTAGTGCTGAAGGTCAAATCCAGAGACATTTTCTTACTGAGCAAGTGCTCTACTGCTGAGCTATATCCCTAGGGTTTTTTGTTTGTTTGTTTGTTTGTTTTGAGGTAGGGTCTTGCTGTGTAGCCCAGATTGGCTTCTTACTAGAGGATTTATAACGTAGACCTTCCCATTTATTAGCTGCGCTAATCTGCCTCTGCCTCCTAAGTGCCAATAGTGTGCCACCAAGCTTCAGCACGTCTGTTCTTGAACTGGGAAGATTGTTGAGGAAGTAAATGAAGGCCTGAGTACAGATTCCCAGCACACAAATAAGAAAGCTCGGTGTGGCAGTACATGCTTGTACCCCAGGACTGAAAAGGCAGTGATAGATGGGTCCCTGGGGCTCACCAGCAGCCTATCTTAGCCTACTCAGTGAGCCAGGTTCCTGTAGAGACTCTTGTCTCAATACAACAAAGGTAGATGGCTTCTGAGGCATAGCACTGCAGGTTGACCTCTGACCTTCATGCTTCTACTTTTTGATACATTTTTTAGAAAAAAAACAGTGATATCCATCATCCTTGCTGTGTTGGTTAGAAGCCAGTCACAGGTTCTACCCTCAGAAAAGCAGAATGAACTGTCAAGGAGATACTGGGTGTACCTCATTGGTATAAATCACCTTGAGATGTGTGTACCATACTTTGGGAGAGCTTGTAATTTCAGTGCATTGAATCTAGTACAGTGGTTCACAGCCTTCCTGACGCTGTGACCCTTTAATACATACAGTTCTTCACGTTGTGGTGACCCCAAACAAAATTATTTTTATTGCTGCTTCATAACAGTAATTTTGTTACACTTAAGAATTGTAATGTAAATATCTGATATGCAGGATATCTGGTATGCGACCCCTTTGAAAGGGTTGTTCGCCCACAGAGGTCAAACTCACAAGTTGAGAATTGCTGACCTAGGAGTTAGTGGTTGTATCAAGATAGCATAGTCTGGCTTAAAGCAAAGTGATCTGTTTCACTAAAATGACTTAATCGTAGACCTTCCCATTTATTAGCTGTGCTAATCTGAATTTTATAGCTTCTTTATCTGCAAGATGGGGACAGTTAATCCTTACTTTAGTTTCTTTTCCTGTTGCTAGGATATAATGCTCTGACAAAAGCAACTTAGAGGAGAAAGGATTTATTTTTCCTCACAGTGCATGGCAGGGAAGGCCGGGCCACAGGGTTTGAAGTAGCTGCTCACATCAGATCCACAACCAGGAAAAGCAGAGGGATGAGGGCTGTGCTGCTGCTCAGCTGGCTTCTCCACTCCTCACAGAGTCCAGGATTCTCTGCCCAGGAATGGCCCACGGTTAAGATGGCTTCCCCACCTCAGTTAACATAATCCCCAGGTGACTCCAGGTTCTGTCAAATGGCAAGTAACGCCGTTCTCTCTACTTTATAACATTAGCTGACAGGCTGATGTGCTGTTCTCCCGGCGAATATACATGTACTTGTTCATATGTGCAGACATTTATATGTGTTTACTGAACTCCTCCTGCTTTGTGCTGGAAGTCTAAACGGATCAGATTAGGAAATTTCTATGCTGTCAACCCTTCTCTTTCTATTCAGGTACTGAGTTCCACGTTTGTATATGAAAGGCAACTCTTTTGGGCTTTTTTTTTTTTTTTTTTTTTTTTAAGAATAATTTTTAACAATTGGGATCTTTTGAGTTCTTTGCTGTGCTTAAGTGATGGGAGTGATGATTTTAATTTATGCAGAAAATCTAATTATGAATTGTCTTGCTTTTTACCCCTTAAAAAACAGCCATGGGAAATTTTGAATTCAGGAATTTTGGAAATGATTAACAAAAATCAGAAATGTCATATTGAGTTTGATTACATCTAAAATGGTAATTAGCAGTAAGTACAGTTCATAAGCCACCATTAATTTATACTTAAGTCACATTTTATGGCTTTCCACAGTTAGCTAGCACATACTTTGTTTTATTTTTGAGGCAGGGTCTCTCACTGTGTAGCCCCAGCTGGCCTGGCTTGTGATCCTCCTGCCTGGGTCTCCCAGGAACTGGGTCTACTACTATACTCAGCCTTAGATGTATTTTACAATATGAAGTATATAGGCCAATGCCAGATAGGTAAGCCAGGTCTTTTGTTAAGTGTAATTCAGAGTGAGATACTTCACAAGTCGAGGTCAGAGGGCATACTGGAGATGTTGGACATTTATTCGTCCCCCCACCCCATCTCCTCTTTCCCATCTCTGTTTTACCATGGGGATTCCAGGGATCAAACCTGTAGTCAGGCTTGGTGGCAAGTGCCTTAACCTGCTGAGGTCCTCTGTTTCCTTCTAAACACAATGATTTAGAATTATCTCCAGCAGTTTAGTTCCTCTCACTGAGCTACTGTTATGACTTCTTTTTTAAAAGATTAATTTAAATTATGTGTATATAGATGAGAGTGCCTATATGTGAATAGCTCAAGTATCCACAGAGACCAGAGTCACTGGATCCCCCTGGAACTCAAGCTGCAGGTGGTACTGAGCCACATGACAAGGGTGTTGGGACCCAAACTCTTGTCCTCTGTAAGAACAGTACATATTCTTAACCACTGAGCCGTTTCTCCAGCCCATGGCTGCTTTTTTTGAGCTTCATCCACTTTGTGGATCCTGTAGAAATGTATTCTCTTTCAGGTCTGGCTTCTCTTCCTTGATGCAGTGTCCTATACATTGAGCACCTTCTCACCTTCTAGAACACAGTCTGACCACTCTGACTAGGTAGTGGGGTAGTTGCATCTTCATTGGTTTCCTAGGGATGCCATAGAATTGGTGTGCAGTAGGTGGCCTTAAACAACAGAAATTCACTTTCTCACAGTTCTAGAGCCTAGAATACCAAGGTTCTGGCAGGGCCACTGTCTCTAAAAATGCTAGGGGGAAAATCTCTGCCTCAGCATCTGGTGGCTCTAGGTATTTCCTGGTGTGTGGCAGCATTTCCTGGCTTGGGTTTCTCCCCAGGGCCTCCTTTCTGTCTGCTCTGCCTCCCTCTTCTTCCACAGCATGGCTTATGTCATTCGTGGCTTGTCTTATCTTACTCGTGGTGTGTGCTTGTGTTCTTCCTTTGGCCTAACTGGACTACAGTCTGGATGAACTCTGGAAACACTGGTTTTACTACTCTGCTGTAGTAGTCCTGCACACCCTCTGCCAGAAAGAAAGTGCCTGTGTTTATGAATACTGTAGCCGACAGGTGAGGGAAGAGTGAATTCTGCTTTGTTTCTCAACTCGGATTGACAGTTTAAAAAAGCAGCTGGGTGTGGTGGTGCAGACGTGTAATCCCAGAATTCAGGGAGGGAGAAGCAGGCAGGTCCCTGTGAGACCAGCCTGGTCTACAAAGTGAGTCTAGGACAGTCACGGCTGTATAGAGAAATCCTGTCTGGAAATACAAAAAAAAAAAAAAAAAAGTAAAGCTTTTGATTTTGGCTGTTTGGCAAAGCATTACTTAGAGTAACTGTGGATTTCATTCACTGGTCTATGAAAGTCTTTTACTATAAGGTAGGCATAATTGCTTTAGATGACATTGCAGAGTTTCACATGCAAATAAAAATGATGAGATGCAATCACGCAATAGCCATCCCGAGAGAGTGGCCTGAAAGCTTAATTGGCATTTTTATGAGGCCTAAGGAATGCTGTTAATAGCATGACTAGATTTACATGCTGAGGGTTTTAGAGGCACTTACTTTCTTGGGCACTTAATCTGGATTAAAAAAAAAATCCTTTCTGGGAAGTGTAGAAAATAAGTTGACTCTAGCAGATGAAGTGTGAAGAGGGCCAGTGTAGTCCTAAGCTTGGCTTCCTATGGCTAGCCTCGTGTTAGTATACAGCAGGGTGGCCCAGTGGCCCATACGGGACGGTTCAGAGGGGCCAGGTCACTGAAGGTTTCTGGCCTGCGGTATGAATATGTTGCCAGAGGATGTAGTCTGTGCTGAGGAGCCTGCCTTGTTGAGATCCAGAAGCTTCCAGGCTGCCTCCTCACTCAGCACCATTTCAGTTTCCTTTTGCCTTCAAGTCAGGCTCTGCGTTGGATTAACAGCATATTGGGTTGTCTGTTGTGGGGTTTCTGAGTCTCCTAGCACCTGCTTTTGTGAATGAAGCTTTATTAGAACAAGGCCATGCCTTTTTTTTTTTAATTATTAACTATATTTAGAGTGGCTACTTCTCTTTAATGGCAGTGATGTATTTGTTGCAGAGACTCATTGTCCAAAGCCTAAGGTATTTATTACTTGACTCAACTGAAGCTCTCTAACCGTTGGTCTAGTGAACTACACGCACGTGGCAAACAAGATGAAAATGTTAGAAGAGGCGCCACAAAAGGCGAATGTATGGGAGCATAGAGGGAGGAGTTGCTGTGTCAGGGAGCGCAGTGGCCAGCTATTGAAAGGTCTGCTTTTTAGGCTCTCCTTTGTAGAGAAAATGAAAGCCAGGATTGAGGGGCTGGGGTTGCAGGGATTTATTAGTGCATGGAGAAGCTGTTAACCTTGGACTGTATTCTCTCTGGAAGCGGCAACCGGAAACACTTAAAAAGCCAGGTCACTGAGACTGCTCTAGCTGTGGCTCAGATGTGCTGTGGAGTTAGGTCACCTTTGGATAGTTCCCTTGGAGAAGTCTCTCAATTCAAGGCTGTAGTCTTGAGTACTTTTTCAGACCCTCTAGACTGTGGAGCCAGAGTAAGCTGTGGTGGCTGTTACCTGGGTTAGTCACCAGGTTCACATTCTCTGGGTGTACCGAAACATCCCAGTGCAAAGGCAGTGTTTAGCCAGCGTGAGCAAACACCTTATCCCGTGTAGCACCTTCAGTGGTTTATACTGTTCTCCCCTCAAGATGAAGTTTTGTCCTTCTCCCCCCTCTTGAGTCAGGGCTGGTAAGAATGTGTTTAAGTGGCATGTTGCTTTAAGAAGTATGGGTGTAAGTTGAGAGCACTGAGTATTGTTTAGGGTTGCTGTTTGCTTCTTGGAATCACACACTTCTCTTGCTATAATATACTTGACCATTGGCTACTATTGAATGTCAGATTAGAATCCAAGAGGATAAAATGTCCCTTTTTTATTTATTTTATGTTATTATCTTACTTATTCCGGGCTTCTAGACTAGAGGTTTAAAGTGTCAGACTATAAAAAGAGCTTTTTCACATTGAAATATCATCCAGTAAAGACTTTCTTTTGGCTCTAATTCAAAATTAGGAGAACTATTGAGCAGGGCTGTTTGAACAGATGGGGTTTGGACACTGTGCCCATTAGATGCTCATGCTGCGCCCTAGCTACTTCCACCTCACCTGAACTTACAGCTTTTGTACTTCCATGCGGGGGGGTGGGGGGTGGTGGTGGCTTGAAATGGGAGCTTTTCCAGTTTTTCAGGAGCTTCATCGTGTGGTAACTGGAGACCAGGACACTCCCTCATTTGCATAGAGTTTCAGACGCTTAAGTCTGGAGGCTTCAGGTGAGCTGTCAGGGCAGGTGCCTGCTCTCCTGTGGTGATGTCTGCTGTGTACTGTGATGGTGAAGGAGAAAGCCGAGTAACAGCATAGTTTGCTGAAAGTCATATTAAGACAACTTAAGGAGGCCTGCTGAAAGCCTGGAGATAGCTCAGGAATGCGATTGAGTACAAGCAAACCTCACGTCCATCATCTTTTTCTTCTTCCCTGGGCCAGGTCTTTTGTTCCAGATAGTTATTCCATTTTAGTCATAATGGGTTAGAGAAGTGAAAGAACATCACACCTGTATAGAGTCTTTTGACTATATAGTTACTGACATAGTACTGTTGAGTTACTGTTGGGTACTGTTGAGTTACTGAGCTAACAGTATTTTAATCATTTTCAGTTCCTGTTTTGTTCATATTTTAGTACTTGAAGCATTGAAAATATTGGCTGTATACTCATAAAACATTCTTGACCTTAACTCTCTTAAAAAATATTAGAGCTGGATAGTGGTGGCACACTCCCAGCCCTCAGGAGTCAAAGCCAAGTGGTTCTTTGAGTTCTAGGCCAGCCTGTTCTACAGAGTGAGTTCCAGGACAGCCAGGGCTACACAGAGAAACCCTGACTAGAAAGCAACCAATCAACCAACCAAATTTTAGCTACAATTTGACCTTGACTATTAATGAATTAAGTATGCTAATTAATGAGGTATTATATAACTATTAAAGTTATATAATAGTTATATAACTATTAAAGCTACAACTGCTTACTATTTATTTTATGTACATGCTAAACATAAACATAAAGTATGGCCAACAATTCCCAAACATTGGCTAGTTGAATATTTAAGTGTCAGGTAGATTAATTACATACTCCTATCCCAGATAACACCATCAACTTCTTGAGCATGGAAATGACTTTTCAGCAGTTCTGCTCTGCTTGTCTGTATTTATTTAGTTGTAGTTTGAGGTTGTTTTAAACTTTTTATTTATTTCATGTGTGTAGGCCCGTGCATGTGATGACACATGTATGGGAGCTGCTCCTTTCCTTCCACCGTGTGGTCCCTGGGCCGTCAAGCTAGGCTGCAGGAGCCTTTTACAGCTGAGCCGTCTTGTTGGCGTTTTGGGTTCTTCTGAGGCACAGTCTCACTGTGTAGCCCAGGCTGACCTGGAACTTGTCATCTCATTCAGTATCAGTAATGAGATTAAGGCTTGCATCCCTTTATCTGGCTCTTTCTACTTTTTTATTTCTTAATCCCTTTACCTAGTAGAGGACCTCCTGCAGTGTGTGTGTGTGTGTGTGTGTGTGTGTGTGTGTGTGTGTGTGTGTTTAGTATAACTTATGCAGATTTAATTTATCTGCTAAAATTTCTTTGCAAGTCTTTCCCCTACCAGTTCTTACTAAACATTTCATTTGGCAATTGGAGTACAATATTACCACACAATTACTCTAGTTTTTGTGTTCGCTCATTTATTTGTACAGTTTGCTGTGAGGGGGTTTGTCATTCCTTTGCTGCTTAGCACCTGTAATAATAACTGATTCTTAGATTGCACTTACTATGTACTATTCTGGGTGCTTTGCGTGTATAATTAACTTCCCAAATCCCGTGATAGGCCTCTGAGATAAGGGCTGTCACATTCAGTTCACAGGTGAATGAGACAGAAAGGTCACTCAAAGTTGTCCAGTAAGAGTTTTAATAATAGTGTGCGTGTGTGTGAGTGAAACAACTATACTCTACCCTGTACAGTGGTGGTGGTGCGCACCTTTAATCTTAGCACTTGGGAGGCAGAGGCAGAGGCAGGTGGAGTTCGAGGCCAGCCTGGTCTACAGAGTGAGTTCTAGGACAGCCAGGGCTACACAGAGAAACCCTGTCATGAAAAACCAAAAAACCAAACCAACAACAACAAAAGAGGGATGTAGGAGAAAAGTGTCTGGTCTTTGTTTAATGTGCACAGTATGCGTATCACCTATCCCGTATAATAACTATAACTTTCTCTTAAAAGTCTCCCCCAGTGCCAATGCCTAGAGTGCCGATGCTGTAACACTCAGCTGTATCCCCAGTCCATGGTGGAATGTCTTTACTGAAACACTGCAACATTATGAAGTTGACTTGGGGGGAAGGATGAGTCAGTGATTCTGGCAGTTTGGACTCTGGGCGTATGCAAATGAAACAGCCACGTCAGGATTGACTCCATGCTTTGGTCTGAGCTGTTTGCTTCCCCTATGGCCCTTCCCTTATGCCGTAAAGTAATATCTGACTGGTTGACAGTCTTGCGCTATCTATATTGCTACTCCAATCTTGTCTTCCAGAAGAGAATAGCAAATAAATAGATGTCTCTCCAGGGTTATTTCACACTGCTGTTTTCATTAAGAAATGCTGTTATATTTGTTAGTACTTGAGGGTTAACTTTGAAATGTTTTGTTTCTTAACAGTACAGTGCTTTGGATACCAACCCACTCTCTCTGTATATCATGCATCCATTTTGGAACACTATAGTGAAGGTAAGATTATTAATGATGTTTATCTTTGTTTAAAAATTTTTTTAGTATTTTAGCCCATCTTACGGAGTCGTACTGCTGCCACTCTGTTTATTTTTTGCTGCTCTAGTTATTGAAGCTAGGGCCCCATACATGCCATCTAGTCGAGCCACACAGGACCGTATCCTCAGCCTTCTTTTTACTTTTTGAAAAATTTGTTTTTAGATTTGTTTATTTTTTTATGAGTATGAATTTTTAGCCTGCATGCATGTCAGTACCATATGTGTGCCTAGTGTCCTTGGAGGTCAGCAGAGGGCATCTGGTGAGCTGGAACTGGACTTAGAAATGGTTGTGAGCCACCATGTGGTCCTGGGAATTGAACTTGAAAGAATAAGTGCTCTAAATCACTGAGCCAACTTTCTAGCCCCCTTTTACTTTTTAAATCAGGGACTCACTGAATTGCCTTGGGCTTGGAATCCTCCTGCCTCATCGTCCTGAGTAACTGAGATTACAGGCTTGTGCGTGCAGGCTGTGTTTTTCATAAGCTGTATCAAGGTGCCCCTTTCTCGCCCCTCCCCAGCCAACCCTCCCTTTCAGGGTATCGTCCTTTGGAAATCTAACTGTATACACTGTAATAGATCATTTTTATAAAAAGGCTTTTTGAAATTTTCTAAAATTAACTGAATGCTAACATAAAAGTGTGTGTATTAAAGAATCATTTAAAGATAGGGGTAGGAAGAAGAAAGAAATGTTCATTTACCAGCTGGAGCTATTGTTTACATTTTAACATGCATAACTCCTGCGTATGATCTTTCAAACTGATAGCTTTTTATAACCTAAATTTGTATGTTGTGATGTTTATTGAACAGAGCTCTCTTTAATTTACAACTATTTTGAAAAACAAACAAACAGGTATTTCCTACTTGGCTGGCTCCCAATCTTATAACCTTTTCTGGCTTTATGCTGGTTGTATTCAACTTTCTGCTTCTGACATACTTCGATCCTGACTTTTATGCTTCAGGTAAGAATTTTATTATCTTAATATATAATTTAAAATGTTTTGGGTAGCAAAAAATAAGATTAGTTAATTTCTGACTCTAAGATGCTTATGTTTCTGAAAGTTTTTAATGTTAAATATTATGTAAGATTTTGGAATTGTATATAAATTAAGTTGTGTTTTTATAATGTTATATGTTTCTGTTAAGTTTTAGAAATAAAGTAGCAATTTACCTATTAAATTTAGATATGCCTTCTAAAAAGCTGTGAGGCTTTGACAGATAATGAATGATTAGAAGCTGGGTGTGGTGGTACATGCTTGTAGTCCCAGCTTTTTGCATTCTTGAAGCAGGAAATTCAGGATATCGGGGCTAGCCTCAGCAGATAGCATAAGTTCACAAACATACAAGAAAAAAAAGATTTACATGTAGACAGCAGTTTAGGATTTGAAACTATCTGAAAATCAGTACTGAGTAGGACCCACAGTGCCTGTAATGCTGGGAATGACCCTCCCTATTTCCGGTTCTAGAAGAAAACCTGTATGCCTTCCAAAAGGAACAGTTTCTCCTTCTTTCTCTTCACTTCTTCCCTTTAGGTGATCCCTAGCTTCCTCTGAAAATGGTTCTTTTGGGGCCTTTTTGTTTTTGGTTTTTTCTTCTTTTCTTTTTTTTGTAGTAGGGATTAAACATGCTAGGCATGTGCTGTACCACTGAGCTTTAAACCCAGCCCATCTTTCAAGTTTTATTTTGAGACAGGGTCTTATTAAGTCACCCAGACTGGCCTAAACTTGAATCCTTCTACCTTAGCCTCCTGAGAGGCTGGAACTACAGGCCTGAGTCCAACAACCAACCTTTCCTAAAATATTTTTAATATTGGTCTAGAACATGGATTATTAAAACTGAGTTGGGAACTCATATGGCGTCACATCACAAAAAAATTGGCAGCAGTAAAGTATTTGTGAGCACTCAATCACCACCAAAATCAAATTCAGAATGAAACGAATAGTGAACAAGTCTACATTGCCTATGGCTGCACCCACTATTATTGTATTGTGACTTCACTGTAGCCCCTCTTAAGAACACTGCCCCAGACACTTCAGCTCTGGGGTCAGACTGCTTATGTTATGAAGTGTTAGCATTTTACTGAATGTATGTGATGTTCTGCTCTTAAATATAATGGCTTTTAAAATGGGAAGCAGATGTAATGATTTCCTATGCATTTTCAACATGTAATTATGAAATTGGTATGTCTTTGGATTGTATTGAGTTAGAATGCTTGATTTGAAATTGATGTATAGGACTGGACATGGTGTTACAAGCCTTTAATCCTAATGCTTGGGAGACAGAGGCAAGAGGCAGGTGGATCTCTGAATTTAAGGCCAGGCAGAACTATGCAAAGAGAGCCTGTCTTTAAAAAAAAAAAAACAAAACCTAACTAACTAATAGTTAGGGCCTGTAGATATAACTGTTGAAAGAGTTCACGTCTAGCACACACAAAGCCCTAGATCCAGTCACCAGCATAGTACAGAATGAAGTGGGTGTGGTGGTTTTTGCCTGTAATCCCAGCTCTCTGAAGGTGGAAATAGGAGGGTCAGTCTTTGCAATATCCTGAGTTCAAGATCAGTGTGGGCTACATGAGACCTTCATCAAGGAACTAAAATAAAAAACTGTGACCCTTTCTAAGCTGGAGAGATGGCGAGCAGTGGTTGAGAGTATACAGTTCTTGCTGAGGACTTGAATTTGGTCCCAGATCCCAAGCTAGGCAGCTCTCAATGGCCTGTTTATCCAACTCTACGGAATCAGACCCCTCTGGCCTTACTAGGTACCTGCATTCATGTTCATATATCCAGTCATTCACAGATAATTAAACAAAATAAATCTTTAAAAGTTTCTGTTTGAATGGCTGGCTTGAGTCTCATTTTAAAAAAAAAATGCTAAAATGAGTTTTGTCTTGGGATTGGGATAAAATTCCAACAATTTCTAAAGTGGCTCTACTTCAAGTATTTTGTAAAATAATTATGTAAAATAATCTTCTCAGCATAGACAGTTCTAAAATTAAAACTCAGAGCTGTTAGCAGTGGTACACGCCTTTAATCCCAGCACTCAGGGAGGCAGAGGCAGATGGATCTCTGTGAGCTCGAGGCCAGCCTGGTCTACAAAGTGAGTCCAGGACAGCCAAGGCTACACAGAGAAACCCAGTCTTGAAAAACCAAAGGAAAAAAAAAATGTTGAAGATGCTCTGTGCCCTCTACAATATCAAATATTTGGCCAAGCTTCAAAGAAAAACAAGCATGTGCATTTCATTAAAATACAAATTTACTTTTGTTGTTGTTGTTTTAAACTATTAAAACATTTTAAAACTATTTTTATTTTTGTTTCTTATATATCTTTCTCCCTTCTCTACCCCAATCCCTTCCAACATCCTAATACCAGGTAGGAGAGAAAAGGTTAGAGGGGCAAGGGCCAGAGTTCCCCTTAGCTACTTCCTGCTGGTTAGGGATGGAGCTCCTTGGGGCAAGTCCAGTCTTGATTTTAGGATATCAGGTGACTTCCTGTCACGCTCCATCAACAGCAACCAGGAGCAGAAGGGTGAGCACCAGTAGCATTCTTCCTTGGAGCCCCCTTTTATCTCTCTGGGCTCTGGATTTATTCCCTCTTACAGTCCTCAGAATTAAACTATCTGCAGCTAGCAAAGAGCCCCTCTCAGAGCCCGCACCAGGCAAATAGTTACAGTCCCATAACCCACACCTAGGATCAAAACAAAAACATGTTTACATATCATAAACCAAAACTTCCATAACATACTTTAGTCTTTAATATAATGTATTTTTTTATTTTATATGCATTGCTGTTTTGCCTGCATATATGTCTGTGTGAGGGTGTCGGATCCCCTGGAATGGGAGTTACAGACAGACAGTTTAGGGCTGCCATGTGTCCTAACAGACCTTCGTCCTCTGGAAGAACAGCCAGTGCTTGTAACCACTTAGCCCTCTCTCCAGCCCTACTTTAGTCTTTAGTAAAAGGTAAAATCCTTTTAAAGCAAAGTTGTTTTAAAAATTTTTTTTTTTATAATTTGTCAGTAAATCTCTGCTTTATACACCTATTTTATGTACACATATCTGCCAAGTTTGCAGATATGTTTTTTGTTTTGTTTTGGTTTTGTTTTGTTTTGTTTTTGTATTTTGTATTTTAATGCTAAGGATATCCTAAACACATATATTTTTTTTAATTTTATGAACTTAAAAAAAAAACTTGCAAATAAATCAAAACATCACACATCCAAATTAAACAGACCCAAACTCTATACAACTCAAAGAATAGGCATTTGGAATGGAAGCTATGGAGTATTACATGAAAATTTACACTTTTGGTGTCAAATATATTTATGTACTTATCTACCATACAAAACAAAAAATCTATGACAGAGTTAGAACTAGAAAAACAATTAGGTTTATATCCTCTTTCATAACTAATGTCTATTACCTGAATTCAGTTTTTTTTTTTTCCTTGTCCCCTAATATTTAGCCTTTCTTTTCCCTTCATGGAATATTATACTCAACACATATACTTGTTTACATATATACCTATATTACTGGTTAGATTCTGTATATAAGAGAGAACGTGGTTTTTCTAAATACATTCATTTCCTGCCAATTTTTAAACTTTATCTTTAGAGCTGAGTTATATATATATATATTACACACATCAAATTTTCATTATACAGTTATTATTTTGTAACTAGGAATATATTTTCTCTGATTACATTTAAGGTTATTTAAGGTGGGCTCTTACTACGTAGCCCAGGCTGGCCTGGAACTCTGTATTCTACCCTTTAACCTGCCAACCTCTTCATCAGCTTCCCAGCAGGTCACAGGAATTCTCCACCACATCTGTGAATTCATTTTTAAGTCTTGCATATATTATTCTTATTTTAATTTCATAAGTAAATATCTATCTATCTATCTATCTATCTATCTATCTATCTATCTATCTAT
>NW_026585644.1:33495769-33500760 GCF_907164565.1 Psammomys obesus
TATCTATCTATCTATCTATCTATCTATCTATCTATCTATCTATCTATCTATCTATTTTGGTGCAGGATCTCTCTAGCTTAGGCTGTCCTGGAACTTGCTTTATAGACCAAGCTTGCCTTGAACTCAGAGAGAACCACCTGCCCCTGCTTCTGGAGTGCTAGGACTAAAGGTGTGCGCCACCGCATCCAGCCTTTTATGTAATTTTGGAATAAAGATAAACACTCAATCTTGCACTACAATAAAAATACAATATGCCAGGGAGCTGCTTTGGTTTTGGTGGAGTTTATTGCTAAATTTCAATATTTTAGTTCTGTGTGCAGAATATGCTTAACCTGAAACTTAACCTGGCAGCAGGTGGAGTGGTCAGCACTATTGGAATTAGACCGCATTAAAATCGTGGTTACTTTCCTTCGCAGCACCAGGTCACAAGCATGTTCCTGATTGGGTGTGGATTGTCGTGGGCATCCTCAACTTTGTTGCCTACACTCTAGGTAAGAAGCCTGCAGATATTGGCTGGCATATCAGCGTGATTGAGCACTCATTAAGTTAACGTCTTCTTCTATGCTTAGTTCATTTTAACTAGGATCTATTAATGTCTTGTTCAAAGTGATAAATTTAGCTTTGAATCTGTGAAGAATGCTGTCACTGTTGGGATCCATAATAAAATGGGAATTGCCGGGTGACTGCTGGCAAGCCACATCTGAAAACTGTCTAGTGTTGAAGTAAGGCTTTTGTTTTCTTGTGTGTATTTTCTTGTTGTTCAAGAAAATTTTAAGAATTCTTTAGTGATTTTTATACACATACATAATATGTTTAGACTGTATCAACCCCCTGCTTTTCCTTGACACTTTTTGGATGCCCTTCTGTATTCTCTTCCCAACTTCATGCCTCTTCTCTTTTCCTTTTTAACCCACTGAGTCCAGTTAGTTCCGCTGTATGTGCATGGGTACAGCTAGGGCCTTCCCTTGGCATGGGCAGCCTACCAGGGACCACACCTGTGAAGAGAATTGACTCTCCAGAAGCACAGCTTACTGGAACACGGCTGTGCTCGTTTCCTTATGTGCTGTTTATGGCTGCCTTCCTGCAGTAAAGATCCAGTCAAGAAGTTGCAACAGAATCTCACAGAATATGCCCCACAAAGCCTAAAACATCTATTATTTGGCCCTTACCATAAGTTTTATCAGCTCTTGAAGTAAGACATTATTTTGGCTTTAAGTTTGGCAAGGAATCCTGACATAGAAAATGATTGATGGGTGCCGAGAGAGGCAGTGATAGAGTACAATGGGAAAACAGATAAGGAGGTGAGCTGTTCTTACTCAGTGAAGGAGTCAGGGCCATATAGGTGAGGCCAGTACTGCTCTGTTCTGCCAAGACTGCTTTGCTGCAGGAGTATCTGTGTCTCACCCTGTGTTCTTCGTCCTTCTTTCCCCTCTGCTGTTCTAACTAAAATATTATATTCTTCAAGAGTGAGTACTCTTGTTTACCGGTACACCCTAAGTTTCTAGAACATTGCCTGACACATAATAGCAGTGTAGTATTTGGTTTTCAAGCACATGTGAAAGAGCAGAGGTAAACCTTAAGTTGTTCAAGTCTTTTCAAATAAATATGGTCTGGTCTCATAGAAGCAGCGCTGCACACTGCTGCTGATGTGGGTGGTAAGAGCGCTAAGAGGGAACGGATGAGGTCAGCAAGAGCCTGGGAAACCTTAGCTAACGGCCACGCGAATATCGGGGCTTCCTCACTGCACTGAGTAGGAAAGGTGAGCAGGATATGAAGTGCTGCTGCCGTGTGTTGTCAAGGGCCGCCCTGAGCACCAGGGCGAAATGGGGTGGCCTGTGGGCTCTCGCTCACAGCGCTCCGGAGGGGCTGCGTAAGGCTCCACGCCCCATTTGCTCCACGCCCCATTTGCTTCACTTCTGCACTTTCTTCAAAGAGCCTGATTTCATGTAAGCAGTTTGTCGCAGAGTTAGTCATGAACTAACAGGAGGCAGTTTATAATCTTTATTAAGTGTCAGTATGTAGTACAAAAACATTAACTTATTTGGCACTGTAGTAATTTTTGTACGGGTAAGTATATCTTTCAGAATAATGGAATATCTTAAAAATCACTATTCTTAGAAAAAAAAATTACATTCTGAAGCATACTCAGACCCAATGTAGGGAGCTGGATGAGGTCACTGAAAAAAATGCACAAAATAATTAATGTGTTTTTTGTATTTGGTGATTTAAGCATATGAGTTGCACAGAAAATAGAAAATTGTTAGTAAATAGGAGAAAGATTTAAAAAATACATATTTCAGCTCCATTGAAACAGGAAAAACTATGATCCCTGTCTACCCCAGCCCTCCTGGTCGGCTGCCTTCCCTCTTTGTAGGAGCACTGCTGTTTTTTGTTACCCAGGCTGGAAATTTGTGCAGTTTCTTCTTGGATCTTGCTTCTCTACATATTCTTTTTAACTTGTCTGTTTTTCTTTGAGAGTTTCACTTGTGGCTCAGGCTGGCCTCTAACTTGAGATCCTCTGCTTCTGCCTCCTCCGTGGAAATCTGCACCACCGCACCCGGCTTTCTTTCTTTGCTAATGTTCTTGCCACCAGCTTTTCATTCCTGTTGTGCTCAGTCTCTGTTTAGGCTAACTGACTAGGTCCCTGTCTCCAACCTGTCTGTCATTCACACTCACACTATTGCAGTGAAGTTTCCTAAGCGTGGCTTTCCTCTTGTCCTCCTATTCAGAAATCTTCTAGTAGATCCTTCTAGTCCCTAAGCTTTTGAGGTGGTTCTGTTCTCTTTTTTTAGAGTTTTTTTGTTTGTTTTTGTTTTTAATAGAGAACCAAGTATGGTGCTTGACTTTTTCTTTTTTAATGTCTGAGTATTTTACCTATATATTCTGTGTGCTTATATGCTGTGCATATCAGGTATCCTAAGAGGCTGGATACAGGTTTACGGATGTTGGGAACTGCCGTGTGGATGCTAGAGGCGGAACCTGGGTGCTCTGTAGGACCAGCAAATGCTAAACTATCTCTCCAGCCCCTCTTGTAGCTTTTCGATATTGCCTTCACATACTGGCTTCTAATCAAGCTATATTTGTTGTTTGCCTCTTCTGAACACAAATTATGCTTTTTGACATCTCTAATATGCACTGTGGTTTTTCATCTCATGGTATATTGCTTGTAGCACTTTTCTTCTCTTGAAATGGCAAATTCTTGTGTCTCTTAACTACTGAAGTCCAGTTTAGTCTTCATGTTCCCACTCACGCTTCATCTGTTCAGAAGGCCAGATTATCTGAAGGGGGTCTCTTGCCTTTTGGGGCTCTTTCATGGTTGTTATACACCATGCTTTTAGTGTTTGTCTTATGTCCCTCTCTCAATTGTAGATTTTCCAAGGGCACAAACTCAGTTAACCATAAGATTCTTGCATTTTTTGTTTATTTACTTTAGTTATACATATTTGGGGTATTTTGCCTGTGTTTATGCATATGTACCATGTGTGTGCCTGGTGCCTGCAGAGGCTGCCAGCGTCCCGTCCCTGCAACTAGAATTACAGATGCTTCAGAGTCACCACATGGGTGTTGGGAATCGAACCTGAAGCCTGGAAGAGGACTCAGTGTTCTTAACTGCTAAGTTGTCCTTCTGTCCCTTTTGTCATTTTTACAGCACCAAGCATACTGAGTGCACTGTACAAGTTTGACAAATTTAATCATAGTATTTGCTGACTATTTTACTTGAGGGTTTATTTTGAAAGCACTTAAGATGAGGAAAAGAGTAGATCTATGAAGAAAGGACTTTATATCACAGAGGATGAAATGAGTGTGGTGACTGAACTACTTTTGATTCCTGGAGCAAGTAGTTAGAGAGCTTGAGAATTTGTGCCTAGTATGGAGTCCAACTAGAATGCTTTTAACTTAGATCCAAAATGACACGATTCAATGTAGTATGACATGAGTTTTTGGATTCTTCCTTAAGAGATTGTAGGGCTAGAGGAGCGATGGCTCAGTGGTTAAGAGTGCTGTTGATCTTCCAGAGAACCAGTCTGGTTCCCAGCACCCATGGCTGGTGGCCCACAGCTGCCTGTAATCCAGCTCCTTGGGATTCAGTGCCCTCTTGGCTTTCTACACATACATGCAAGACACACACACACAGTAAATAAATAAATGAAAAATAAATCTTTAAAAAAGGAATTAGGTATTTTATTTCTGAAATTGACTTTCTCCATGCTGATAAGATGTTGACTCTTCCTGTGATGTGTGTTTTGTTGCAGATGGAGTAGACGGAAAACAAGCACGTAGAACCAATTCCAGCACCCCGTTAGGGGAGCTGTTTGACCATGGCCTGGATAGTTGGTCATGTGTTTACTTTGTTGTGACGGTGTACTCCATCTTTGGTCGAGGACCAACTGGCGTCAGTGTGTTTGTTCTTTATCTCCTGTTATGGGTAGTTTTGTTTTCTTTTATCCTGTCTCACTGGGAGAAGTATAACACAGGCATTCTTTTCCTGCCATGGGGATATGATATTAGCCAAGTGGTAAGTATACGTTCTGCCCTGTGTTGTCAGTATGTTTTAAAATTTTTATTACCCCTTTTCACTGCTTTTAGGTATTTTTTACTTAGAACTGATCTGTGGGGCTGGAGAGGTGGCTCAGTAGTTAAGAGCACTGGCTCTTTTTTTCAGAGTCCTTGGGTTCACTTCCGAGCACCTACATGGCAGCTTAAAACTGTCCATAGCTTCAGGTCTAGGAGATCTGATGCCTCCTGTTGGCCTCCCTGAGCACCAGGCACAGTGGTACACACACAGACATACATGGAAGCAAAACACACATGCATCTGGGTGGTGGTAGCACACATTTTTAGTCCCAGCACTCGGGAGGCAGAGGCAGGCAGATCTCTGTGATCTACATACAGAGTGAGTTCCAGGACAGCCAGGGCTACACAGAAAAACCCTGCCTCAAAAATTAGATAGATAGATAGATAGATAGATAGATAGATAGATAGATAGATAG
>NW_026585644.1:33500770-33622126 GCF_907164565.1 Psammomys obesus
AGATAGATAGATAGATAGATAGATAGATAGATAGATAGATAGATAGAAAGAAAGAAATAAATAAATAGTTAAGCATGGCAGTGAACCCTTAATGTACCTAGCACTAGGCTTTAGCAATTATCAACACATGGCCTCTAGTTTCATGTACGTTCATGGGTGTTTTCCTAATTCTTTTACAGGAAATGTGGTTAAGTATTTTGTCATGTATCTCTAAGCGATAAGAACTTTAAACATATTATAATGCCATTATAACATTAAAATTTAATAACTCCTTAATGCTATTTATATGGTTTGTTTGGAATGATGTTTTTGGACCTATGGCCGAATTGTTGGCCCTTTGTCTTCTTCCTTGGGGACTTCAGTGAGTAGAGAGCCTTGTCTCATTGGATAGACCTGTGTCATTCTCTGTGCCTTTGAGTCTCTGCTTCTTGTCGTTTGCCGTGAGACTCCAGTAGAGAACTCAGAAGCTGGAGTGTGTTCTAATGGAGGTTGGGCAAATCCAGTTACCCTGGGACTGAACCGGCTTGTGAACGGCCTTTGAAAGGCTCCGAGTGGTGACCAGTTGCCTGCGCTGCCTATACTGTGGCTATTTCATGGCAATATTGGAGGGAGAAAGTCTTAAAGGCAGGAAGATTTGCCATATAGCAGATTTAAGCACATTTTTTAGTAATCACTTTGAATGAAGGAGTTTTCAGTGGTTAATGCCGCTCTGTTCTGTCTGTGTTTTTTTCCAGACTATTTCTTTTGTCTACATAGTGACTGCGGTTGTGGGAGTTGAGGCCTGGTATGAACCTTTCCTGTTTAATTTCTTATATAGAGACCTATTCACTGCAATGATTATTGGTAAGAAGCTCCATGTCGAAGCCTTTTTTAACCATCACTTTGTTATCAAAAGCCAGTGTTTGACCATAGCAAGTGATAACACTCTTTCCTTGTTCTCCAGCAAGCAGAATAACCCTATGACCTTGTAAGAGTTCTACCAGATAGTTAACGAAAACGAGTGTCTTTTGTTTTTGAACACCAAGCCCTCTAATCAGAGAGAATTACCAAAGTAGTTGCCAAAGCAATCACCACACAAGCTTGGTAAAGTTTATCCAGTTTAGTCTAGACTGTATTGGATGATTTACAGTTAGTAGACATTTCATACCTATTTCAAGTTGAAACTTGTTAATTTGAAAGATTAAGACAGATGAATTAATGGAGACTTAAAATGTGTCTCTTATGTCACTGAACACTGAAGATTTTTGGTTGGATAACCATCTTTGTGTTCTGTCTGTTGCTCTCTAAGAAGGCAACCTTCATGGTAAATAGAAGCCAACCCACCTATCTCCAACCTTGTACCATCTCTTCTTTCACGGAGCCTCTTGTCCCGCCATCACCTCAGCCCCCAATTTTTTTTTCTTCAGTTGTTTTTTTTTTTTTTTTTTTTAAGGCAGGATTTTATGTAACCAAGGCTGGCCTTGAATTTCTGATCCTCCTGCCTCTGCCTCCCAAGGGATGTGTATCCCCATACCTGACTTGAATATCCATTAAAGCACATGGTTAATATTAAAAAAAAAATCTCATACAGTAGATATTTATATATTTCTTTTTTAAACTTAACAAATATAAAGCGTAGCAAAACTCCATAGGACAAGTTGCCTGATTGAGAGATACACTAATGGTAGGAGAGGACAAGCAACTATTTTAAGTTTAAATAAAGAAAAACAAAACCAAAACTGCTTTATGCAGATAAACATTTGATAGATAAAATAGAGGGGTTTTTACAAAATATGTATCCCAGAAGCACAGAAAGGGTCTACTGCAGCATTCTTCAGTGTCTGAGCCTTTCAGTTCCTAGTTTAACAGGCTTCACCAGAAGGAAGAGGTAGAGTTGTGTTTAGATAAAACAGCAGATCAATAGCCTACATGTATGCCTTTTAATCTTTTAGTGATTTTCCTATGACCCCCAAGATAATAACCTAGAATGCTTTGCTTTTTACTACTTTGCAAACCACTGGTGTTTCCCAAACTCAGTCAGCTGTCCTGTAGATACCTCCTTTGGCTAAATCAAAAGTTAGCAGGGCTAACAGGACCACATTAGGAAGCACACGATGCCTAGTTGTCTCTAATACAGGTAGTGATGAGAGGGTTCAGGTATTGCATGTCACTTCCGACTTAGTGTATGCTCTTCACCTAGCAGTACTGGAGACATTGATGACCCTTGTTTAGCCATTCATTCAGCAGACAGTAGGGGACTAAAAGGTAGTCTTATGATTAAAAATAGCACATAAATTCAAAATGACAGTTGCAAATGGAATCCGATAACAAAGGTACCACTTTGTATTGTGACACCATTTCCAGATGCAATATATGTCTAAGTTTTACTTCAACTTACAAGCACTGGATTTTCTCTTAAAATTTTTTTTATAGTTATAGAAAATGCTCATGATTAAAAAGTGAAAGCTATAAAGCAATATATTCAAAGAAGTATAGCTTTTATACTATCTATTTTTTTTTCAGTTAGCTACTCTTAGTTTTGTTTGGTGTGTGTGTGTGTGTGTGTGTGTGTGTGTGTGTGTGTGTGTGTGTGACCATGTGGGGTCAGAGGGTGAAGCGCAGGTTGTCAGGCTGATGGTAAAGGAACTTTACCCACTAAGCCATCTCTCCAACCCTTTTCTTTTAATGTTTGGCTTAGACTTCCACTATTTCTTTATTACAAATAAGTGCATGCATCATTTTATCACCTTGTTTCCCCCCCACACACACACACACACTTGGTATACTCACGGTAGTATGTAAGGGTTCTCCTTCTCTCTTCTCCCAGCTTCCTGACCCTCTGTGGTCTGTCGGGAAGCTGAGTGTTTAGATTGTCTCCATGCTTTTGCTGTTGCACACATTGCTGTAGTAAACAGACTTGTGCATGTGTCTTTTTATATTTTTTTTCTGGGCAAGTGTGGAAGAGATTCCTAAAAGCAGCGTTTTTAATGAAGGACAAACCGTGCAGTGGTGTGTTGAATACTTCCATATTCCGCTCTATCGTGCTGAGTTTGCATGCTTGTGAGCTATTGTAAAATGCTTGTTTATTCATAGTTTTGCAGTTGTATATTGTCAGTTTTGTTACCCTGGTGGCTAAGAAATTATATACTTGTATAGTTCCAATCTGCCTTTCTTGTGAATGAGCTTTTCTAGGCTTAACAACTGTTTGTGTCTGCTTTTCTGTGTGATTTAAATACTCTAGGCCATTTTCCCCAATAGAATTGTTAATCACCTCTTTCTCTTAGAGGTACTTGTGTTTTGGGTGCATTAATCCTTTTAGTTGACTAATTACAATTTTCTCACATGTCTTTTTTGTTTTGTTTTGTTTTGTTTTCAAGACAGGGTTTCTCTGTGTAGCCCTTGCCGTCCTAGAACTCTCTTTGTAGACTAGGCTGGCCTCAAACTCACAGAGATCTGCGTGCCTCTGCCTCCCAAGTGCTGGAATTAAAGGTGTGTGCTGCCATGCGTGGCTCACTTGTCTTCTTAAATTTCTCTTTAAGATACTTTTTAATTTGGTGTTTTTGTTGTTTATTTGTATTTGTATTTTTAACGGGTGCTTTGCTTACATATATGTTCGTGTACTATGTGTGTACCTTGTACCTGTTGAAGCTAAAAGAGGGCACTGGATCCTGGATATGGGGTTATGTATAGGTGTGAGCCACATGTGGGAGCTGGGAACTAAATCTGGGTTCCCTACAAGAGTAGCTAGTTCTCTTAACTGTTGAGTCATCTTTCAGCCCCATGTTGATGGCCTATTTTTGTATTTTTTAATTCTACATGTATGAGTATTTTGCTTGTACATGTGTCTGTGCACCACAGAGGCCAAAAAGTGGTGTCAGATCCCCTAGAACTGGAGTTACAGATGGTTATTAGCCACCATATGGGCGCTAAGAACTGAACCAGGTCCTCTGGAAGAGTAGACAGTGCTCCCAACAGCTGAGCCATCTCTCCAGTCTCCCATCTTGGTGATTTTTATTGAAGTTCCTATGCGATAAGTTAGAAATGTGAGAAATAGGGTTTTTTTGTAGTCACATTACCCTTAGATTGTATCTCATTTCACTTAATGCTTTTTTTATGAGTTCTCTGATTATCTATCTACCTACCTATCTATCTACCTACCTATCTATCTATCTATCTATCTATCTATCTATCTATCTATCTATCTATTGCAACTACTCCATTTTCTGTATTTTAAATTCTGGCCTTAAATTCTGGCAGTATCAAAAGTCAGGTCTGCATATATGGGTTTCGTCACTATTGTCCACTTAACATTTATTGTTTAATAGATAAGTCCTTAACAGTTCTTTACAGAATGTCAGATAAATTCCACCTAGAAGAAATAAAGATAGTCTTTCCCTTTGGCAACTTGCGTAGAACACAGACTGTGTGCATGCTGACTGTGCTTAGAGCTGGTCCTCTCCCCCCACTAAGATACTATCTCTGTCCTTGCTCGTGATAGCAAGTTTGTTTCGGCCCAGTCCAGTGACTCGGAGCTACAGGTATCACTGAGTTAACTACTTCAGTCTTAGCCAAAGCAGGAGAGCAGGTGGCACATGCTAGTGTGTGCCCTGAACTTTCCCTTCCCCAGGAGCGCAAAACAAAAAAAAGACACTAGGAAAAACATCCTCCTCCAACCTACTGACACTCAGCTGGGGCCTGCAGCTCAGAGGTGCTGATTTGTTCAGGCTCTGACTGGTCAGCTTCCAGAAGCTGTGGTTAACCCCTAAGAGAAAGATTCTCAGCTGGGTGTGGTGGTGCAGCTTCTAATTTTAGTACTGGGGTGCTGAGAGAGAAGAGACTGTGTGTGGCTGGCAGAGTGGGTGATGAATATGAGTTGATAGTCACATAAAGACTGGGATGCCCACTTAGTGGTGGCAGGAGGAGTCACAGTCACTCTGGAGTCAACCACGTTGTGTTCAAAGTCAGAAGTGACACAGAACTTACCAGTAGGAATCTTGGTAGGTTTCAAGAGTATAGTTTCTGGGGACAGGATGAGCAGATGAATGTTAAGAACTGAAAGCACTAAAATGTAGCAAGTGATGGAACACGACAGGGTAAGAGTCAGTGGGTAGGGTTTCTTAGAATGCCCGTGCGTCCTTTTTAGGTTTGTGGGAAAATAAACATGGCATGGATATAGTGGGGAGGAGAAAAACTGAAGATTACTATAAACAGGAAGGAAAGGAGTGTTGTCTGCCCACCCCCTTTGTAGGAGCTCACGTAGATTTCCTTCTGCTGGGTTCTGTTCCAGGTGTTTACATGTAACAATCCGTGCAGTTTTCAAACCCTATGTAGTTGAAACTGCTATTTTTCTGTTTCAAAAATTGGGAAAGCGAGGCACTGAAAGTTGAATTGGCTGGAGTGTCGTGGTTCTGTGATAAGTTGATGGCAAACCAGAATGCAAGTCCAGGCTGGTTTCAGTCTGTGCTCTGATTCACGCAGCTGTCCTGCCACTCACTCTTTGCTTACAAATGCTGTTTAGAAAAGTAGTTTTGCTGTGGAAATAAATTTGAACTTGAAAACTACTGGCTCTAAAACCCTGGGCATTTGCATGGATGCCGTTATTGTAAAATAATAACTTTTGAATAATTGATTAAAGTAATTTAAATATTCTTCTTTTTAGGCTGTGCACTATGTGTGACTCTTCCAATGAGTTTATTAAACTTTTTTAGGTAAGTAATTTTTTTTAAGTTGCAGAGGCGAAAGAAAGAAAATCTAGCAGTGGTATAGCTAGCAGAATTTAAGGAACTGTTTAGTTTTTTGTAATCTGGACATTTAAAAAAGGTTTTAAAAACCTGTATTTCAGATCTAGAGTGAGAACATGATAATTGAGGTTATCTTTTGGCTGATGTAGTCAATTTAACTATACTATCAAATGCTCAGTTCTTTTGTTAAGGTTTTGGACTCAGCAGTCTTCAAGTTTGTCACTTTTGTGAGTAAATTTATTCATGGTGAGGGGAGTACTTTCTTGTTAAATACTGATTTGTTCATTCTTTTAATGAAGGATAAAGGTTTAGTTAATGAGATCATAACACTTCTGGGTGGATAAGGACCAAAGTTTATGGTTGTGTAGATAGATGTTTCTGCCTTTTGGGGAATGGTTTCTGAGGTAGGGGAGGGTGGGTTCTCAGTTTTGATTTGTGCACATCCCATCTTACTGGCTACTCTGACTTGTCTTGTTTTGTCAAAATATACTTTGTTCTTTCACGTCTCAGTAATTTTGCTCTGGCTGTTTCCTCTGCCACTGTTATTTGTTCTTCCTACTCATTCCTTTAGCGCTCAGATCTGTCTTACAGAATCTTAACCTGTGTCCAGACAAGTTCTGTACAGCTTCTGTTGTGGCTGGTGGCCATACATAGAAGTACACATGTTGAGCCAGGTGTAGTGCATACTCATAATCCAGGCACTTTGGAGGCTGAGTCTGAGGCCAGCCAGCCTGGGCTGTGTAATGAGTACCAGGTCTGCCAGGAGTACCCAGTATGATCCTGTCTTTAAAATAAAAAAAAAAAAAAAAAAGTAATGGCATTTAAAGTTTGCAAGCATACTGGTCATTTGAGTCATTTGGTTGGGTCTCAGACTGACCAAAGTAATGTGATCAATAACAAAACCAAGACTAGAATTTGGAGCGCTGTTCAGATGAGCCAACATGTTTGATTGCTCCCAGGGTATTTAGACACCAAGATGCACTGGCAGGCTCTCTTCAGGGCCTGTTGTGTGACACACATCTAAATTTTTTATTATTTTATGTGGTGGGTATTTTGCTTGCATGTCTTTATACCACATGCATGCCTGTTGCCCAGAGAGACTGAAAGAGAGTGTTGGATCTTCTAGAACTGAAGTTGTGAGCCTGTAGGTGCTGGGAACCAAACCTGGGTCCTCTGGAAGAAGAGTCAGGACTTTTAATCACTAGGCCAGTGGTTCTCAGCCTTCCTGATGCTGTAACTCTTTCATACAGTTCCTCATGTTGTGCTGAAACAAAATTATATTGTTTCTGCTTCATAACTGATTTCACTACTATTACAAATTGTAATGTAAATATCTGATATGCAGGATATGTGACTCCTTTGAAAGGGTTGTTCAAGCCCCCCAAAAGGTTGAGAACTGGTACTCTAAACTATCTCTGCAGCCCCATCATTCCATTCTTAATACAGGTGCTGACCATTTGGTTTAAAAAGTAAGAAAGGGCATGACAGGACATTACTTTAATCCCAGCACTCTGGAGACAGAGGCAGATGGAGCCACATAGTGAGTTCAGGTCAGCCAGGACTACATAGTAAAACTTTGTCTAAAAATAGAGAAGGGAAGGAAGAAATGGGGAGCGAATGGAAGAGGGGAGGATCGATGGAGTTAGAACTTCAGTTGTAGTCCTGGCCCTGGTAGCAACTGTAAACTTAGAGCATTTCATCCTAACTTAGCCTGTCTTTTAGTTTATTCACTTTGTATCCCAGCTGTAGCCGCTCTCCCACCCCTCCCAATCCCACCTTCCCTCTCTCTTCTTCTCCTATGCCCCTCCCCCAGTCCACTGATAGGGGAGGTCCTCCTCCCCTTCCATCTGAACCTATCAGGTCTCATCAGGAGTGGCTTCTTTGTCTTCCTCTGTGAACTGGAAAGGCTGCTTCCCCCTCAGGTGGAGGTGATCAAAGAGCCAGCCCATGAGTTCATGTCAGAGATGGTCCCTGGTCCTATTATTGGGGAACCCTCTTGGATACTTATCTGCCTTAAATGATGGTTCTCTGTGCCATAGGGTTGTATACAGTAAGAGTACATGTGAAAGGAGTCTGGAGACAATAAATGTTAGGCATGTGTCTTACCTGTAGCTATAACAGTGTTCTTTATTGACTTTTCAGAAGTTATAAAAGCAACACCCTGAAGCACAATTCCGTTTATGAAGCCATGGTCCCCTTCTTCTCTCCGTGTTTGCTCTTCACTTTGTCTACAGTGTGGATCCTTCAGTCGCCCTCAGACATTTTAGAAATACACCCTAGAATATTCTACTTCATGGTTGGAACAGCTTTTGCCAATATCACAGTAAGACTTTTGTTTGTTTTGGTTTGGTTTTTTTTTTAGACAGGGTTTCTCTGTGTAGTCCTGACTGTCCTGGACTCGCTCTGTAGACTAGGCTGGTCTTGAACTCACAGAGATCCACCTGCATCTGCTTCCCGAGTGTTGGGATCAAAGGCATGCCACCACACTGGCTAAGACTTTATTTTTAAAAAATCATATAAGCCAGATGTGGTAGCTTATGCCTATAATTCAAGGCCAGCTTGGGCAACATGAGAGCCTACTCAGAAAACAAAAATAGCAACAAAAAGGAATCAGAGCAGTTTTGAAAGGTGTTTGTTGCTGATCGGAGGTTGGAGGTCAGGGTTTGTGCTTCCTCTTCACTGCCATGAAGAAATAGAGTTATGTCAGGTCTTAGGAGGTTGTTTTGATATTATTCTTCACATAGTTTAGAATCTTAAAACTGGGAGATACTTGTATCTCAGCTTTTACCACACGGTGAAAAAATACCCTCTGAAGCATCTGTCTTAGTTCTTTCTCATCTCATGGCAAAGCACCTGACAAAAGCAACTTACTGAAGGGCTTATTTTGGTTTCTGCTTTAAGAAGGGAAACAGTTCACCAGGCGGGGGTGTCATGTCAGGTCACATTATCTGTCACTTTGCAGTGAGGAGGGCACTGCTCCGCTCACTTCTTTCTTTTTATTCAGTCCAGGACTCCAGCGCATGGATAGTGCTCCCCACATACAGAGTGTGTCCTCCCTCCTCATTTAAACCTCTCTGGAAACTCCTCCACAGACACGCCCAGAGGTGTGTTTCTGAGATGATTCTAAATCAGTGATTTTTGACAGTGGAGATGAACCAGCAGAAGATCCTTACTACATTGCCATAGTCTCTTCTGATACGTTCTGAGATCTGGGCTTTAAGGGTGGGGCCAAGGGCCAGTTGGGTCCATGAGCAATTGAGAATTATTGAAAATAGATACATTCTTGAAAGCTTCTTAAATGTAGAGGTGACTAGTTCTGAAAGTGCTTTGCTGATTAATACTCCCTCTTTTCCTCCCCTCTTCTTGCTTCTCCCAGTGTCAGCTAATCGTTTGCCAAATGAGCAGCACACGGTGCCCGACTTTGAACTGGCTGCTGCTTCCTCTCTTCTTGATTGTGGCAACCGTGATCGTAGGCGCCGTGTCCTCCCACGTTGAGAGTGTTCTTCTCTACACGCTCACAGCCGCCTTCACTCTGGCTCACATCCACTATGGAGTACAAGTGGTGAGTGATCGATGAAGCGCAGAGCAGAGCTGCTTCTGTCTGCCTCTTGGGAATATAAAGGGACGTGGGGAGTGCAGAGGAGGACTGCCAGTGTCGTTCTGAAGTGTGGAGGGTGGCAGTGGGGTTTCAGGTACTGTGGAGGGTGGCAGTGGGGTTTCAGGTACTGTGGAGGGTAGGCGTGGGGTTTCAGGTACTGTCTGCTAGTGATTAGATTACAGCAACTACAGACGGTTTCTAAGTGAGTGATGATGGGGAATTGGTTCTTACTCTAAATCATTATATAAAGTTTTCTTATTGAGAAAACCTTGTTCTATTCTTGTCATTATGTGGGACCAGTTAATCCCATTAGTTTCTTTCTTTGCCTCTTTAATCTGAGGACATTTTTATTGCCTGTTAATTTAATGTGGGGAAAACAAGTAACATTGGTTGATAGTTTTCCTCTGCCCATTTCTAATCCTGTGAGAGATGGACTAAGGCAGCATCTTAGGGTGTCTATTGCTGTGAGAAACACCATAACCAGAAGCAACTCAGGAAGGAAAGGGTTGCTTGAGCTCACGGTTCCGAATCAGAGCCCATTACCAAAGCAAGTCAGGGCAGGAGCCTGGAGGCAGGAACTACAGCCGGACATGGAGGAACACTGTTTACTAGTTTGCTCTCCATGGCTTGCTCAGTCTGATTTCTTATAGCACCTGTGACTATCTGCCCAGGGGTCTCAGCACCCCACTAGAATGTGGTTGGGCAGACCCTTTCCTGTTTCTGGTGTTTTTTCCTGTGTCAGTAAATCACTGTATGCAGAGGTTGAGCTCTGAGTATGCTCACAGAAGAATCAGGAATGTGTTTGTCATCGTCTTGTTTTGGTTTTCTGTAGGTGAAGCAGCTGAGCAACCATTTTCAGATTTACCCTTTCTCATTGAGGAAACCAAACTCAGATTGACTAGGAATGGAAGAAAAGAGCATTGGCCTGTAACCTTCAGGAAGTACTGTAAATAGATGCTTGTAAATACTTCATCCATCACCATTGAACTAAACTGATCTGCTTGACAGACATGGGACCTCAGTGTGTGGTATGTGGACAGCAGGAATGAAACATTATCTGAGCTTGTGGAATTGTGGACTTTCTAACTCCCAACTTTATTATTATTATTATTTTTTATGAAACCATGAGACATTTGGTTAAGCACAGTGCACATTAAACCAGCTAAATGTTCCTAGCTTCATGAATGAGTCCATGATATTTTGACTCATGTAGAGTTGAAGGTGATTTATGTTTAAAGTCCCCAAATTGATACACAACACTAGTAACATTCAGGTAGCCACAGCATGTCTTAATATTTGATACTTTATAATAGGTTGTTAGCTGTGGGAATGATAGACAGCCCAAATCTAATATAGAGGTGTCAAAAAAAAAAGTCTCTTCAGCCAGAGATGCCAGTGACTCCAGAACAGTGCAGTTGCCAAATTCTGGTTGCTTTTCAGTGAACGGCCTTTTCCACCTGCTGTGGGAGGTTGTCTAGTATCCTGGCTCTTATTATGGCTAAATCCCGATAAATGGCTTAATTTTTCTTTAGAGAGAAGTGTTCTGTTGATATTATTATAGAATGGGTTATAATTATGGCTTATCATTGTAGCACGGCATTGTTTAATTGTGACGTTTCCTCCTGTCAGCCGTGCGTTGCTGCGATTGCTTGAGCAGTGATTTTTAAGAAGGCATGGGATAAGTACCAATCTGCGGTACTTCCTTGTGAGAGGAAACGCAAACTGGAGTTAGAAATCTCAGAACTTCACGGTGACCACGGTTAGCATCCTGACACTGTCTGTCTGTCAGTCTTTGCTTGCTTTCATTCTCTCCTGGGGGTTGAGGTGCTATGGTTTTTAATCTCACAACAGGATAAAGCAGAGAGATAGCCTCTCTCCCCTAACTTGCCCACCTTTCAATTTAAAGAAAACTTTATGCCTTACTGATTATTTACTTCCTTAATATGACTCAAAATAATTTTTGAGGTTTACTGACAACATAAAAAATCCCTTCAGCTGTATTGTGGTTATTTTGTAAATCACACCTTATTATGAATGTGGATCTTTCTTTGGGCTTTATCTTTATTTAGTTTGGTGGTGGTGAGTTTTACTTGCTTATTTTATTTTCCACTGAATGAGGTTTGTGCTTAAATGAAGAGTGTGTCTTAAACCCTTTTCTTTGGACAGGTTGCACTTGGATAAAATAGGCACCACTGTGTTGATATGTAATTAAATTCATAACTGTTATTTATCTGTGAATGTGACCATCCTTAAATATTTTAGCTCATTCCTTTTTTGAATATCTCTCTGCTGCTTTGTAAAAAAAAAAATAATAATAATAATAACTAATTGATACTTCCCGTAAACACTTTTTAAATTCTAATCATTGTCATCCAGCTGTTGAAAATGAGTCCAGGATTTAACTCACAGTTCTGTGCTCAGTTTTCATTGTTTGTAGGGCTTACGTGTATTTGGGGACATTCTGTGACACAGAAAATGAAAGAAAAAATTGATGAGAAATTGATGTGGGAAATGGGTACTGATTCTGTGTCTGTCAATAAATTGCCATCATGGAGGTCAGAAAATGAGCCAGGTGTGTGAGGAGAGCTGCTCTGTGTACCTGCGCTCTGTAGAACAGAATTGGGTAACTTTGTTATAAGGTTTTTGGCTAATCATTTTACTGTTTTCTTGACCTTGTACACAAGAATATTTATTTGTATAAGGGAATATAACTGATAAATATTTATAAAATAATGAATCTGGGCCACAGGCTTTCTTCACCTTGTACAGTAGATTGAAGAATCATGTCCTAGAATTTTGAGGCTCTTTCTTCTTCTTCTTCTTCTTCTTCTTCTTCTTCTTCTTCTTCTTCTTCTTCTTCTTCTTCTTCTTCTTCTTCTTCTTCTTCTTCTTCAAAATGTGTTTGTCTTCTTTGTTGCATCAAGTGGATTTGAAAATGTTTTGTGCCTTTTGTTCTAGATTTTTTAAACATGTCTCTGTGATGGTAAAGAATTCTGTTAATAGTTTTGTTGACACTGTCTAATGGAAGAGGAGTAAAAGGTACTGCAAGCTGATGTATACTGTTTTGAGTGACTTGACTTCACAGCTTTTCCCAGGTGACAAGAGCTGCCTTTCAGGGAGCAGCATGGTGTTGGGAGCGTCCTCACACGCCTTCTGTGCTTGCTGGATAGAGGTCCTTACCCAAGCCTGGGGTTTGCCTCACCATGCTCTTGGACCATGTTACAGATACCATTACAAGTTCCTTTTCAGGTTATTTTTATGAAAAAGCCCTTTCAGGCTTGTCAGAAAATAATCTCCCAGTATTTGAGAGGATGTGGGATAGAAAAACATCAATAATATTTGGATAGAACCTGCCACTTGTGATCTTTCAATAATGTTTATGATCTTATTGCAGTGCGCTGTTTGCTTCCAAAAATAATAGTAGAGTCTATAGGTTTTAGAGCAATAGAGTAACTTTGAAGTAAAAATATAACCATTCTTTCTTGGCATTTCAGTATCATGATTAAAATACTTTTAATTCCAGTTTTGAAAAGGAAATAGTGAGCATGGTTTAGGTGTCACAGTACCACACGTAATATGCCATTTGTTTTCTCCTGAGGCATTGGGAAGAGAGGTGCACATCTGGGATTGGCACATGCTAAGTAGATGTCCAGAGCTGGCCGTGACTTGGAGCCTGAACATTAAGGGACTTTGTTGTTGTCAGAGGGGTTACAGGAGGAACCTTGCTTCCTGAAGCCACTTCAACTCCATGACCTGTCGAGAGTAAAAAGGTAGTTTGGAGGTGTTTTAAGTCCAGGACTACTTTTTCCCTTTAAATTCTGACTTGAAACCTACTTGCAATTCTTCCTGTCGGCTAGCCAACACCTAGGACAGAGAGCTCGCCGCATCCTGGCTGGGTTGCAGCTGGATGTTGCCACCTTCAGATGGTTAATGCCTTATATCTCTTGGCCAGTGAAAGACTGCAACAACCCCAGAGAAGATAGTAAAACCTGTGGGCTTGCAGCTTCTGATTTTGGGTCTCTGAACTAGCCAGAAACAGATGGAGAAATTGGTTGTGATTGTTTGGGGTGGCCTTATCTTCACTTCCTTGTTTTATATAACAAAAATCTCAATTGTTCAATTTTACCAATAAAGACTCAGAATCCAGGTGCTGGGGTAAAAAAGCCTGCTAGCGCAGAGAGGCAGGGAAGGCTCCCAGCTGAACTGCCTCTTCAGCCAACATCCAAAAAGAAGAAAGAGCTCCTTCAAACTGAATGCGCCTCCCTTCTACTTCCGGTGTGTCTCTCTATCCATCCTCCTGACTTCCTCTTACTCTCTGTGGGTTCTTTCTTATGTTCACTCCCTGTCAGCTGGTTGCTCACTGCATCTCTTGACTAAAGGCTGACTTTAGTTAATCTTGTTTACAATATTCAAGCAGAAAGCTCTTGAATTAAAGATGTGTGCTAGGGCTGAGCCACACCACAACTAGAAACAGGGTTTCCAGTAAGCAACACAATCTCAGGGTTTGCGGTGTGAACAAATATCCTGCAACACCTACTTCTGGGCTTGGTCAAGGCCTCTTTAGGAAATCTGTGACGTCAGACCAGAAGTTTCTTTGTCCCATGAAATGCTTGAAAGCAACATGCTCTATCTCTAGCACTCACAGTGGGTGAGTAATCCTATTATAATTAGCTGTCCCTGCTCCAGCCTTCCAGAACGAGGGTTGTTACCTAGTTGCTGCACCTGCACTGAAGTTCTTTGATGTGCATTTAAAGTGACAGTCCCAACAGTCAAATGGTGTTAACTAATCACTGAGAAACTTGAATGCGTGATGCTCTAGGAATTTTAAAAAGGGTAGTGTAACTGTCTGCTTTGCCTTTGCTAGTTGTGTAAGCCACGTGGTTTACAGATTTTAGGTGGTTTTTGCTTGTTTGTTTTGTTTTTAAATCATGTCTGACAGTGGTACAAATGACTGACATCTCAACAGGCCATGGCTTCAGGGTATGCAGTGAATTGTGGCCATCCAGAGAAAGCAGTGACCTGTGTGTTTCTTTCTCACACGAGCCATGGGAGTTGGACTTGCTGGCTGGTTTAGGTCCAGCGTTTGACAAACTAACCGTGACTTGCTTTCTGTCCTGCTTTGCTCTTTCATAAACAGATGTCACGTGATAGTACACCAGTGGCTTCTTGTCCATCTGTCTTGTAAGCAGGGATATGTTCTTTTTTTTGTTTTTTAAGATTTATTAATTTATTTTATGTGTATGAACACTTGTTTTCATGTACTACTGAAATCAGATTCCATTACAGATGGTTGAAAGCCACCATGTGGTTGCTGGGAATTGAACTCAGGACCTCTGGAAGAACAACCAGTGCTCTTCACCGCTGAGCCATCCCTCTAGCCTAGAGATAGATTCTTTTTATAGATGTTTGGTAAGTTCACACTTAGGGTAGTAGGAGTGTTGCTATTTGGAGCCCTCCCACAGGCAGCCTGAGCAGGGAGGTTTTGTTCATTCAGTGAGGAAGGCTGGGTTCCCAGGGTGGAAAGCGACTCACGGAATGATTGTAGAGTATTTGACAAGGGCTTGGCTCTCTAGGAAAATACCTTTGGGTTGAACAGAAAGGTTGCTCTGGGCTTTTAGAGTGTTTTTTTCCCTTTCAGAGAATCGTTCTTAGAAAGCTGGACCAAGTCAGAGGGTCCAGCAGTTTTGATGGCAGCTGGAGCAATGGCACTGGGAGTCTAAAATAGAAAGAGAAACCAGTGCCCTTTCAGCACAGTAAAACAAAATCAGAGATAGCGCTGAATCCAGAAAGTGACTAAATACTGTGGGTGTTCTCTGTCATGCTGGCCAAGATCTTGAAAGCAGTTTCTTTGGGTAACAACCAAAGTAAGAGTTGAATTGTGGCTTTTCATAAGCAGAAATAATCCTTCGTGAATGCTTGATTGTGATATTCTTGGTAGGCACTTTTTTATATCTAGAAGGAAGAACTTGTGACCTGGAGCACGTTTATTTCATACTTGAGGTAGCTGAGTGGGTTACAGACGTGGCCTGTTTTAACTTGGCTGCATTACTGACCTGTTGGGCTTACTCCATCAATAGCCATGAGCACCAGAGTGACTCGCTGACTCCACTCTCCACAGTAACATTTGGATGTCAGTTATTTGGTTTAGGTCCTCATCAGAGCAGACATTTGAGAGACAAAGACTCAGTTATGTATAGTGATTAGCTCATTTCAAAATGTCCCAAGAAAGCAGATTTCAGTATAGAACTCCGAATTCTAGTTAAAAAAAGAAAAAAAAAATTCCCCCCCTCTTTGGGTAGAGTAGAAGACAATAGTGAGCAAGTCCTTTAAAGGGGAGATCTTTTCTTTCCTTCCTACCTTCCAGTGATCAAGAATGGATGATGGTTGAAGAAAAAGAAATTACTACTTTTTTGAGTAAGGTTTCATGTTCAACGCTAAGACCGGGTGGCAAGAATTTAATTAGGTGCCTTTGTGAGCAGAAGCAAGAGTACAATTCCACTCCTTCCCAGGTACTCAACCCCTCCTCCCCCCCCTGCCCCCCCGCAGGAGCCGGTGGAGGGTGTTTGCTGCAAAGAATGAAATAAAGACATCAGATCTTTCCTCTTTCAAGTGCTTCCCACTCTAGTTGACCTACATAGGACTCGCTGTGTTAATAGTTCATGTGCTCTGTACATACACACACTTAGTAGCACAGCTCTTGTCTGTGTACATATATGATGCCGTATCTACGTGGAGTTTACCCTTGATTCCCATCAGCCAGGTGGTAACCCTCGTCAGACTGTTGCTTTGGGTGGACTTGGTGTGTCCATGGCCCACATCTAAAGCCACTTTCCTTCCTGGAGCCATAACCTTTCCCCTCCAGGTCACCTCAGGCCTTGAGAAAGCCCTCAGAGCATATCACTTTCCACTTCCTCTTCACCAGGGAACTTGTGGGCCAGAAAGACTGATTTCAAGAATGCTGGCTACTGTCTTCAGGGCTGAGGTTTCTGGGTCTGCCAGGCCCTGTTTGGGCCAGAGGGCAGCTTTGGGAGCAATGTGCCTGTGGACTCCATTGGAGAGATACTTGCTGAACTTTACCGGAATGTTCCAAGTCTTGTGATTCGATGTATAGTAGGATGCTTGGGGCGTTCGAATGTGATCTCTGCATTATCTGTGTTACTGTTCCCTGTTGCTAGTTCGTATAACCAAGACCTGACTGTTCCTTGTCACTGGATTCTACAAGCCTTGACTGTTCAACTGGATTTATGTTCGTGTCTGCTGCTCTCGACTCCAAAAGTTAAAGCAGTGGGTTTTCGATTGTTTAATTCTTTATTGCTAAATATTTATTGTAATAAAAAAATAAATAATTTTTAAATCCTTTTAATTGTTTTCAAGTTGTTGTTTTTGTCCTTCCTTGCTAGATGCAAAAGGGAAAGTGCTGTAGTAGGAAGCAGTGTCCAAGCTGCTTGATGTGTGGAACCATTGGTCAACCATTGGTCAAGCACAATAGTAAAGGTCTTGTTTGTCTTTTTAAGATGAGTCTTACTTAGATCCAAAGTGACCTGATTTCTTACATCTTTGTTCCACCTGCCATTACTGGGATTGCAGGTGTGTGCACTCTCAGGCCTGATTAACGTCGTGTTGACAATCCAGCTGAATCGCATTGCTAGCCCTAAAAAGGGCGTCGTTGCTCTTTTTCTGGTTGTTGCTTGTTTGGGGTATAGAAAGGTCAGCTTGCTTTCAAAAACCATCCTAGGTGTGACCTCCTTCAGTCCCACCCTGGTGACAGCAGCACTTGATTCCCTGGGGACAGTGGAAATAATAAACACAAACTTTTTTTTTTTTTCAAGGCAGGGTCTCATGTAGCCCAGGCTGGCCTCAAATACTGTGTAGCTGAAGGTGACTTTGAACTTTTGGTCCTCTTGTCTTATCTCCTGGATGCTCTGAGTACAGGCATGCCCCCATAGCCAGCTTAACTCTGTGCTGGGGCTTGAGCCAAGGGTTTTAAGTATGCTAGGCAGGCTCTCTACCAATTGATGTACATCCCTACCCTCTAGTTTAAGTTTAAAAAACAAAAAAAACCTTTCAGCTGTGTTCAAGCTCGATATAGCTCCTGGCTCTCTGGCTTCCTCCATTCCTTCCTTCATAATTTTTGAAAGATGCATTTATTGGCAGTAGGGCTATGCCCCTGCCCACGTGTGGATGTCAGAGGATAGTCTTTGGAATTTGCTTCTCTCTCAGTATGGAGGGTCCCATGGATGGGACTCAAGTGGTCAGGCTTGGTGGCAAGCAAGCACCATCATCCACTGAGCCATCTTTCTGGCCTGGCTCCTTCATTCATACCTTAAAGACAATACTAAAGAAGTTTTTAGGAAAAGAAATGAAATTGGATAAAGATTTCCTTCTGGGAATCTGATTAGTAAAATTTACACAAATTGGGATGTACAAATAAACCGAGAAGTTTCTAAAAGGTGTGATAGGTTTTCTGACATCCTCAAACTCCAGTTAAGGTTATTTGGTATAAACATACAGAAATAGAATCATATAATCAATGTGTTGTTTCTCCCCACACACACACACACACAAAATAACCTAAGCAGCTAGATATGGTGATATGTACATTATCCCAGAGACAGGAGAATTATCCTGGACCTACAATGTGAGCGAACGCCAGGCTAGCCAGAGCTACCCTACCTGTATCAACAGACAAAGCTCTGTGTGTGGTGGGGTCTGCGACTGTGGGTTTAGTGGGTTCAGGAACACACTGGCACAGCCAGCTGCCCACCCAGGTTAAAGCACATGGCCCTTAAAGGCAGCTCTCTGCACCATGATGGGGTTTGAAGATGTTCACTGATGTGTTGTCCTTGAAGAATGAGCAGTGGAAGCCCACGCAGGGACAGTGCCCATTACAAGACATCCTGTTCTGAGCTAAGATCAAAGAGCCCAAGGACTGCACTGTATCCTTGGCCGGGATGGGGATAACAAGAATGCCAGCGCCATGGTTCCTACTGTTCCTACATTCAGCCTGTGATAACCAGAAGCCCTTTCTCCTTATTGCTATGGATTCTGTTGATACAGGGGGTGACCATTTGGGCATCTAGGTCTTTCCTGAATTAATCTCCAGACAGCTGTCAATCTGTTGTAGCAAGTTACTCCCATAATTCCCAGCTATCCATTCGTCCCCCTTTCAGATGATTAACAGATGAGCTGTCGTCAGCCATGAATGGACTGTTCCACATGATAGTCACAGACTCTGGTTAAATGTTCCCTATGTCTTTTCCTTCTGTGGGTTTATAAGGCATTTCTCAGAACAGGCCCACCTTTGGAATCTACAGGTAGTGTATGCTGGTCAGTAGCAGGACTAACCCTTTGCCCCTTCCCTAAATCCCTCTCAGCTGTGACAGCTGTACTCTTGCCTGCCTCTGCCACCGAAAGCAAAAACAAAAGACAGGAGTAAGCTGACAGTTTTATCTTAGCCTCGCCACATAGCCCAAGCTGGTCTTGAAATAAATCAGTCCTGCCTTAGTTACCTCGGTACTGAAGTTACAGGCCCAAGCTTTCATCCTAATTATGCCCCTTGTAAAGGTGTATGTGTGTGAGTGTGTGTGTGTGTGTGTGTGTGTGTGTGTGTGTGAGAGAGAGAGAGAGAGAGAGAGAGAGAGAGAGAGAGAGAGAGGGGCAGAAGAGGGTGCCAGGTCCTGTAGAGCTGGAGTAGAGGCATTTGCGAGCCACTCAGTGTGAATGCTGGGAACTGAACTCAGGTCCTCTTGAAGAGCAACAAGTGCTCTTCATGGTTGAGTCATCTCTCCTGTTGTTTCTTGCTTTTTTGAGATGGGAGGGGGCAAGTCCAGAGCCTCACACATACTAGGCAAACTGCCTCTTAACTTCCTTTTTAAAACAGCTGCCCCAGATATGGAGAAGAAAGGAGAGAGATCTAATAGTAGTGGTCAGTACCCAAACAACAGAAAAATGGGAGTCACTGTCTTCCCACACAGGAAGCTAGGCTGATAGATACCTGGTATGGCTTTGGGCCATTATTACCTAGTATTCGTACTGATCACTTGTCATGGGTCTGTGTCGTCCCCCCCCACACACACACACACACTATGTAGACCAAGATGGCCTTGAACTCCTAGAGAGCCTCCTGCCTCTGCCTCCTGAATGCTGGAGTTAAAGGCATGCACCACTGTGTTTTTTTGGTGGTGGTGGTGGTGGTGTTTTTTGTTTTTTAAGACATGATCTCATGTTCTCCCAGGCTCCCCTCTAACTCACTATATTGCCAGAGATGCTTTTGAACTTCTGAGTGTCCTCTGACTCCCAAGTTCTTAGAATTTTATGGTACTTTTGTTCTTTAATTTGTGCCCTGTGTGGCAGTTCATTCCCGTTGACAATCTCATGATATCCTTGTCACGGCCAGAGCTAGCCAAATACATGTACAAGCACACACAGACATACGGCTTCATGAATGTTAGGGGCATGAGCCAGAACCTAAAAGAGCCTAGATCCTTAGGAAAGTTTAGTGCCTGAGGTTATAACAAAAGAGAGCTTTAGTAGAAGACCCTAAATCGTAGAAGCAGCTGCCCGTTTGCACCATTGCAGACTTGAAAAACTGATGTTTAAAATGCATTAATAGAAAAAAAAATGGCTCCGCTTGCCTCTTGGCAGGACTTGGTCACAAAGGCTTATCTTCGTGGCCTGATTTTTGAGTCGAGTGGACAAGGCAATATTTTCTTGGCAGCTAAGGAAATAGCCCTCAAGGAACTTCGATTCTTCCAAGGTGGCAGGGTGGGTCCATGGCTAGTGTCTGTATTCCAACTGCCCATTGATTAGCTGTCCATGTCTGATGAGGTGAGGGCCAATCAAAATAATACTGGTACAGTTTGGCTTGAAAGGCCTTCGGGCTGGAGATAGAGTCTCAGGACAGGGCCCCCATCTAGATGTGTGAGTCCCTAGGTTCAGTCTCTGATGCTATGAAAGTAAAACTCCGGGGTGTTAGCTTTTGGGATTGTGTCTTGCAACTTGGAAGTTTTTACAATCCTGCCTAGGTCTCCCAGATTGTGAACTGCCATGTCTGGGTATTTAAAGGATTTTAAGTGTGTGTGTGTGTGTGTGTGTGTGTGTGTGTGTGTGAGCGTGCGAGCATGTGTGTGCAGATCATCAAATTTTTAAATAATTAATTAATTATTAAGAGGCAGAGTCTCATTCTGTAGCTCAGGATGACCTAGAACACACTCCTGAGTGCTGGGATTATGGACGTGGTGTTTTTGTTTTATTTTGTGTCTCCTGTCCACGTTGCTCCCACCTACCTACCCCACTTGCTGATTTTGACAAACCCTTTACCACGGAGCTCTATCACAAGCCCACAGGCATGGTTTTAATTCTTAATGAGAACATTAAAAAATGTTTTTTATACATATGCATCGTGTGAAGGTCAGAGGACAACTCTTCAGAACTGATCCTTTTTCCATAGTGTGGGTCTGAAGGACTGAACTCAGCCATCTCTCTGGCCCAGGAACATTATTTTTGTTGAAAAGGGGACACACGGTACCTAAGGAATAATGTTCAGCAGACTGCTGCTTTGAGAGAGGGTGGCGTTCTGGGTCCCTTCCCCCAAACCATTTTCCTGCACCCTCCTCTTTTTCGATAAGTAATGCCTGCAGGAGATCATAGTCGGGTGTACACTTGGGTTCACGCTTCCAGAATAAAGCAGTGGGCTGAGGTGGTTTCGCACAGCTGGGATACAAACGTACAGATCTTGGTGCGAGACAGAAAAGATGGACCCTGGCGCCCACGGGACAACTCCTCCAGCTGTGGGTCATGTGACTGCTTTCCCTTGGCAACGGCTTGTTCCTAGCAACCAGGCTGCTGGTCCAGGCGAGCTGCCAGTGGACGGGAGGTCGCCGCCATGAATCCGTCAGGAAGCATTGGGGTCCTAGACCAGGGGGATGGGGACGAACATACATCCAACACCCCGATTCTTGGGCCCTCCGTGAATTCGGAAAACCCGCAGGAGCGCATCTTGGCAAGGCGCCTGCGCATCGCTGCCCGCTTGGAAGCCCGAAGGCGGTGAGCCCGGTGGTGGGGTGGTGCTGTGAGGGAGCTGGGGGACCGGCTGGGTGGGAGCTCTGTGGTGAGGGGCGGGTGGCTACGTGTGAGCGGGAGAGCTTTTCTTCCAGAACATTTAAGCACTGAGTTTTGAGACAGCTAGGGCTACATATGGGCTACCTTGTCCCAATATTTAAAAATAAAAGATTCTAGGCTAGATTTAGTCCAGAGGCTAGTTTGCTGACCTGATGTAATGGGGATTGTTCTGTGAAAGATTCAGTTATCCACAATCCACTGAGAATACCTTATAACAAAGGCCAAGACGACGACCACAGCCTGTGAGCCTGTGTGATTGTTCCACGTAGAGGCGAACACCTTGATCCTTTTTAAAAATAGAAAATAAAATAAAGTCGGGTGTAGTGGCTCATGCCTTTAACCCCAGTGCTGGAGAGGCAGAGGAGGACAGATCTCTGAGACCAAGGCTAGCCTGGTCTACATAGGAAGGCCTTGTCTCCTCAAAATAAAATAAAATATAGTAAAACTTTCAGTTAATGGCCAAAGTCACTGGGCCCTAGGCCATGTCAGTCTGCTGTGGTGAACCTGCTTGTTTGTGCTTGCAGAGACTGATAATCATTTTCCAGAATCCATCCAGGTATTGCAAGCTCCAGGCCTGTGAGCTAAGCGGTGCTGTGCTGGGGATCACCACGCCTGCATCCCCGGGCCCTGCTCCCTTTGTTAGCTTAGGCACAGTCAAAGGGGCATCCATTTGGCTCCCATGCTATGAAAGCCCTTATCTTCTGGTCACCAGAGTTAATGTGGCAGGTTCCTCAATTTCTAAGTAGTTCATTCCAGTCTTACTTTTGCGGAGAGAGAGGAAAAAAAAATGATGTTTGGCTGAGTCTACAGGTCCAGCGGAAACCTAAGATGAAGGCTGCCTGTATGTCTTCCTCCTAGGTGGGCAAGGCCACGGTGATGGTTTGCATCTCTAGGTACCAGTGGTAACTGAGATCTTGTTTTAATTGTCCTAAAACTGCCTGGATAGGTATTCTCCTCCTCACCAACACTTTCCTAGTGACCATCGGTCTTCTCAGGAAGGGCTAGGAGCATCATTACAGTGTGTATTTGCCACTGTGTTCCAGGCTATTCCTCCTGGGAGCCCTGCTACCACTTTAGTTAACAGGTTCTGAGGTGAGAACCGGGGTCGGTTTAGGAACTGGGCCAGGCAGGGCTGTCCTGCAATCGGTGCTGCTTTCTTTGGTTAGCAGATGGACTGGACCCTTGTCTGGCCTTCTGTTTGGCTCCAAATGATGCCAAATTTAACCGTCTTCAAAGCTGTCTGCGGATCATGGTCTTGACTGTCACAGTGGCCTTTGACAATGATACCAGGGATTCAGTGAAGATCACATGACAAAACTTCCCCCAGGAAATTTATACTCTAATCAACAACGGGCATAAGTAGTGCTGTAAGTGTGAGATATGACAGGGACAGAAATGACTGCCTATTCTTTTAGGGGAGCCAGGCTTGATCTTTAACACCCCAAGGCAGTTCACAATTGTCTTAACTCCAGTTCCAGTGGAACCAAATGCACCTCTTCTAGCTTCTGTGGGCACTAGGCAGGCACGTGGCTACACAGACATACAGGCAGGCAAAACACCCTTTCACATAGAATAGAATAATAATATTAATCCTGTTCAGCACAATGGAGGAAATAGGCCTACTCCAGGGTAAGGGGGAGGGGTGCAACTCAGTGATTTATCATGTGGCAATTCCCAGCACAAAAGGAAGGAATGAAGGGAGTGAAGGGGAGAGCAGAGAAAAAAAAGAGAAAAGCAGGAGGAGGAAGGAAGAGAGGAGGAAAGAGGAGTCCTTTCCAAAGTATATCACTGCAAAAGTCCAGAATACCAAGCCCAAAGAGAAGTGTCTAGAAGCTTCCAGAGTAAAGAAAATGCACCAGGTGCTGTCCATACCAGTGACACCAATACTTAGGAAGCTGAAGCAGATGGTTCAAGAGTTCCGGGCCATCCTGAGCTACAGAAGGAGACCCTGCCACAAGGAAACCAACAACAAGACAGGATAACCGAGGGTGATCACGTCCAGCCTCTGTGTGGGTGCTGGAGGCTGGAGGTTTGAACTCAGGTCCTAGTCCTCATGTTTCTATCTTCCCCGGTGGAAGTGGGTGGTTTCTGTTTTGTTTTTAGATTTATTTTCTTTTATGTGTATGAAGGCTTTGCCTGCATGAATGCATGAGCACTGCATTCCTGCCTCGTGCCCGAGGAGATCAGATGAGGGTACTGGATCCCTGGAACTTGAGTTGTGAATAGGCATGTGGGTGCTGAGAGCTGAACCCAGGTCTTCTGCGAGAACAAGTGTTCTTAGCCACCAAGCCATCTCTCCAGCCTTGTAGTGTGTATCTTAGCAGATTTTGGTTTGGTCTCACTTCATTTCAAGGGTCTCTTAGTCACATGTGGTGAGTGCGATCCTATGGGCTAGCACAGTGCCCAGGTTGGAAAAAAAAAGTGAATTAAAGCAGCAAGGGAGGGGGTCATGGTAGCAGTAATCCCAGCACTCAGGGAGGCAGAGGCAGAAGGATCTCTGTGAGTTTGAGGCCAGTGGGGTCTATAGAGTGACCCCAGGACAGCCAAGGCTGTCTTGGAAAAAAAAAATCAAAAAACAAACAAACAAACAATGCAGCAAAGGGACTGAAATAGAAACTCGGGGAGAATTTGTAGCAGATCTGGACAGAAGTCACTTTCCTTTCTGAACTCCTGATCTTTGTTCAGGGACTAGCTGGGAGTATTTAGATAGAGTTGGTTATTAATTAATTGATTGATGGCCAAGGTAGGAAGTTTGAGGTGGGGGCTGGCAGACAGTTAAGTTAGCCTGGTAGTGGCCTAGCAGAAGGGAACAATTGGTGTTCTTTCCAGAAGAGCGAGGGCTAGGTTCAGATCAGGGAAACTGAGTCAAAGGACACTGCTGAGATGGGTTTGGGTAAGACTGGATCGGTCGCTGGGCAATGGTGGCCTTTAATTCTAGCAGAGGCAGAGGCAGGCAGATCTCTACAGAGCGAGTTCCAGGACAGCCAGGGCTACACAGAGAAACACTGTCTCTGAAAAAAAAAAAAAAAAAAAAAAAAAAGAAAACAAACAAACAAAAAAAAAACCCAAACCGAAAAAGACTGGGAGCCCAGTGTGGCTGCCAGCTCTCTTATCTCCAAAAGGGGCCATACCATGGCAGAGCTGGTGGACTTTGAACACAGTGGGTGGAGCCGAGGACACTGGAGGAATCTCTTGTTTCCTAATGAATGCTGGAATCCTGGCAGCTTCCTTCCTGGAGCAGCTCAAGAGCCCGTATGCCTACTTAGGCCTTGGGAGTGAGGAGGCTGCTTGGGAGTAAGCAGCTTGGGGGTGGCAAGCTCATTGCCTGGTACCTCCTTGGAAAATTCCAGACCTTTCTCTCCTCTCTCCCTCCCTCCCTTCCTTCACCATGTAGCCGAGGAGGTAGGAGGCCTGGTGCTCGCCGTGTGGCCCACACTGCCCCTGAACGTGTGCTCTTCTGTCTGTCTTACTTTCTAACTAAAATACAAATTCTTACTGCAGCTTTAGGGCACAGACCTGTTTCTGGGAGCCCTAACATGCTGGGCTCTAGGCCAATTAAAGAGAGCAATTAATGGGACGAGACAGAGAAAAGGGCTTTAACTAATATGATCACACTGGGATGCTTAGTGACCCCAGGTTTATCATGTCAGTTCTGATTCTGAAGGCCCCTACAAGCCCTGTTCGAGGCCACCACATGCCTTACTGTTCGCATAAATAAAAACAGACTGTGAACGAACACTTATGCACAAGTTGTTGGTTTGTTCCTTTCTGTCATCGTCGACGCAGGGTCCCACTCTGTAGCCCAGGCTGGCCCGGAACTCACAATAATTCTCCTGCCTCAGGTTTCCAATTGCTGGGATTACAGGTGCAAGTAATGATGCGTGGCTGAGGCGGGAGATTTAATTAGAAAGAAAAGCCACGGAGGAGGAGGAGACAGGAACGGCACTGGCTTGGGTGGAAGGACTCAGGTTGCTGCCAGCAGAAAGAGCGGGGTAGCAGAGAGATGGAATATGTCAATGATGAGGATAGCCTAACAAAAATCTGGTTCAAGGGAATTGATGGCCGATTTGTCCTTGGAGACATCCTGGTATTATCTACTAGATGACGAGCGAATACAGGATGGACCTTCCATCACTAGCAGCTCCAGGGCGTAAGGGCCTCCTGTCCCCAGCAGTGCCCCTATTGCTGTTTAGTTGGAAGAAGTCCATATGGCATGAGGGAGGCCTTCCCAGGAGATGAGCACTGCTCCGAGGTGAAGCCTGCCATTGGCGACGTTTGTCTTCCCGGTAGCCTGGCTTGGCTTTGATTCCTTGTTATAAGGATGCTTATCCATGAGACCTGTTCCCGAAAGCCAAGGTCAAGGTCACTGCAGGTTCAACCAACTCCTGAAGGTCTGGAGCCAGGATCCTGTAAAAGTGGGCAGTGTAAGCGCTGAGCGGTCTCTCCAGGCCCGGTGTGCCTGTTTCATGCCATTTGTAAATGCTACTCAGTAACATAGTAAGGTAAATAAAGAAGTCCCCAGAAACTGAATTCCCTTTTCCTAAGTCGTTCCTTTCGTGTGTCTGTCAGCGTTGGTATATTTTTACAAATAATGCCATGTGCACACCACAGATCTTATATGAAAGATTCGGGGGAAGGCAAGCAGAAGAGAGTTAGGGCCTGAGTGAGCCAGGCTCTGTCCCCGACAGAGAAAGGGGAGAGAGACCAAAACAACAAGGAGCAAGAGAAAGGGAGGTAAGAGGTAGAGGTCCTTTCATCCTGGGTCCGTCACCCTGTGGGTGACGGCTGATGATGACATCACAGGTGCCTAAGCAACCTAGGAGCATCGCACTGGCTCAGGGGCGGCCGAGAACAAAGAGTTTCCCTTTTTCTTTTAGGGGCCCCGACCCAGGTAAAGCCAGAGGCAGGGCAGAATTACAGAATGAGCTTGTATGAGTCGGGATTCATTCTTCAAAAGATCTTAGGGTGCTCGCTTCGGCAGCACATATACTAAAATTGGAACGATACAGAGAAGATGAGCATGGCCCCCGCGCAAGGACGACACGCAAATTCGTGAAGCGTTCCATATTAAAAAAAAAAAAAAAAGAAAAGAAAAAAGATCTTAGGGTTGATGCGATGACTCTGCAGGTAAAGGCACTTCTAATCAAGCCTGACCGCCTGAGTTCAGTCCCCGGGGACCCAACTGGTAGAGGGAGAGAACGGATTCCTGCACGCTGTGACTACGCGTGCGCACTGTGGCGCGGCTTCCTGTCAATGAATAAAAAGAAATTAGATTTTTTTGAGCTTTATTTCTTTTGTCTTATGAACGTGAGTGTTTCGTCTTCGTGTATGTCTATACACCACGTGCACATCTGGTGCTCTTGGGTGCCGGACCTGCTCACTGACTCTCCTGGAACAGGAATGGACGAGGTGGTTGTGCGCCGCCGCGTGGGTGCTGGGAACCTACTAACCCGGCTCCTCTGGAAGAGCAACAAGTACTCTTGACTACTGACCACCTCTCTAGCCCTAAAGTGTAATTTTAGAACAGAGTAATTGTTTTAAAAGAATATTTTTAAGGGTTGGAGAGGCGATTGAATCATTAAGAGCTCATATTGCCCTTCAGGCTGAACCAGAATTCAATTCTCAGCACCTATGGGTGGCTCAGAACCAGTTATGACTGTGGTATCAGGAGACACCTCTTCCCTCCATGGACACCCTGCGTTCATATGCATATACTCACACAGAGATGAACACACACATAACTTAAAACAATAGAACTTTAAAAAGATTTTAGTGAACATTTTGATCGCAGGGGTTAGGAAAAAGAGAGAGAGATGCCTGGCAAGAAAGAAAGAGCCACCTGAGAGCTGAGCGTGGGCATCTCAAAGGGGAGTTACCGTTAATTTGCAAGACGTTTTGGTGGCTTGGGAGTTAAACCTAAGGTTGCTAAGACTGCCCCTCCTCTCTTTGACAAGGGAGGCTATCAAGTAGCTTGTGAGATTCCTTGGGTAGGTAACCGGAAGTAAAACCAGGAGCCACTAGGGTTGCCCAAAAGCTTTAGGAGGGGTCTTTTTACTGTAGGTGGGGTTTCAGGTTTGGTTCTCGGGAAACTAGTTTTGTGTCTGGTAAAGGAGAAAGGTCTTAAGCAAATGCTGTTTGTTGTTGGGGCTTTTCTCTGTTCTGAGCAGGTGAGAGGCTTCAACTAGAATCCTGTGTGAGGCTCCTTTTCCCTCTCTAGTCCATAAATTCTTATCTTTCTAGCCTGTCTCAATGCATCCTTTCAGATGTTTTGTTTTGAGATATGGCATCAAGAGCCCAGGCTGGCCTCAAGCTCACTCTGTAGCATAGGTCAGCCTTAAACTCCTAATCCTTCTGCCTCCACCTTCCAAATACTGGGATTACAGGTGTGCCCTAACCTACATCCAGCTTTCCAGGACATTTTTTTTTTTTCTCTAGACTACAACCTGCCTCTGCTGACAACCTATGAAAAGCCCTTCATTTCCCTCTTCCTTTGTTCCCTCTGTCCCTTCTGTTTCTTCCCAGGAAGCAGAGATTATAGGTGTGGGTCGCAGTGCCAACCTCAACTAGCTTTTTGAAGTGTTTCTTCCTTTTTGAGACAGGACCTCACTGTGTAGCTCAGGCTGGCTGTTAAGTCGGGATCCTCCTGCCTTTATCTGTGGAGTTGCTGGAATCAGAGGCCCGAGTTGCTTGAGATTACATCCCCTCTTTTCTGGGCTGCTAGGTAGCTCATTGCATTGTCGTTGTGTAAATAACTGAAGTCAGCTGCTGGGGCCGGAGAGATAGCTCAGTGGCTAGGAATGCATACACACTGCTCACGCGGAGCACCAGAGTTTGGTCCCAGCATCCACAGTGGACGTCACTGTCTACTGAGTGCCTGTAACTCCAGCTCCAGGGGGTCCACGACCTCTTCTGGACTCCGTGGAGTCACGGAGTCCAAACTAACACCCCTTCCTGCACCTTCCCGACACACACACACACAATTTTAAAATAAAAATAAATCTTAAAAAAAAAAAAAATCCAGCCACTAATATGCTTGAGAATGTTTGCATTGGTGTAAGAACGGCAGTCATTTTGTGCTTCTGTGTTTGTGTGCTTGTGGAAACTTTAGAAAATTCATACAGGCGAGGACTGACAGGGGAGTAGACATGCTTCAAGGTTTGGTCCGTTTTACCAAACTGTCGTTTATTCAGATTGTTACACACAGTGTAAATAGTGCCCCATTATGTCTACGTTTAAAATAGTTTCTAATCTGATGGGAGAATAGTGGTGTGTGCTGGCTAGTGTCATGTCAACTTGACACAAGCTGGAGTCGTCTTAGAGGCGGGAACCTCCATTAAGAAAGTGCTTCTTTAAGACTGGGCTGCAGGTAAGCCTGTAAGGCATTTTCTTAACTAGTGGTTGATGGGGGAGAGGGCCCAGCCAGTTGTGGGTGGGGCTGTCCTGGGCTGGTGGTCCTGGGCGCTATACAAAAGCAGGCTGTGTTAACAAGCCACGAGCAAGCCAGTAAGCAGCTCCCCTCCATGGCCTCTGCATCAGAGGCCGCCTCCAGGTTCCTGCCCTGCTTGAGTTCCTGTCCTGATGTCCTTTAATGAAGGACAGTGACACAGAGTTTAAACCAAATAAACTCTTTTCTCCCCCAGTTTGATTTTTGGTCGTAGTGTTTCATCACAGCAATAGAAGCCCTAAAATATGATTCAACTGGATCCCTAGGGTTCTATGCTGAAGGGTCCCAAAGGTCCTGGCCCAGCCACCTATTGGAACGGTCAGCTGGTGGAAGACTGATTGTAAAGTCAGGGAATAAACAAATAAATATATTTCAAGACAGGGTTTCTCTGTGTAGCCAGCACTTTCCTGGAACTAGCTCTGTAGATCAGGCTGGCCTCAAACTCACAGAGATCTGCCTGCCTCTGCCTCCTGAGCGCTGGGATTAAAGGTGTGTGCTTAAGTGCAGAGCCTGAATACTCACAGCCACATTGTTCTCCTTTGATTTCTCTCTCCCACAGAGAAGCCCTGGGAGAGTATTTAGATGGAAAGAAGGAGAGTGAGGAAGAGCAAAGCAGGAGCTACAAACAGAAAGAAGAGAGCAGATTGGTACGAGCTGGTGGCAGCCGAGTCTCTTAGTCTGGTCTTCACAGCCAGGCAGGAAGGAGCTGCACCTTCTGTGTCTCTAGCTGGGGCTGAGCTGGAGTCTGTCCCATTTGGGGGTTCCCTAGGAATGAGTTCGCAGACTGTAGGTTCCTGTCAGGAAAGGTGGTACGTAAGTACCAGCATCCCCTGGAGACTGGGGCAGGAGAATTGCTGTGGCTTTAAGACTGGCCTAGGTGAGCTCTTCAACCCCCCCACCCCCCCACCGGAAGGAGCAGCCTTGCTAGGCCACAGAGGAGGACATGGCAGCCAGTCATGAAGAGACTGGCTAGCGTCAGTTGGAAGGGGAGGAGGACCTCCCCTATCAGTGGACTTGGAAAGGGGCAAGGAGGAGATGAGGGAGGGAGGGAGGGTGGGATTGAGAGGGAATGAGAGAGGGGGCTAGGGCTGGGATACAAAGTAAATAAAAAATTAAAAAAAAAAAGAAAAGAAAACCTGAATGCAAATGTAAAAAAAAAAAAAAAAAAGACTGGCCTAGGATACAGTAGGAGCCTGTCCCAAAAACAAACATGAGAAACTGGGCCTGAATGGGTGGGTGGGGGTGGCTCAGTGATTAAAGTGCTTGAGTCAAAAGCACAAGTACCTGGGTTTCAGATCCCCCAAACCCATGTAAGTGCTGAGTGGGCAGGGGGCCCGAGACAGGGATCCCAAAGCCAGCCGGCTTAGAGCTCGCCATGTAAGGCCCACGCCTTTAATCCCAGCACTCAGGGGGCAGAGGCAGGTGGATCTCTGTGAGTTCGAGGCCAGCCTGGTCTACAAAGCAAGTCCAGAATAGCCAAGGCTACACAGAGAAACCCTGTCTCGAAAAACAACACACTGTGTTGACCCGGCTGGCCTTGAAATCAGAGATGCTCTTAGTTCTGGGATTAAAGGCATAAACCAACCTGCCCAGCCTTAATTTTTTTTTATAATTACATTTCATTTCTTTATCTTATGTGACCCAGATGTGCGTGCATGGTGCATGTGGCAGTCAGAGGACAATCTGTGGGGGTTGATTCCCACAGTGTAGTTCCTGGGGGTCTTTAGGTTTGGCAGCAAGGACCCTTTCCCAGGGAGCCAACTCACCAGCCCTCTAAATTCTTCCCACATTGTTCTAGCTTCACAGATTCTCATTTCTTTGTTTTCCAGAAACTGACTAAATTGTTGCTTTGTGGTACCGAGTTGGTGACAAATATCCAGGTGGCCACAGACATCAGAGAGATCCGTAGGAGGGTTGAAGAAGAAGAGATAAAGCGCCAGAGGTGAGCCGTGAGCTGCGCTTGCGCACTGCCGACGTGCCTGTCCGTCAGTCCTCAGGATGAAACTTTGTTCAACTTAGTCTCGTGGAATCCCCTTCCTGCTCCTTACGAGTTCCCCACCCTCCTGCCTCCAGCCTGAGTCCCAAGCCGGCGTGGGTGTAAAAGGAGTACAGCCAGCCCCCTGCCTCAGAGCAGCACGGGACTCTCAAACTTGGTTCGTCCTAAAACTGAGCGGGTAAAGGACCGCAGGAGGCCACACGAGGGGGCTTTTGGGTTTCTCTGCGGAGTTCGGAGGAGGCGCATTAGGCAGAGGTGCGCCGTCTCGGAACGTGCTTGGGAGCGGCGGGTGTGGCTCCCAGGGTGCCGACAGCCCCAAGGATGACTCCTGCAGGCTTGTCGGGTAGGAGTTGCTGACAAAGCATAGGATGACTACGGTAGGGAAGGTGGGGACGGGGGAGGGGCTACACGTCCCTGAAGTCAATACCCTCCTTTGCCACACAAACTCCTCGATGGCTCTGAAGCTGCGGCAGGATTGATGGAGACCTGGCCTTGGAGCGCCCCCTAGTGTTTCATCCGCAGAGGCGACTCTTAGATGAGGCAAAGATAAAAACCGAATTTAGTGACCCTCTGTGAAGAAAACACCGGGCTTTCTTCCTCTTCTTATCTGGCCTTCTCCGGTCTCGGCAAACACGCTGGGGAACAGTGTGGCTTGTCTTCTGCAGTCTGGCACACCAGGAAACATGATAGTGAAGATTTGGAAAGGCCCAAAACAAAACTAAACAACTGAGAAGCTCCATATCTCAATCAGTGATACAGAGACTCACATATGTATAGCATAGAAAAGAAAAATTGTAACAGGTACTGTGTGCAATAGGTACAGTGGGGGGGATGGGCTGGGATTAGAGGGCGTTTATATTGTGGCTCCTGTCACTAAAGGAGTTTGTGGCTGGTCGCACGCCTGTGATCTCAGGAGGCAGAGGCAGGCGGATCTCCGTGAGTTCGAGGCCAGCCTGGTCTACAGAGTGAGTTCCAGGACAGCCGGGGCTACACAGAGAAACCCTGCCTCGAAAAACAAAACGAAGAGGCTTGTGTGCTCTTGTTTGGTGACAATCACATGGAGCTGCAGGCCTTCACTGGTGTGGTCCCGGCCGCCATCTTTCAGAGGAGCTCCTGCCTCAGCTCTTACGCCTTCCTCTCGGCCACGTCCTCAGTGTACCCCCTCCCCGGGGCTGCTTTTCTGTTACCGATGACCGGAACTTCCTTCCTGTCTTGTCCATCCCATTAGTCTAGCTAGGGAGGGAGAACCAGACATCGGAGACTCTGAACGGTAGCACTTGGGATGGGGCTGCCCGGTCCTGAGCGCCCCCAAACAGTGTGTCATTTTATGAATCCTAGCAACAGGTGTGCAAAGGTCACCGGGGCAAGTGCTTCGTCCTCTCCAGTGCCCAGGGGAGAAAAGCGAAGCTTGCAGAAGTTGGGTGGCTTGTCTTGAGGCCACTCACGGTGAGGTCAGGATGTGGGTCTACGCTCTTGGTAACAACCGCAGCGTGTCACCACCCACCATCGGGGCCGGCTCCATGCGTGTGCATGGACGCACTTTTCTGTCCACATCGGGGTTGTAGTTTATGAGGGAGAGGTTTTGTGTGAGTCTCTTGTCTGGATGCTTTGGCAAAACACCCGACAAGATCAGCTTAGAGAAGGGAGGGTTTATTTTGGCTCACAGTTTGGGGTCACAGTCCGTCGTGGCACATGGAAGCCGTGCCAGCAGGAGCTCGAGGCCACCGGCCACACTGCATCTGAGGCCAAAAGGTAGAGAGATGCATGCTGGCGCTCCGCTCCGCTGCTGTCCTCAGCCTCGGCCTTCAGCCTCTGCGTTGGTGTATTTAGAGCTGGTTTTCCCACCTCAGCTGACCTAATCTTGAGACACGCCCTTGCAGCCATGCCTAAAGGTTTGTTTCCCTGGGGATCCTAAACTAAATTTCAATGTAGATCTGAGTATGGGCGTTAAGAGAGTGGGAGAGGTGGAAAGAGGGTCTCTGTGCTTTAGTGTATGGGTTTGCTGCTGGTCTTTCTTGGCAGGTGCTTGGTGTAAGTTACTTGGGGTGAAGCATTAAACCAAGAGAAAGGCTGTGGGTAAAGGTGCTCGCCGAAAGGCTGACAAACTGGGTTCCGCCCCGAGACCCACACGGTGGAGGCAAAGAACTGACTTCTTCAAGCTGCCCTCTGTTCTCTACACACAGGCTGTGGCTTGTGCACACACATACACAGACACACTAAATAAGCAGCATGTAGTACCAAGTTAAGCTTAGAGTACTCTTCCCCTGGGTGAGAGTCTGGACCACGGAGCCTATGTCACGCGCTTAGGAGAAGCCATCTCTGGAAGGCAGGACCTGGGGCACCCAGCATGTTTTCTCTTTGCAGACTGGAGAAGTTGGAGAATGAAGTCAAGACCAGCCAGGACAAATACGAGGAGATCTCGGCGAAGTGGGATGATAGCAAACAGAAGCGGATTCCCCAGCAGCTGTGGGAGTTGCTCACGTCCCAGCAGCTGCACTGTGCTGGGCTCATAGAAGACAAGAACAAGCTGATCAGCGACCTGTTGCAGGTAAGCCCCCACCCCCACCCCCCCACCCCCCGCACGGAGGCCAGCCTCCATCCTGGCTGAGGGGGGTGTGGCCTGGCGGTCCTTGGCGGTTCCTGCCTTACTTTATCACCCAGCATGTGAGAGAATTCAAGCCAGGAGTGGTGCTATGCACCTTCAGTCCTGGCACTTGGGAGGCTGATGCAGGAGGAGAGGACGTTCAAGGCCAGATGGGTTACAGCAATGAAATGATATTGAAAAAAAAATCCACCTGATCGATTTTCATGCTGAGCTGAACTCCTAACCTATCATGCATGCCAGCTCTCTCAGGTAGATAGTTCCCAGTTCTGTTGACTTTTCCTGTGTGCTCCTCTTTGTTGACTTATCCTGTGTGTGCCTTTTTACTCTGCTGACTGATCCTGTGCGTGCCCCTTTATTCTGTTGACTGCTTCTTTAAACTCAAGGTTTTGAGTCCCATTTGTCTATTTTTGGTTTTGTTCCTACTGCAAATCTAGTATCCCAAGGCTTTTCCTGTTTGCTTCCAGGCACTTGCTGTTCTAGGCTCTGCCTTTTTAAGTTTTTATTTCGTTTGAGTTAATTTTTTATGACATAAGGGGAGAGCACTGTTTTATATTTTATATGGGAAATCCCCTGCTATTTCAACAATGCTTCTCTTTTTCTTTGTTTATTTTATGTGTATTGGTGTTTTGCCTGCATGAAATTCTGTGTGAGGGTGTCAGATCTTGGAGTTACAGACAGTTGTGAGCTGCCATATGGGTGCTGGGAATTGAACCTGGGTCCTCTGGAAGAGCAGTCAGTGCTCTTAACCACTGAGCCACCTCTCCAGCCCCCTTTTTTCTTTTCTTTTTTCCTTTTTTCCTTCCTCCCTTCCTTCCTTCCTTCCTTCCTTCCCTCCTTCCTTCCTTCCCTCCTTCCTTCCTTCCTTCCTTCCTTCCTTCCTTCCTTCCTTCCTTCTTTCCTTCCTTCCTTCCTTTCTTTTATTTTCAGTTTCTGGAGACAGTCTTATGCAGTCCAGGTTGGCCTTGAACTCAGTCTGTAATTTAGAATGACCTTGGACTCTAACCCTCTGGCCTCTGCCTCCTAAGAACTGAGGTTGCAGGCATGTATCATTGCATTGGGTTTCTGCAGTGCTGTGGACCAAAGCTAGGACCAACTGCACGCTAAGTGAGCGCCTTACCAACTGAGCTGCGTCTCTGGCTCCAATAGCATTGGAAGGACTCTCACCATATATACTTCGGAGCTGTGAAGACTATATTGGGTCTGTGTGAGGGAAGTAGCTCAGTGGTAGAGTGCTTGCCTAGCATGCACCAAGCCCTGCCATGCACTGCCTGCCTTTGCCTGCCTAGTGCTGGGGTTTAGAGGTAGATGCCACCACATCTGATCTCTTTTTTTCAAACCAAGTCTTGCTCTATGGGTCAAGCTGGCCTTGAGCTCACCATGAAACCTAAGGTGGCCTCAGACTCCCTTAGTAACCAAGCCTGACTCAGATTCACAGTCCTCCTGTCTTGAGGCCCTTGCCCTTATGCCTGGCTCGATTTCTAGTGTTTACAGATTTGGGTGCGAGGTGGTCTGTTGGGTGTGCTTGAGACTTGTTGCTTCTGTCTCTGTTTCTGACTGATTCTGTTCTCTTCTCAAGGAGCTAAAAATAAAAGATGACCAGTACGTAAAGGACCTGAAGAAACAGTCAGATGATATCAGCCTGCTTCTGGAGAGGATGGAGGAGCAAGTGAAAAACGTGACAAAGAACTTCCGCCAGGAGCTCTTTCTCATTGAGGTGAGGGCTCATGGTGATAATGGCTCCTGTCCTGACAGTCTGAGGTGCCCCTCCCCCCACCCCGCTCCATCCTTTGATCTCTGTCTCTGATTTTAGCGTTTATTTGCCCATTCATTCATTTATTCAACAATAGTCAAGTGTTAATGTATGCTGGGTACTATTCCAGGAAGAGGAGAGATGGCCATGAACAAAACAGAGCCCCCACTGGAGCCTGCGTTCTCACGGAGACAGCTAGAACTAAACATGTCAATTCCTAGGTGTAGAATGTGGCTGGTGCTAATAAGTATTGTGAAAGAGCAGACAGGGTGGAGGGCGTGCAGTCAGTTTTCCGTCACTGTGACAAATCCCTGAACAAAAGCTTAAAGGGAAAAGCCTCGCTTTGGCTGGTGGGTTTAGAATGTGTCATGATAGGGAGGGCACAGGGCAGGAGCAGTACATGCTGTAAGGCAGGAAGCAGAGAGGATTATGCCTATGCTAAAGGGTGTCCTTCTCCCACTTTATTCTACCCAGATCTGTTGTTGAAGGGGGATATTAGACTCTGGATAGCTTCTCTACCAGGGCTAGTTCCCAAATAATTGACACAGAGAGACCATAATTTATGTTATAAGCATAAAGCACTAAAACTGGGAAGATATCAACCCTCTAGGCTGTTTTCCCATCTCCCAGCTACACACCCGAAGTTATTTGCCAGTTGTCATCCTGTCTGGGCTGGATCTGCTCCATCACTCTGTCCTCATGGTCCATTCTGCCCCATGGCAACTTCTTTCTCTCCAGCTTCCTGTCTCCTCTCTTTCACTTCATGGTCTCTCCCAGACCCCTAGCTTGAGAATCCCACCTAGCTCTCTTCTGCCCAGCTCAGGCTGCCAGCAACTTTATTAACCAATCAGGGATAATTGGGGAGCAAAGTAACACAGCATAACTTGGTATACATAAGAATGTGCTTGTCTGGGCTGTAACCAGATCTTGGGGATCAGTAATTAACAAATATCCTAGCAGCACCAGACCAACTCCCAACAATCCCTCCCTTTTTGTCTAACAAAAAGGCTCTTTTTCTTACAATAAAAAACTACATACAGTAAGAACAAATATGAAACAATTATGAAAACTATCATGTAGTAATTACACTCACAATGTCTAGTCCACTTGTATTTGGAAACTTAGGAGAAAGTACTATTTATCCTGTCTTGCTGAGTTTATAGTTTTGCACCCAAATTATTTTCTATCATAGCTTGTATTTAACAATATAAAATTTTTATTTAGACCTAAAACCTTTTCTAAATTCTATCAAATTAAGCCTAATTTTGAGACTAAGCTATTTAGTCCTTAACCCCATCAGAGACCTGAGAAGGAAATAATATTGAATTATCAGGAAGTACAGGAGAGCAGCTTCTAAAACTATAGAAATGACAGAGTCAGCTAGCTGCCTAGAGGGCTACCCAAAAATCTCTCTATAATGTTAGAGCATCGTCTTCAGCCTTCTGGCCCAGTATATCTGTCAGGCTTATTTGTGAAACAGGAACTATTTGTGAAGAAGGACTTGCTTACCCTGTCTTGTCAGAGCTTGGCAATCGGCTTCCCTGCCTCCAACTTTGCCCATTTTGAAGTCATCTTGTCTGCAGGGGAAATAGGGCATTTCTTTGGCCACATTAGAAACCATCTCCTAAGAAGATCCTTTGATGCTCATCATCTTCTATTCAGGGTCCTAATCTTATGTGCCACCCACACTCAGGATGGCTTTTTTTTCCTTAGTCTCAGACTGTCCAAGAGGTGTGTCCAAAGCAGTGTTACCGTGCTGTGGGTGAGGGAATATGTTTGTACTCCAGAACCATAGTTGAACAGAGCTGTTTATTTGCTGGTACATGGCTGGTGATGTGAGGGGACGGGAAGTGACAAGTAGGAATCAGGGATCAGTACCTTGAGTTTGAATGACTCTTTCAAGATTAATATTGGGTTTTAGGTCTTCCAAAAATGGAAGAGAGAAAGGAGGGCTGGGCCTTCTCCTGATTGTCATTCACTTCACTTCTGTATGCTGTCTTTGTTTCATGGGGCCCAGCCATGACAATGCTAGTCAAGGTTGAGGTACATGCCTGGGTTTGCTCAGTGGATACTAACTAGGGAGATTTTCTGTCTCCAGTACTGGGCCCCTGATAGATTAATCCAGTGGTTCTCAACCTGTGGGGTCAAATGACCTTTTCACAGGGGTCGCATATCAGATCTCCTGCATATCAGATATTTACATTATGATTCACAACAGTAGCAAAATTGTAGTTCTGAAGTAGCAATGAACTAATTTTATGGTTGCTCACCACAACATGAGGGACTATGTATCAAAGGGTTGCGGCGTTGGAAGGTTGAGAACCACTGGACTAAGCTATGGAACTCTGGGCACACGCTTCCTCTCAGAATTTATTAGACATATACATTTGCTAACTCCCAAGCAACTATTTCAGAGCCGTTTGGCCACATGAGATTTGGCAAGCTTATGTTTGTTTGTGACTTCATTGATCTGCGTGGCTTTGTCTGTGTGACCAGGCACTTGTGTTACCTAAAAGTTCTTTGGTACTGGTGGGCCTCCCTCAATGGAGGCAGACACGAGACCTTTTCTGTCTTGGTTGTAGAAAGCCTTTGAGTTAGAACGGCAAGAGCTGCTGAACAGTAATAAGAAGAAATGGGAGCGAGCACTTCAGGCTCACAATGCCAAGGAGGTAAAGGGGTGGTTGGGTCGTGGGAGGGGTATCCAGGGTGACCTGTGGGCAGTACAGCTGGGCCTTGAGCCCCAAGCACCTTGGTGTCTTGAGTTAGGACTTGCGTGGCTCGTGTTCCTCCCGTGCTTCATTTCTCAGTGTGGCTTTGAAGGTTGAGTAAATCTGATGGATAGATAACAACCTTGCAGCTTGCTGACTCCACCCCAATCATAGTATTTTTGGCCCAAGACAGTGTTTTTATTTTACTTTTTTTTTTTTTTTTTTTTTTGAGAGAGAGAGAGGGTCTCATGTAGCTCAGGCTGGCCACAAACTTTCTAAATATTCAAGGATGACCTTGATCATTTCTTTCTCCTTCTGCCTGCCTCCGTTGAGTGCTGGTGCCTCAGCTGTGCAACATTTCATCCAGTCTATGAAGCACTATGGGTCCAGCAAGGGTTTCCCTTGTGCGTGCTAAGCGAGATCTCTTCCAGCTGTGCCACCTCCCCAGCTCAGGGAACTTTTAAGACACACTTTACTTAATTATTGTTATTATTATTACTATTATTATTATTATTATTATTATTATTATTATTATTATTATTTTGTTTGAGACGGTCTCACTATGTAGTCCTGGCTTTCCTACAACTCTCTATACAGAACAGGCTGATTTTGAACTTGTGAACATGCTTCTGCCTGTTGATTATTGGGGCTGCAGGCGTATAAAGTCTAATCTTAAGACACATTTAAAGATAGCATGGGAATATTGTGTCAATTTTATTTCATATGTACAAAGAACAAAGAAGTGACACAAGTAAGGCACATTATTATTGTTGTTATTATCATTTTGCAGTATAAAGGCTAGATTATAAAGTGTGTTTAATTTCTTTTGAAAAATTACTTTTTGGCTAAAAAGATCTTTTTTAAAAAAAAAAAAGAAAAATGTGTAAGTATGTGCGTGTCTGTGAATGTGTGTGTGAGTTCACAGAGCCAGAAGAGGGCAGTAGATCTTCTGGAGCTGGAGTTACAATCATGCAGAGCCATGTGGGTGCTGGGAACTGAACTCTGGTCCTAGTAGGAGCACTATTCTCTCTTAAGAGCAGAGCCATCGTGCCAGCCCCTGTTTAACTTCTTGACAGAGGGCCTTCCTGTAGCTTCTACAGTTAAGAACCTAGCTAAGGCTCCCAGGACTCAAAGCCCTGGCGCGTGGGCCTTTGGATGCCTGTCCGGGCACTCCCGGGCCTGGAAGACGGAGTTGGGCGGGAGGCCCCTAACCCGGCTGTCTGCCCCTCTTAGTTGGAATACCTCATCAGCCGCATGAAGAGAGTGGAGGAGTACGAGAAGCAGCTCAACAAACAGCGGGCCTGGGACTGCGAGGAGTACAACACCATCAAGATCAAGCTGGAGCGGGACGTGCAGGTAAGAGCGCTCCCCACCCTGGGACCAGGTGGCCGGTAGGTGGCAAATGTCTCTGAGTGTCTTAACTTAGCTATTAACCCACAGTGTGTCAGAGGCAGCCATCCACTGTATAGGATATATCCGCTTTCTTTTACTTTTCTTTATTTTTTTAATTTTTAAATTTTTTTATTATTTATTATAATTTATTCAATTTGTATCCCTGCCCCCTCCCTTATCTCCTCCCAATCCCACCCTCCCTCACTTTTCTCCTTCTGTGTTTCTTCCCCAGTCCACTGATAGGGGAGGTCCTCCTCCCCTTCCATCTGACCCTGGCCTATCAGGTCTCATCAGGATTGGTTACATTGTCTTCTTCTGTGGCCTGGCAAGGCTGCACCCCCTCCCCCGGGGGTGGTGGTCTATTATTATTATTATTATTATTATTATTATTATTATTGTTGTTGTTGTTGTTGTTGTTGTTGTTATTATTGGCAGGGATAGTGTCTAATGTAGCCCAGACTGGTCTTGAACTCTCTGTGTAGCCAAGGATGACCCTGAACTGCTGATCTTTTTATTTCTAGCTTTTAAGTGCTGGGAGTTGCAGGCAGTTGTGAGCCCCCATGTGTTGGGAATAGGACACACACAGGTTCTCTGAAAGAGCAGACAGTGCTCCAACGATTGAGCCAGCTCTCTCCAGCCCATTAGCTTAATGCATTTTTTTAAAAAAAATCAATTATTTGCAAACCTTGGGCAGAGTTTTTGTTTGGTTGTTGTTTTTTTTTTTTTTTTTTTTCTGAGGCAGGGTTTCTCTGTGTAGCCATGGCTGTCCTGTAACTCACTTTGTAGACCAGGCTAGCTTTGAACTCATTGAGACCCACCTGTCTGTCTCCTGAGTGATGGGACCAAAGGTGTGTGCCACCATGCCTGGCTTAGTTTAACTCTTAATGAAGGAAACAAGTGCTTCTGTTTTAGATTGCTCATGCTTCATCCATCCATCTCTCCATCTATCCATCTTTCTATATCTATCTATCTATTATCTATCTATCTATCTATCTATCTATCTATCTATCTATCTATCTATCTATCATTTGTCTATTTAGTCTATTATCTATCTATCTATCTATCTATCATTTGTCTATTTAGTTTATCATCTATCTATCATTTGTCTATTTAGTCTATCATCTATCTATCTATCTATCTATCTATCTATCTATCTATCTATCTAGTCTCATCTACTGTCCTGGGGATTGAATTTAGGGCCTCATGCACATGAAGTGAATGCTCTACCACTGAGATACATCCCCCCCCCCATTTTTTTTTAACTTTTTGAGATAGTCTCAGGTTGCCCAGGCTAGCCATGAAGTCACCCTGTAATCCAGGCTGGCTTTGAAACTGTGACATGGCTGCCTTAGCCTCCGGAGTGGCTGAGGTTGTAGGCCTGTGCCACCAGGCCCAGCTGGTCCATGTTCATTTAAAATCATAAGCCCAGTTCTCACAAAGAGCTGCTGTCTTTAATACAGCATCTTTAATAAGATGTTAACCACAAAACATTGACTGTGCTGGGTACAGTGGCAGTTAATGCATGGCTGAGGAAGGAACCGAAGGTGTGATGGTTCATGCCTGAATTTATGAGGTGGAGGCAGAAGGATTTGCAGTTCTAGGTCACCTTTGTCTACATAGGGCGTTGGAGTCCAGCCTAGGCTCATAAAACAAGCGAACAAGCAACCATAATCTATACTGAATATATAGCAATCAAGGATGGTTTCGTTGAGACTAAAACCTGAGATAATGGACAGTGGGGTGCTGGTGCTAAAGTTATGCTAAGCATAAAGAGAGAAAAACCAGCTGTGTAAACCATATCCTTGTGCCCTGCAGAGGTGGACTGCGGGAGACATGGGTTTCTGGGAGTTGTGTGGGATCCTTGGCTACACTGCCAGCAACCCCTCTTGGACCCCAGTGGGCACTGCCTTGCTTCTGAGATCTGCTGAAGCCCAGTGGGCTCGGGGCTGGTGCTGCACACTCAATACACTGGCACTGGTCTCTGGCATTTCTCTCGAGCCAGACCAGGAGCATTTGTTTGCCGCAGAGGAAACAAAAATGGCTAACCAATAGTCAAATACGTACGTGCAGAGATGCAAATCAAAAATCAAAACAATCAGATGCCGGGCTGCTGTGGTTTACTTGGGTGGGTCTGGTTGCTTGGGACTTTGCTTATAAATCAGCATATAGTTAAATTCTTGCAGATTGCGAAGGAAAAACCTGGCTCAAGTCCTTCAGATCCAAGGTTTCTGCACTGTGTTCAGTGAAGTGAGATGCTGGAGGTGGTTCACAAAGCTAGCAATGTGGTACTCAGGGCTGGGAGAGGGCTCGGGGGTTAAGAGCACTTGCTGCTCTTGCAGAAGACCTGGCCTTGGTTTCCAGCATTCCATGTGGTGGCTCACAATTGCCTGGAACTCATGCTCTGGACTTCACCTGCCCATGGTACACATACATACATGCAGTCACTCACATACCCATAAAAAAGGTGGTACTGGAAATGTTCCTCTGTGTGTGTGTGTGCGCGTGCCATAATATAGCTATAAAGGTCAGAGGGCATGTAGGATAAGAAATGACTTCCAGAAGTTCTTTCTCTCTTTCCACAATCCCCTCTATCCTTAAGTATATCTTAGAGTATGGCTTAGCGGTACAGTGATCACCTCGTATGGACAAGGCCCTGGATTTGATCTCCAGTACTGTTTTTTAAAAATCTTTTTGTTTGTTTTTTATTCAAGACAGGGTTTCTCTGTGAGCCTTAGCTATGGCTCACTTTGCAGACCAGGCTGGCCTCAAACTCACAGAGATCCACCTGCCTCTGCCTCTCAGAGTGCTGAAGTTACAGGTGTGTGCTTCTGTGCCGGGCCAATACCATTCTTTTTTTTTTAAGGAAGGCAAAATTTTTTTTAATATATATAGAAAAATACATTTCTGATATAGTCTTCCTTTAAGAATGATATTTGTAGCTGGGCTGAGGTGGCACATGCCTTTAATCCCAGCACTTAGGAGGCAGAGGCTGGTAGATCTCTGTGAGTTTGAGGCCACCGTGGTCTACAAAGCAAGACTAGGACAGCCAAGCCTACTCAGAGAAACCCTGTCTTGAGAAAGAAAAAAAGAAAGAAAGGGAAAAAAAGGAAAGAAAGACGCAAACAAGCAGGGTGGGATGTTGGAACATTGTCTGGCCATGGATGCTTGCCTGGCATGTGACACGCCCATGGCCAAGTTCTTATGGTGTATTTGTAGAGATTATGTTTGGTGTGGTGGCTCATGCCCATAATCCCAGCACTTGGGAGGCTGAGGCAAGTGGGTTCCTGTGAGTCTGAGGCCAGTCTGGCTTATGTAGTGAATTTTAGGTTGGCGTGAGCTGAAAAATGAGACACTGTCTGAAAAACAAAAGACTCCATGCTTTATATGCAATTTATCCTAGCGTTATTTTAATAGTGAAAAATGATCAAAACAGCACTTAAATCTCTAAGAGAGTGGTAAACTGTTAGTGTTACTTTTAAAATTGTGAAATTTGCAGTTTCTCTCTTAGCTGGGCTTGCACTCAAACATTTGAGACTGAACTACTCTATTTGTTTCTTATACTTATGGTAAACAATTGAGCAGTACTAGTCTATTTTGAACCATGTAAACTAATTTGCCAAAATTCCTGAGATCCTTGCATTTTATGGCTTTTCTGCTCCAACTGCTCTTTGCTCATGATGTCTCCTAGATCTCTGTACAGAGCTGAATCCCTCACTTCTTCTCCCTATCTCCTCCTCCCCTGGCAGGAAATAGGCAGGAAATCCAGCCCTATTCTCTCCCCTGCTCAGAGATTGGCTGTTAAGCTGCTTTATTGACATATCAGGGGACATTTGGAGAGCAAAATTTAGACAGGAGATTCTCAGAACAAGAATTACAACCAGATATGGGCACACGCCTGCAATCCCAACACTCTGGGAGGCAGAAGCAGGGGGCTCTCTGTGAGTTTTGAGACCAGCCTGGTCTACAAAGTGAGTCCAGGACAGCCAAGGCTACACAGAGAAACCCTGTCTTGAAAAAAACGAAGAAAAACAACAGCAGCAGATATGGGGCACAGGAATAAGCATTTGAATCCTTACACAGTGCACAATAACATTAGGCCTACAGTGAGCAGTATGGTCACGGCAAACAGCTATTAACTATGTGATAAAAGAACGTATAAGATTATTTTGTACTGTTATTAATAAAATTTTATGGAGGAAAGAAGATTTTTTTTTTTGTCAATACCGATATTCCTCGTATTACTTAAAATATTATTTTAAGTTACGTGTGTGTGTCTGTGTTTGTGTCCCTGTCTGTGTGTGTCTGTTAGGTTCGGGCATGTGAGTGAAGGTACCTGTGGAGGCCAGAGGTCTCTGGCTGCGTCTGACTGCCCTGGAGCTGGATGTACAGGCAGGTGTAGGCCACTTGACTTGGGTGCTGGGAACTGAACTCTGGCCCTCTGCTCTCTCCAGCCCCGCCCCCACCAACCTGGCTTTGTCACCTGCCAGCTAGTTCTCTTTGGGGAGGGACCCAAGAGGCATTGTAATAACTTGAAAGAAACCTGCAGTCTAGGGGAGAGGCAGGAAGGCGGCTTTGGGGAGGACGCATGTCAAATCGCCCCCTTCTCCTCAGAAGAGGATCACTCTAGCATCTGTATTTGCCATTTCTTCTGCCTCTCTTTCTCTCTAATCTTTAAAAAAAAGTAAATAATTAGCCGGCCCCGGGGAGATGGCTCAACCAAGAAAGTGCTCACCTGCCACCCTGCCACATTAAAAAGCTAGATATGGTAGCATGTCCCTGTAACTCCAATATCAGGGTAATGGAGACAGGGGGAGCCCTGTGGTTCACTGGCCGGCCAGCCTAGCCGACTCAGCGAACTCCAAGTTCAGTGCCTCAAAAAATAAGGTGGAGAGCAATTGAGGAAAAACCCCGATGTCACCCTCTTGCCTCCACACATGGCGCCCACACGCATGCAGTCCTGCACACACATATGAGCACACATTTGTACACAAATGAATGAATTTGTTGAGGATTTCACCACGTGGGGCAGGCTGGCCTGGAACTCACAGACCCTCTGCCTTGGCCCCTGAGGGTTCTGATTGCAGGTGTGCGCTATCAGGTCCAGCCTCTCCAGTCACTTCCCCACAAGCTGGTGGAGTAACCTTTCCCCTGGGCTCCTGAGTGATGTTTTAAATCCTCAGCTTGGTGAGGCTCAGGCCGCCTCATCCACAGTCACCCTCGCCTGGCGCCTCAGAGCCTCAACTGCTTGTGCTTTCTCCGGAAACCCCGCCCCCTCACCTCTGTGTCCCACAAGCCATTTCCTCTCCCCCAGAGCTTGCAGTTCTCAGTGTCACCTCACCAACTCCTATTCATCCAAGGCTCAGCAGTCATGAGGATACCACCTCCTCAGGGCTGCTTCCTGGTCCTTCAAGGCCAAGGGATTCTTTCTGATGGAAGAAGCAAAGTGTGTGTGTGTGTGTGTGTGTGTGTTTTCCCAGCCAAGACAGGGTTTCTCTGTGTAGGTTTGGCTGTCCTGGACTCACTTTGTAGACCAGGCTGGCCTCGAATTCACAGCGATCTGCCTACCTCTGCCTCCCGGAGTGCTAGGATTAAAGGCGTGTGCTACTGCGCCTGACTTGCTTTGAGCTTCTGAAACGTGTGGGGTCTTAGACCTCGACGGAGGCTATAACTTTTCAGTAGTGGTTCCTCAGAAGCTTCTAGAAAGATGCCTGCCATGTTAGTCAATCAGTACACAGAGATGCTGGTCCCCTCTCTCCACCCTCATCATGGCACAATGCAAACAGGCTGGCCCACGTTACCACCCCGTGGAGCTACCGGCCAGCATGCCTTCCACCACAAAGGGCTGACGCCTTTCTCTCTTGAACAAACAACAACGCCTGCTCTTTTTAAATGAACATGGGTTCCTTTCCCCTGATACTGCTGCTCTGGAAAGCAAAATCGCGGACCTTTCGAGGTTTTGCGGTAATATTATTTTACGGTGTCTTTAGAGGCAGCCTTTCATTGCCATGAAAGGGGTTGGAGCGCCAGGGTTAGCTGCACTTGAAAATTCTGGATGCACTCTTCTCTCCTTGAGAATGCAGGGTAAGCTGCCGGATGACTGATCTGTATTTTGTCCATTCTTTATTTTGCCTCTATTGACAGTTCTTTCTTTATTGTCTTCTGGATTTATTGATTGATTGATTGATTTTTGTGTTTGTTTCTGTGTCTCTGTACATATGCATGTGTGTGCCTACAGAGGCCAGAAGAGCACGTTGGACCCCCTGCCCAGCGAATGTGCTGGAAACCCAGTTCCAGTCCTCAGTAACCGCAACAAGCACCCTTAGCCACTGAGCATTTGCTTCCGCCCTGTGTTGATAGAACTTCTAACTCCGGTTGAGGCACCTGCCCCTGGGATCCCTCTACAGCATGATCTGAACAAGCCATGAAGGTCCTCAGGGCGTGTATGCATGCGTGTCTATACGTGTGTATGCATGCATGCATGTACACATGTGTTTATTTACTTCTAAAATTCCCACCAGATTCTTGAGCAACAACTTCAGCAGATGAAGGCAACTTACCAGCTAAACCAAGAGAAGTTGGAGTACAACTTCCAGGTGCTGAAGAAGAGAGATGAAGAGAGCACAGTGATCAAGTCCCAGCAGAAGAGGAAACTCAACCGGTGAGGGAGCGAGGGGTGAGCGGGCGGGCGGGTGCAGCAGAGTGGGTAGAGTGGCTTGCTTTCCACCCTCTGTGCTGCCTTCAGGGATGGGGAAGTGCTTTTCCCACTCCCGAACCGGGAGAAAAGGTCAGGAGGGTGGCGGGGGCCACCTTCGTCCATCGGCTTAGCTGCCCCGCTCTGCTTTCCTCCTCTCAATCAGCCTACACGATATCCTGAACAACCAGAGAACCAAATACGCCAAGCAGATAAAGCAGTTTCAGGAGGAGAACCAGAGTCTGATCGCAGACTACAAACGGCTCGTGACGCAGTTCCAGGACCTACAGAAAGCCATGAGGTGTGGGGGGTGGGGAGGCGAGCCCTCAGGACTGTCCTGGAGTGGGCGTGATGGTGGGGGGGAAGAGGGAGAGAATTGGCAGTGATGCAGCAGCAGCGATTTCCTTAGATCTGAGATCACCGGCCCTTTCGGAGGCAGCCTAGGATTCTGAGGACTCCTGCATGTGTCGCTTGTCCGATTTTGTTTCTTGCTGGGACAGCTGTGTTTTCTCTCAGTGCTGGGGTTCTGAGATTCTTCCTCAGGTTCTCATCCTATTTGACAAGTGGGGGCGGGGCGGGGGCACTGGGGCCAGGCCTTGAGGTCAGCTGGCTGTGCTCAGTGACTTTTCTTGACAGACACTTCGCCATTATCGATGAGGAGAAGTTTCGAGAGATCTGGTTGATGAATGAAGAGGAGGCGAAGGCGCTGGCGCAAAGAGCCTTTGATGTGGACAATGTCATTCATTCCCAGCACCTGGGGCTGCCCTGGAAGATGCCCGACTACTGGTTCCTGAAGAACGTGGGGCCAATTTTCTTTCAGCAGCAGAAGTCAGCCACACAAATCCTAGAAGAGCTGCTGCTGCAGACAGGTGACTAGAAACAGAGTCGTTGAGATGTAGGGTGGAAGAAGGTACATTAATCACAGTTGGTTAAGGCACCCATGTTCCATGGGAACAGGAGATGCTGAAAGGTTCAGTGGGTAAAGGAGCTTGCTGCCAAGCTTGACATCTCCAGTTCAAACCCTAGAACCCACATGATAGAAGCAGAGAACTGACTAGTGCAAGAGGACCTCTGACCTCCACATGTGTGCCCACACATACAAGAAATGAAAACACACACACACTTTCCCCCCAGTTTTTGTTTGTGGTACCCAGCGCCTCACCTGTTGGGCATGCTCTGAGGTCACTGCGTTTTATCTACAGCCCTCGCTTTATTTACAGTTCCTTTGGAGGTTATCTTAGGTAGTAAAAACTCCCTTCTTTTTCCACATGGCGCTGTCTTGACTCTGTGCCTGTAGTCACTCAAAGAGCCCTCTGAGCATCACTGGACTGTAGCTAGTTTGTTCATCTTGGGGATTACACCTGCTGCTGAATGAATAGTCTTGTTCATTTGTCTCTTCATTTTCTTTGTTGGAAAATCCCTACAAGCAGATTTGCCTGGCTAAAGGGCCTTGGTTATCCTGTTAGAAATCACTAGAGCTGTTTTCATTTCCATGTTCTCAACAATGTATGCTATCTTGGGCTTTCAGTGTTTCTCATGTGGCTCAAGCTGGCCTCAAGCTTGCCTCAAACTCTATGTAGCCAAGGCTGGTCTTGAAATTCTGATGTTCCTGCCTCTCACTTCCAAGTTCTAGGATTACAGGAATGCACCAGCTCATAGATATTATCATATCCTTTGAATAACCAGTAAGTCTTGGGTAATACATGATTTTTAAAAAATATTTATTTTTGTGTGTGTGTGTGTGTGTGTGTGCGCGCGCGTGTGCGCGCGCACGCGCACATATGTGGGTCAGAGGGCAAGTTGCAGGAATTGGTTCTCTCCATCCACCACGTGGGTCCCAGCTCAGGGTGTCAGGCTGGCGTCAAGTACCTTTACTCACTGAGCCATCTTACCAGCCATTCTATGATGATTTTAACTCCTGTTTTCTGATTAATTAACAAGGCAAAACATTTTTAATTTTTAAATTGTTGTATATCTCTTCCTCCCTCTCTCTCTCTCTCTTTTTTTTTTTTTTTGGTATGTTTTTCTTTGTGTTTTTTTTTCCTCCCTTTAATTACAAAAAATTATGTGTGAGTATATGCTATATGTGTGTGTACCTGAGGACAGAAGGTGCTGTTGGATCTCCTAGAACTGGAAATATAGGTGGTTGTGGACAGATGGATATAGGTGCCGGGAACTGAACTCAGGTCCTCTGCAAGCGCTCTTAACCTCTGAGCCTGCTCTCCATCCCTCTTCTTTTCATTTTAAGTAAGAGAAAGAAGTTTTGGCCTCTGCTGTCAGTTCTTGCTGACTGTGTTCCTCTGTGCAGCAGCCACTTTGTCCTTATGGCTGCTTCTAAGCTCAGTGGGTTTCAAAATCTTATAACCTGCTTCCAGGCGGCAAGTAAGTAAGTTCAATCCCTCCTCTCACTCCTTGGCTCACGACCGGATTCTAAGCATGAGGCCTCCAGCTAGATGAAGTTTGGGAAGTCTGTCATCCTGGCTGGTCAGGACTGTCCCGATTCTCCAGATAGTCTCTGATCCATCCCCTAGTCTGGTCCCCACATTGCAGGCTTCCTTTATCACTCAGACATAGTTGGCCACAGAGAGGTGGCAAGAGGCCCATTTGCTCAGAAAAAGCTGCCTGCCTGCTGCTCAAAGCCCACAGGGCAACGAAGCCATCCTCTCCCCACCTTTCTGTCTTTGACCCACGTGTAGAAGAGGAGGGGGCAGAAGCGGGCCTGCCAGAAGACGATAGTTATCTGGACCTGCCGCAGCAAGTTTCACCAAAAACCACCAAAAGGATCCTGATGCTCCTGTGTGACGAATCGGTAAGGCCTCCCAGCCTATGTGGCCTGGCGCCAGGAGTGTCCCGCCTGCCCTGAGAACAGGGCCTGGGGAGTGAGCTTGCAAGGCAGTGCTTACAAGAGGCAGCCAATAATGGCTGCTCCCACTGTGGCCTCTCTCCAGCAGTCTCAGGTCTAAGATATTTGCACTGTGTTGGCAACAAGGATTTGGGTGTAGAGTAAGGGCATATTGATGCTGGCTATCCCGTGGGCGTTTCTTAGATGCCAACATTCTGTGGTGGTAGAGGAGTCAAAACACAGCTGAGCCTCAGTGGCCCTGGGACAGTCAAGGCTGTTTTGTTCGGTGCCACTGAGGCCCTTCCTGCTGAGTTGGCTGGCAGGGCCTCTCTGTCGCATGCAGCTGGGCAGCAGAACCACAGCTCCTTGGGGCTTAGCGAGGCTCCTCCTTACTCGGCTCCTGTCTGTGTCACAGGCCTTGTGTTCTAATGTGGCTCACTTCTCCACACCCTGATCTCCTCTCTCCAGTGTTTGCTCCTAGGTTCTGTAGTTACTTGGGGGACTATGAGGACAGTGGGCATAGAGGCTTAGTCTCATTTAAAGTACTCTAGAGACTCAGGTATTTGCCCAGTGGCTTGTGGGTAAGGTGGAGGGCAGTGTAAATGGGAACTGACTTCATCCTTGCTTCCTGAGACTGGCTCAGACATCTCCAGAAAGCCTTCATGGAGGACCTCACCACCCAGCTCTGTGGTGCTGTCCCCGGAAAGTCACATTATGAATGGTTGCAGCCCCTATCCCGTGTTCCTGAAGCCTGGCTCTGACTGGGGATGCCATCTTTCTTTCCTTCTCAGGGTTTCCTCATAGAGAGCAAACTGCTGAGCCTGCTTCTCCCCCTGGAGAAGAACGAATGCTATCTGCTGAGGTTGGACGCCATCTTCTCTGTGAGTCCCACTGGGTGGGGAGGGTATGGGGTGGGGGTCAGAACCTGTTCTCCTGACGTTTCCTCAACCCTGAGACTACACCAGAGCATCTCAGACCTTCCTGGGCTGACTCTCACTGCCTTCCTTCAAGCTTCAGATTGGCTTTGGTGTCACGCTGTGGGTGGAGCCTTCCTGACTCTGGCCTTTGTTCCATCATTCTGTTGTTTCAGTTCATTGCATCCTCCTGGCTCTTGACCTAGACCCTTTATTCAGGCTCTAGGGAGGCTGAGGGGATCTCCAGGGATGTTTTGGAATCTCTGGTTCAGAGTTGCTGAGTCTATGAATTGGAGTTTTAGGGCCTGTTTGAGGAGGCATCTGAGTGGCCATCTTGTTTTCTCCTCAGGCTCTGGGAATTGAAAGTGAAGATGACTTGTACAAGTTGGTGAACTTCTTCATTCGATATCGAATCCATCATTTATCCTCTTCCCAGGTGAGACGGGCAGCTGGGGAGAGCGGTTCATTTTGTTTCATTTCTTCGGAAGTTTTCCTTCCCAGTGGGGTCCCGCCTATCTTTTCACTCTGCCCTTGTCTAGACATGTGCCCTGTGTTCTGATGTGGCACATCCTTCCTCCATGTTTTCTTCTGTAGCTATTTGGGAAATATGGTGACGTGAGCATTGACACTAGGTCTTGGGAGAGTTGGAGGGTATCTCTGCCAGGAATGGCCAATAGCATTGGCCTAGATTTTTTTTTTTTTTTTACAAAGGGCAAAATGGCTGGAGGAGGGATGGGATGTTGTTCTATATTTAGGCCCAAGGGCTCTTTTCCTAGTCTTTCTTCAAAGCTAGGTGTTGTAGTAAATAAAAATGAGTGTTGGACCACATAATGTTTATTATAAGCCCTATCATTGTTGCAGCGGTATTATTTGACCAACTATCACAACTAATAAGACACAGACACCTGTTAGATTTACAATTGTCTTATTTACCTTGGGCTGGGCAGATATTTCTACCTACACTGTCTCAATAACCCCACTGTTCACTCCCAACCCCCATCCAGTGCCATCGTATTAACCATCCTCATCTGGGCCACCTTCCATCCATAACCCCAAGATACTTGCTTATATTTCATCTGGGCCTTTCCACGCCATTATTGGAGTTTTTCCTCTCAGCCCTCGTGGTTCCATCTCCAGGCTAGCCCATCGTGGTGTCCCCCTCCTCCTTTCTTCCCATCTGTCTGTTTCCCATGATTCTCCTGTCCTCTTAGCCACGCCTCCCCCATTCTGCCCTGCCAAGGTGTAGGCCATTTAATCAACCAACCAGGTATGTTTTAGGCAGGTTTACACAGCAAGAATAGGTATATTCGGGGAGTAACCAGATCTTGAGGGCCAGAAACTAGGATCAGACCAGCCCCCAATAGCCAGGTTTTAACTACTATGAAATCTGAATAAACCACGTTCTACAGATTTTGTTCCATCACGCTCTCCTATGAAGCAGGGCTCATTTGTAATGCCGTGAATACTATGTTGTCAATAATTTCAGTTTGAGATGCAAACAGCAGCTCTTCTGGAAAGTCCTATTAAAAGTTACAAGATTTTCATTTAAAAATAAAAAGTGTTGTTAATATCGTTAACCCCAGGGTGAATTTTCTGACATTCTTTAGAGAGTGGCCAAGGGCTTGGGTGGGGTGGGGGTGTGGCTTAGTTGAAAGGTACTTGGCTGGCACGCATGATGCCCTGGATTTAATTTACAGCACCACATATCGCAGTTAAAGACTAGTTTTTTTTTTTTTGTTTGTTTGTTTTTTAACATGTAAAGGGCCGATATAAGCCAATAAGGAAAAAAGACCACCCGTGGAAAGAAAAAAGTGAGACAATCTCACCGTACAGCTCAGGCTGTCCTCAAACTCTTACAGGCTTCCTCCCTCACCATCCTAAGTCTCGGATTCAAAATGTGCATCACCATATTTGGACTAGGGCAGGCAACTTTTTTGTTTTGTTTTGTTTTTGAGACAGGGTTTCTCTGTATAGCCTTGGCTGTCCTGGACTCGCTCTGTAGACCAGGCTGGCCTCGAACCCACAGAGATCTGCCTGCCTCTGCCTCCCAGCATGCTCGGATCACAGGTGAGCGATTCATGCCTGGCTGACCTTGAACTTCTAATTCTCCGACCTTTACCTTCCCAAATGGTTGTCTTAAGGCATACTCCTGGATACTCTGCTTAATGGAGTTGAAACTATATGTTTATCATAGTTTTTTAATTGCAGCATTATTTGAAATAGAAGACTGGAAACTGCAATTTTCCATGTTTAAGTATTGTATTTAATAATTCATGGTATATTCCCATAATGCTGTGAATAATTTCAATATGAGATGCAAAGAGTAAGTATTCTGGAGAGTCATATTAAAAGTTACAAGATTTCAATTTAAAAATCAAAAATAAAAAGTGTTGTTAATATTGTTAACCCCAGGGTGAGTTGCCTTTAGAAAGAGAGTAAACAGGAAGAAGACTACTTAAATTGAAAAATTATACCAGGATTAGTTCTCTGTTCTGTATGAGCAGAAGGGGTGTTTATAGCGTTGGAGCCCGAGATGATCGCTGCAGCGAGCACCTGTGAACTAGGCCATTCTACTGCTAGGTGTTGCTAGGGTTTCTATTGCTGCAATGAAACATCAGGATCCAAAAGCAGGTTGGGGACAAAAGGGTTTCTTGGGCTTACACTTCCGTACTGTAGTGCATCACTGAAGGAAGTCAGGACTCAAACAGGGCAAGACCTTGGAGGCAGGAGCTGATGCAGAGGCCATGGAGAGGTGTTGCTTACTGGCTTGCTCCCCAAGCCTCATCAGCTGCTTTCTAATAAAACCCAGGCCCACCAGCCCAGGGATGGCCCCACCCGCAACAGCCTGGGCCCTCCCCCACCCCCACTGAGCACAAATTGAGAAAATGCCCTATAGCTGGATCTCATGGAAGTATTTCCTCAACTGAGGCTCGTTCCCTTCTCTCTGATGACCGTAGCTTGTGTCGAGTTGATACAAAACCAGCCAGTACAGTATCTGCCTACAAGTTTTCTGGAGACTTTGCTCTGATCCCTTCTCCTGCTGTTTCTTGTGTCATGTTTGGGTGTCCAGCCCACAGTCAACTCTGCACTTCTCTCCAGTACAGCACCATGTCATCATCATCAGCTCAACACGTCAACACGGAAAACACAAGCCTGATGTCAGAGCTGGAGCAAATGAGCTTGCCCCAGTTGAACAAGAGGAGCTTCGTGTCCAAATCAGAGTCGGAGTCCTTAGAACGGGAGACCCTGCAGGGAAGTGATGACCAGAGCCTTGTGATCAAGGAAAAGGAGTTCCTATTTTCATCCAGGTTCATCCACCCCAATGACGTCCTCAAGATTCTGGAGGCCTTTGTCATGGGGCTGAAGAAGCCCACGTACGCAGTGGTACAGTGGTGATGGAGGGCTTGCCTGAGATATGGGGCCTGGGAGCTGGGAGTGAATGGAGAAGGGGCTGCACACACACACACAGAGAAAGAAACACACATACATTCATGCGAGTGTGTGCATGTACACACACAAACATACACACAAACACACATGCACACACACACATGCATACATACAGATACACACATACACACAAACAAACACACACATAGACACACACACAAATGTGACTGGCATTGCCTGGGGGACTAAGGTGGCAGGTGGAAACAGGCACCATTGCTTTTGACTTCCAGGGATTTCCGGCCAGTACTAAAAATGAAGAAAGATACTCGAGATAACTCAAAGGACACGGAGTATTGGGAATGCCTGGCCATGGCTATCCCTTTCTCCAAGCAGAACCTCTGGGACGCGCTGTACAAGGCCTTGGAGAAATACCAGTCAGCATCAAGGCTTGGAAGAACAGGGAGCTGGGTGGTCTCTAGGGACAATCCTTTCCAGAGCCATAGTGTGTCTCCTGTGCTCACACGTTCTGAGGGAGTGGGTGGGACAGTGGTGGGCAGTGGTCCCACCCTCCTTGCCCATCCCTGATTGTCTGGGAAATGTCCCAGGTCCTCCTCTACTTGCAGCCAGAGTAGAAACACCAAGGGCCTGTCTTCTACAGTAGAGGATGGAGAACTGAGCTGGTACCCCTCTAACCTGCTTCCTGTGTTCTCCCCCAGCTTTGTGCTCACCCAGAGGGCCAAGCTGCTGATGGAGACTGAGTCCCTGGAGCAGCAGAACGCAGAGATGCAGTCCCTCCTGCAGCAGTACCTCCAGGCCAAGGTGGGTGCTGGGGTGTGGAGCCCTGCAGTCCTGTCCGGGCCGGAAGGACTGTGACTCTGTTCCATTGGTGCCATGGCTTTGGTATCACTCTGTTGTGATCACTCTTGGTTTTCAATTTTGTTTTAGTTTCTTGTTATGAAGTGTCAGATGGCCCAGGCTGGCCTCAAACTCCATATGTAGCCAAGGGTGACCCTGGACTTTTGATAATCCTGCTTTCACCTGGGACAGTTGGGGTTACAGGCATGAGCCATCGAGCCCCATGTGTGTGGTGCTGGGAATCAAACCTAGGGCTCTTGTCATGTTAGGCGGCCGCTCTGCAAACTGTGTCTCCTTCTTTCCACCTCACGAGAGGCCTGCACTTTGTAGTTCAAGCTTGCCTTGAACTCAGGGCAATTCTTCTGTCATAGTTCCCAAGTCCTGGAATGACAAGCATGAGCTACAATATCCAGCTGTAAAATCTTTCTATCTTTTTTTTACATGTGTGTGTGTGTAACACACACACACACACACACACACACACACACACACACACTAGCCCTCATGTGGAGGTCAGAGGACAGCTTTTGGGAAATGGTTTTCTCCTTCCACCATGTGAGTCCTGGAGCCAGGACTAGGATATCAGCTGAGCAACCTCACTGGCTCAGAATCACTATTTATTTTTTTAAAAATATTTTTAACAAAAGATGTATTTATTTCACGTATATGAGTGCTCTATCTGCATGCCTGATATCAGGGCATCAGATCCCAGTATAGATGGTTGTGAGCCACCATGTGATTGCTGGAAATTGAACTCAGGACCTCTGGAGGAGCAGACAGCGCGCTTAATCACTGAGCCCTCTCGCCAGCCCCATTCTTTCTTTCTTTTATTATTATTTTTAAATGAGACAGCATCTCTATACATGTCCCTGGCTGTCCTGGAACTCACTAAGTAGGCCAGGCTAGCCTCAAACTCACAGAGATCCACCTGCCTCCACCTCTCCAGTGTTGGGATCCAAGGTGTGCTCTACCACACCCGGGCAGAATTATTCTTTTTTAAAAACGGTAGCAAGCCCAGAAGCATGGTCCAGGTTCCAGGCCCCATCCTGCCTTGTATCTTCTGCAGTCCTAGCAGCCTGCCAGGGAGCCAGGCAGAAACTCCCCTCCCCAGTTCACAAGCAAGCTTGGAGGTTTGGGAAGCCTCCCAGGGCACTGACCTTCTCCCCTCTGCCAGACCACCTTTCCTAGGAAATGACTGAGGCTTCCCATAGGAAGGGAGCAAGATTCTGTGCTGTCAGAGGTGACCCCTCCTGTGATAACTGTAACTCGTTCCCATGGACTGGCCAGAAGAGGGAGGAAAAGGCCTTGTGACTTGGTTGCACACTCTGTGGCCATGGTGGATGTTTCAGGGTGGTGCTGAGTCTTGGGCCAAGAGGATCACGACAGTCTACAGTCCCTTGTCCAACTACAAAGGGTATAGGGCTTCAGCCTGAGCTCAGGTCCCAGGCCATAGCTGGAAGGTAGATGAGGTAAATCTCGGTATCATGATGGCTTTTTGGCCTGTAAAAGAACTCAGACATCTGAGGACATACTGATTCTGTGTCCACAGATGTGTCTGTGTACTAGGATGGAGATGAGAGCTAAGGGCAAGCCTAAACTCAGACAGTGATAGAGATAGGAGGGGAGGATGAATACTACCGGAAGTCATTCACTGATGCCAGACAGGAAACTCCGGCAACCTCCAGGCCCTGAGTCCTCTCTGCTTTGGAGAAGCAATGCTTGCAGGGAGGGATTGGGACTCTGGGAGAACCAGCATCTGCCCGTGAGCCCTCGCAGAAGGCAAGAAAATGACCTTTACCTTTAATTTCCAGGTAAATACTGAGCTGCAGGTTCCTCCAACTCAGAGCTTCCGGATGCCCACAAAATAGAGACTATCTGCAAAGCCTGGCGTTACAGGGCCTGCACTGACCCCCGAGAGCCTGGGACCACCCATTTTTTTTTCTCCTCAGCTATATCTATCTGCCAAAATAAGGCAGCGATGGTTCCCGAAGTTCTAATAAAGGTTTTGAAAGCTGAGGCTGAATGCTTTTAAGGAGGCCTAGTCCACATGGACAGGAGTCCCCTGCCCTGAGTAGCATTAGGGAGCTTTGTCGCTGGGCTCAGATTGCTGATGAGAGTAGCACCAGGCTTTATCCCTGCCCTTGGGAAAATGTTGGTCTCTATAGGAGGAGGCTGAGTCTTCACATTATCCCCAAACTGAAGGATGTCTTCTGTACTTTGGGGCCTCTGTGTCTACCATGGTGTGCCCTCTGGGGTGTAGAGGTAGGCTGTTCCTTCGGCAGCCTGGGCTGACAGCCCAGTGCCTGAGGCCAGCCTTCCATGGTGCTCCACAAGAGGTTCCGCACAAGGTTTGCCACCCCCTCACAAACCCATCCCTCCCAGGCTCCACTTCTGTTTCAGGGTCTGATTTATTTTATTAAGAGAGAGAGAAAAAAATCACACTCAAGAAAGGAAAATCATCCAGCAGATTCACAGAGGAAGAATGGCGGCACTCTGTGGTGCAGCCTCCCGGGGGCGGCTGCCGGCTAGCAGGGCAGGCCTGCTTTCAGGGTGGCTGGGATACCAGGTTCACTCTTGGAGCCTCCAGACTAGCTAGCTGGCACACACCGGCCTGGGCCGAGGAAGGCCTGGGAAGTGATGGGAAGCCTCGGGCTAAGCCGCCAAGTGGCTGCTGGGGGAGAAAGGAGGAGCCAAGAGCAAAGCATGCACAGAGCTGCTGTTTAGGCTCCTTGATTGAGCGGTGTGTTGCCTCTGTTGGCATTTCTGGTGCTTTCCACCTGTGCCTGCTTATCAAAGCCTTGGAAACTGGCCCATGTTCCTTGGTTAATTTCACTGGAACCTTAACTCAAGATTTGGAAAGCCCAAGGGAAGGTTGGGCCACTGCCACTCTTAGATCTGGGCAGAGGAGCATGGTACCTTAGAAAGTAGGGCAAAAGGGAATCTGGTGTTGGACGCCACTGATTCTGAGTGCGCCCCAAACCCTAGGCAGGACTGGGACAAAATCAGGCAAGCAGCGGTTTGGGTGTGGGGTGGGGATGGCACCCCAGCAAGCAGGTGCCTTGCTCAAGGCTAGCAGAGGTGTGGTATGGCTCCTCAGGGAGTTGGGAGAGAGTTCAGGTGAGGGTAGGCAAGTGCAGCAAGCCCCTGGAGGGACGATGGGGTGGGGCAGGGCCGGTGGGGTTGCTTCATGCCCCTAGGATCTTCTTGACCATGTAGCCGGGGAGGCTGTAGAGGAAGAGCGCCAGCATGAGCAGCCCAAGCAGCGCCAGCACAATCTTGATGATAAGCCACTTGTACCGGGTGCAGATGAGGTACTTGATAGATTTGAGTGGGTTCAGGAACCAGACGAAGGCTGTGTCAGGCCGGCTAGAGTGGGGAGAAGATGGGAGGGGCCTGTCAAACAGCCTGCAATGAGCCACCCACACAGGGCACCCATCTCTGTCCTTCCATGGTGAGTGCTAGCTTCTAAACCCTGTCTTCTCTGTGTGACCTCTGTTGCCCAAGCCCCGCCCTGAGATGGCAGTTTTGCCTCATCCTGATTGCTTGGAATGATGAACTGAAGCAGAGGCCTTGACATTGGAGGCTGGACATGTTGTTCTTGAGATCTTGTACCTAGCACTTCATTATGCAAGCTCTGTCTCCCTTTGTTCTCAGGAAAGCAGAGTTTCTCAACTTCCCTCCTTCCTTCCTTCCCTCCTTCCTTCCTTCCCTCCTTCCTTCCTTCCTTCCTTCCTTCCTTCCTTCCTTCCTTCCTTCCTTCCTCCCTCCCTCCCTCCCTCCTTCTTTCCTTCCTTCCTTCTTTCCTTCCCTCCCTCCCTCCCACCTCCCTCCTTCTCTCCCTTCCTTCCTTTTTTGAAACAGGGTCTCAATTAGCCCAGGCTGGCCTTTTACCATGTAGCCAAGGATGACTTTTGGCCTCTGGCCTGTCTCTACCCCCTAAGCGTTGGTCTCACAGGTCTGCATCAGCACCCATGGTTTATATGGCACTGGGCGTTGAACCCAAGGTTTCGTACATGCTGGGAAAACATCCCACCCACTGAGCTACATCCCCTAGCCCTCAAACTCCCCTTTTGCTAAGCCCACAGGTCTGTCTGCAGCAAACACCCGAGCCGCCTAAGCACTGTGCCCCACCCTCCCTAACTTGCCTGCCATCAGGGTGCTAGCCTGCCTGCCTTCTGCCGAGTTCCTTGCTAAGGACCCCTTGTCAGCTTCCACTGTCTGCAATTTGTGTCACAAGATGAGCAGGCTCCATAGAATGTCCCATTATAAAAATTAAAGTGTTGTCATGCTCCGGTGTGTGTGCATGTGCATGCTAGTGGACACACCTGTGCACATACATGGAGGCAGAGGAGGACATAGGGGGTCCTGCTGTATCATTCTCCTTAAGTTAGGTCTCTCACCTGGAGCTAGTCTGGCAGCCAGGAAACCCCAGAAATCCTCCTGTGTTTGCCTCCAACAGTGCTGGGGTTATAGGCCCAGTGTAGCTATGCCTTAGACCTTTTTTTTTTTTTTCCTGTGAATACTAGGGATTTGAACTCAGGTCCTCCTGCTTTTGTTGTAAGCACTCCTAACTACTGAGCTGTCTCCCCAGCTTCTGGATATACTTTTTCAACAGCTACCCCGTCATCTCTCAGAGGCCATGGGCCATACCCCCATTGTAAGTGGGGCAACAGGGCAGGGATGTGGGTCCCGGATGCCTAAATTTCTATCACTAGCTATTGTGGGCAGGTTAGACTCCTTTGAGCCTCAGTTTCTTCATGCGTATGATGGTTTAATAGGAATTCCTACTTCCTGGACTTAGGGAACCATGGAAGTGAGAATGTGCTGGTGACTCTCAGAGCCTGCAGGGACATGGTCCTCGGCTTATGTCAGCTGGAATGTTTTCCCTGGTGGGACAACTGTCCCCTGAGGGTAGGACCCAGCTGTGTCCAGAGAGGCCTCTCACACTGAACTGGCTAACCCTAGCCAAACCCTGCCCCTGTTCGGCCCTGCCGGGGTCTCAGCTTCCTCCTGCCCATGGAACTGGAGTAGGCCCCGAGAAGAAGGCTGCTGTAGTTGGTGGACACTGGCCTGGCAGTTGGCCCATAAGTTGGAGACCCAGGGCCACCTAGCCAGGTGGCCTTGAACAAGCTATGTCACCTTTCTGGTCCAATAACATAAAAAAATCAAATAGCCATGTCTGGTTCCGAGAGCGTGATTAGCTTTGTGGAGGTTTGAAAGTTGCAGGGCATATGTGGACGTACATATGTGCTTGTGTTCCTCTGTGTACTCTTATGTGCGTGTGTGCGTTTATGTATGTATGTGTGCTGTGTACACATGTGAACTTGTTTGTGGGGTTTGAGTGTGTTTTGAGTGCATCCCACATGCTGACCAGCCCTTGTCCAGGGGCAAGGAAGAAGTACCAGGCCTAGGAGGCTGCGGGGCTCAGGCCCCGAGGATCTTCTTGGCCAGGTAGCCAGGCAGAGAGTAGAGAAACAAGGCGAGCAGCAGCAGCAGCAGGAGGAGCAGCAGGAGTTTGAGGAGCAGCCAGCGGTACGTATGCCACAGGAAGTAGCGGGCAGACTTGAGAGGGTTCAAGAACCAGATGAAGCTGGTGTCGGGCCGACTGGAGCATCAGGAAAGGACAGATGGACACAGGGAAAGGACAGGACGGTGGGAATGTGCTTGGCGAGAGGCTTCCGCTGATGGGGAAGCCTGCACCAAGCAGAAGAGTTTTGGGCACCTGCGGGGCCACCAAGCTGGGCCACCAAGCCTGGCCACCTTTGGGGTGGTTGCCCTTGTCAAAAACTAGGGACTTGGGTGTGGGGTCAAGCTTCCTGGGGAAGGAACAGCTATCTTTGCAGACTGCCCTTCCTTTGGTTCAGAGGGAAGAGGTAGGCTTTAGGGTTGAAGAAAAGGGCTCCCCCTGTGATGTGGCTGTGGCCCAGGAGGGGATAAAGTAGGTGTCTGAGGAGTAGGGGCAAGAAGACCAGAAGGAGCTGGGCCCTCTTCTCTTTTCTGCACCCATGATGTAGTGTGTGTGGGGGGGTGTCAAGGCAGCCAGCACTCACTTGGGTTTTTCTAGGGGGTCAGGTTCGTTGCGGGCCAGGCCCACCGGATTTTTCTCTGCCTCCTCTGCTGTTAGTAAATGTAGCTCCGCCTCCACTTTGCCCTGATGGGAAGGAGAGTTCCAGTGTCTAGGCCACCAGGCTGGGTATCCCAGCCTGGCCTAGCCTTGCCCATGCAGGTCCCCTCCGGAGCAGGAAGCAGTACCCACCGTGAGCTCAAACTCATCATTCTCATTGCGGGCCAGGAGGGGCCACCAGCCTTTGACGCGCTTCTGTTTAAAGATGGAGACCAGGGGCACATCCACCTCCCCGGTGGCCATCTCCATGGTGCACTGCTTGGCTGTCTTAGCGCCCCTCGGGAACCGGTTCAGGTCCAGCTCGATGGCCCCTGCAGCCAATGGTGGAGTCAGTTTCGAGGCCGGGGCGGGGGCTGCCCCACCTCCTTCCTTTCCACTCCCACTCAGTTTTGCTTGAGCCCTTTCTTAGCTTAGTGTCTCTAGGCATCTGCCACCTTCATCCTGGCTGTTGTGTGCCTACGGACAACACCGTACCAAACCCTACCAAGCCCAGGCTTGCAGATAGAGTTTGGCGCAATCTGAGACTCAGGGAAATCTGCCTCCTTATGGCCCCAGCTGGCTTCCCCTCAGTGTTTATCCTGACTGGCTGGTAGTGTGCCCAATGCGCCTTGTGGCTCCAGTTATGACTCTGAGAAGTGACTGGATTTTTGGAGAGGCACAATCCACATTTGGTATCTCTGGCTCTGAAGACGAGAAGGAACCCCGTGGACTCAGCCTGGCCACCCCTGCCCCTCAGTTCTGGTCCCTAGGCCTCCCTCTGCTCTGCACCTAGGAAATCATCAGCGGAGAAGTGGTCAGCATCCCAGATCTGTAGGGTGAGCCTCGCAGGGATCTTGTACTCCGTCTCATCCCAGGAGAACATGGATTCCTTCTTAGACATGACGATCTTCTCTTCGGCGGCCAGGTAGTCAAAGGGGAACAGGTAACGCCAGTTGAAGTTGCCTTCCCCAGTGAGGGAGTGGTAGTGGACGTCTGTGTCCTGTTTGTCCTCCTGCTGGCCCTTCAGCCACCTGCTGGGAGCCACGTGCTCCAGCTCTGTGGCCATCCCCCCAAGGGCCTCTCCCCACCCAGGCCCCAGGGAAAAGGGGCATGCCCAGCTCAGCCTCTCCCAAGGCTGTGACTGTCACCCACCCTCGCACAAAAATGTCACTGGACTTCTCGCCCGTGAAGAAATCGTCGTCTTCTAGGACCACCTCATCTGTGTTCCACACGATGACCCGCAGCTCGTACCTGAACAGGAGCAGGGAGACCCGTCAGCAGCCTGGGATAGGGCTCGGCCCAAGTCCTGGGTCCAGGTCAGGGCTGGGTCTCTAGTATGTTGGCAAGAGAAGCATCCTCCCCCAGTGGGGGCTGGGAATGTGGGGGAGGGTACTAGAGGGAAGTTTCTCTGCAACAGGGCCCTGGTGGGCCGAATCTCAGCCAAGCCTGGACCGCCTCGGTTAGGGGAAACCAATAGACACCCAAGTATACTCCTGGGCTGTGAGGCTAAGAACCGGGAGGAAGGAGAGAGAGCATGAGTTCCTGGGGTGGCTGCAATGAAGTGGATAGCGTATTTTGTCTGTGTGTCTCTAGAGACTGCAGCTTTGCTCTGTTTTTAAGACATTTCTAGTTAAAGCCTGGTGGCCCTCAGTGGGAAGCCCACATACTCTGGGTTCCGTTATCACCTTGTCCTCAAAGAGGATTTCCCCTTTGATGTTTAGTTGTAATTACAAATGAGGTAGTTGCATTTCAAGTACCATTCGGGAGGTTCAGTCACCCACTAAAACATGGTTGGGAATGTGGCTGTCTGGAACAGAGTTGGGTCACCCCCTTCAATGGTAAAGCCTGGAACTCAGGCTAATAGCCTCAGGCTGAGAGGGTGTTCCAGTCAGAGCTGGCTGCACCATTTGCTGTGGACAGAGTAAAATGGAAACACAGTCCCCATGGCTGGTTAAAAATCATCAAGAAACAAGGGCTAGGACTGTGGCTCAGTGGCAGAGTATTTGCCCAGTGTGTATGAGGACCCAGGTTAAGTCCCCAGTGTTCAATCCCCAGAAGAGAGAAAATCATTAATAAAATTGAAGATGGGAGGCAGGGTCAGATGGCTCTCTGTGAGTTCAAGGCCAGCCTGGTCTACAAAGTGAGTCCAGGACAGCCAAGGCTACAAAAAGAAACCCTGTCTTGGAAAACAAAAGAAAACAAAAAGACGGCAATATCAGGGCTTGAAAACAAGAAAACAGACAGCTTTGTAAGCCCAGAGAGTTGGCCCCAACTCCAGGCACCAATGACCAGGCAAACTGCAGAGCCCATCCTGCCACCTTCTTCAGGGGACACTGAGCTCCAGGGACCAAGACCACCTAAGTGAGGCAGGTGGCTTAGCTTCAGGTTGGAGGTCCCTCCACCCTACCATAACCTATGAACTTTTTCAGGCTGGAAGAAAGGCTGGCAAAATGTAGTGCTGGTTACAGAGCAGGCTCTGATGGGTTCCTCTTCTGTGTGCCTCTAGGATTGCATGTGAGAGAGAGAGAGAGAGAGAGAGAGAGAGAGAGAGAGAGAGCGAGAGAGCTATGTGAGCACAGGCGGGTGTGAGGGGTGGATATGTCTTTGTGAGGAAGCTAGCATGTGGGGAAGGGTGCTGGGGTGTGGGTCATCTCTACACTGTGAGTAGAGAAGGTGGTGGCCAGCTAGAGCAGGCCCTGGGTTGGTCTGTTTCTCCTTCTGAAGGGCCCGGCCACACCTGAGGCCCTGGAAACAGTGGCTAATCCAGGCTCTCTTCCACCCAGAGGAAGGCCTAGTCAGTGGTAGGAAGTGGATGAGGTGAGTGAGAGGACGGTGTTCACACCCAAGCAGCTCACTTCTTGGGTTTCCTGGGGGAGATATCCAGAGGTGTCCCGGGGGCTGGCATGTCCATGGGAAACATATCCACCCAGAGTTCCAGGCGACCCTGAGGAAGACAGGGGTGTGGCAGGTGCCCGAGTGACCTTTCCGCTCTGCTCAAGGCCACTCTCCTGGCCTATCCAGGATGCTAGGACGTCTTATAATGTCACGGATAGCCAGTGACAGCCTCTGGGGGAGCCAGCTCCCTGAAGTGATTCTCAGAATCACGCCTGCCATTCAAGTTGGCCTCGGTGGGGGAGGGAATGCAGTGGGGACACAGGGAAGAGCTTGAGCCACTTTTCTGCCCTTAGGACCCCAGGTCGAGGGTGTTTAACCCCAGATCCCGGCCAGGTGCGCATCACCTGCTCAATGCCTGGCTTGTCAGGGTTGAGCAGCGGCCTGGTCTCCACGTGTTCTGGTACAAGGCGGCAGCCGACCCGGGGGATGTCCTCCCAGTGTCTCAGGGCAGCCAGTGCCACATGCTCATCCGTGGGCTTCCTCTGACCTGTGGATGCCAGCGGGTCAGGTGCATACACCTGGCCCTTTCAGAACCAGGGGCCCTCTTGCTGGGGCAGGCACTTAGGAGCCCAAAGCCCGGAGTCATCACCTTTTTTTTATTGCCAGGGAGACAGACAATGAGGAAAGGGAAGGTCTCAGCCACACCACAAGGCCCAGAGAGACCCATGACCTTGGCTTACCAGGCTTGGGGAAGGAGTGGGGGGTGGACACGGGTGGGGCTTTGAGCAGAGAGACCTGGACTCACACAATTACTCTGCCTTGGGAGGGATACATGACCCTGGGCAAGTCACCAAACCGGAACTTGTTGGCTCTTAGTTTGCTCATCTGTAAATGGGGTATTTTCTTGGCCCATGGGGATGAATGGGAGAGAGGGAGGAAGAAAGGGAGGGAGGGAGGGAGGGGGGGAGAGAGAGAGAGAGAGAGAGAGAGAGAGAGAAGTATGTAAGTGTGGTACAGGAGAGGGTGACAGGGCAGTGCGTGGCAGACTGGAGGGGGCTCTGGGGTATGGAGCAGAGATCACTAGAGGACGTGCGCGCTGGGTCTGGAAGTCCCCTGTGGAGAAGTGTGGGCTCCCTGATGGCCTCCATAGGCCCTGGAGTGGGGCCAGTCAGCTGCTTTCAATGCCCCTTACCATTCTCGTCCTCTATCTCTGAAGGCCCCGTGAAGACACGGTTGGCGACCTTCACTCTCCCATGGGGACCAAAGTGGGGGCCGTCCACTTTGCCCTCTTTGCAGAGACGACTCAGGATCTGGCTGGGCTTCATGGGGTCCCTCCAGATATTGTAGCCGTGTCTGTGGGTGGGAGGAGACACAGGCGTGAAGTAGCTCCGGCTGGGGTCATCCCAGGAGCCAGCTCGTTCTGGCCAGTTCTCCATAACTGGCCATTGCCTACACCAGCAATAGGCCCTCTGCGGCCCTCTGCGGCCCCATGCTCACCCAGGACACCAGGGCTTTGACATCGAAAGTCCCCCAAACAACCGCCACCCCATCATCCCTTCAGGCCTCTTGTGAGGCATCGGGTAACCAGAGAGGGAAGTGACTTGACCGGGTCACTCAGCCTGGAAGTAGCAGAGGCCCTCTGGGATCCTCCGAGGGCTTTACCCACTGCCATGCCCCGTCCCTTTCTTCTTTCCCCATTCTGCCTCTTTTGTCCCCAATCCCTTCCCTACCCTGTCTGAGAGTATTCAGGCCCAGCCCCTGAGGCTGCGCAAGCGTGTAAGGTGAAGGTATACCCCGGAAGAGAAGTCCGAGCATGTTTACCTTCCCGGATTACCACACTTGAGTCTTATCTTAGCGTTAAGGTGCAGCCAACACCCAGCCCCTCCCCGTTCCCTGCCCTCGGCCTGGCCCCAGCCCCTCCCGGCTGCCGGCCCCGCTCTGTCCCCGCACATGGAATAGGTCTGTGCAATGCCACAGGTGGCACGGTGCTTGCTGTAGAAGCGGTTTTCCAAGTCGATCTTGGTTTCTCCGATGAGGTCGTCGCTGCCTACCAGATCCCAGTCATACACGGCCACCGTCAGCATGGACTCCATGGGGAAGGAGGCCTCGATGTCGAAGGACCTGTTGCGGGGTTAGGAAGGGGTGGTGGTGGTTGCGGGTTGAGATGGGCCAAGGAGCGGAGACTGGACTTGAGGGTCAAGGCGGGCAGAGAGGGCACCGCAAGGCCTTACTTCCCAAAGATGGGGTTGAGCTGCTTGGAGATGTAGTTCTCCTTGTCTCGGATGTCAGTCTTGCCTAACTTGATGGCGATATAGGGGTCAGCTTTGCCATTGATGTCAGCCGGGTGCAGGTCCGTGGCCTGGGCAGGGCAAGTGTTGCCTAAGCAGGACTCTTTCGTGACCTTGCCCTGTTCCTGGGGGTCCCATGATGTTGAGAAGTGGGGACCCAGCCACTGGGTCAGAGACAGAAGTCTCACTGTGTGGCACTAGGGAAGTTGCTGCCTCCTGTCTCTTGGACTGGACTTCTTTAGAAATAGCTAGACCAGTGGACCCTTCTAACCCAGCAGGAGGCCTGGGGGCTGGTGGGGGTGGGGTGGGGATGTGAAGGGAGTCTCACCCGGACCACATAGACTCGGACCAGCACGTTAATAGGGTCATTACTTGGGATGCCCTGGAACATCCCATAGGTGGGGTCGTAGCCAGCTTCTCGAGATACGTCCTCTGGGAGTGGCACTTTGTACACGCAGAGGGAACCCTGGAGCAAGGCATGGGGTGGGCGTGTCAGGCTGCAGGTTCACCAGCTAGCCAGCAGGTCCACGCTGTGACAAGGCCTTAGCACTTTAGCTGCTGGATCACAGGAGGCACAGGAGTTCAGAGGGCAGTGGTGGAGGACGTAGAGAAACGAGGTTGTGGGAGAGCAGCAGCTGGGCCGAGCCCCTGGCCTGACCTTGAACCGGCCCACGATTCGTTCCTCCTCTGTGGAGCCGTCTTCATCATCCCCCGTCTTGCCCCGTAGCAGGTTGAAGGTGTGCAGCCAGTCCTCAAAGTTGTCAAACTCTGACTCTAGCTCTTTGGGGTACACCTGGACAGGACAGGCTGTCAGGCCTCCTGCCAGCCTCCTGCCCAATCTGCTGCCTCCCACTCACATCTAGGCAGGATCTGCTTCTGGACCCTCACCTTAAGCTCATCAATTTTGGCTTTCTTCTTCTCAGGAGCTTCCAGTCCCTGGCCTGGTCCAGGGCTCTGGTTTTTCTTCTTTTTCTCCTCCTTTGCAGCCCTGGACTTCTCCTTGCTCTTTATCGGCCCCTTCAGGCCTAGCCCAAAGTAGAAAAGGAGGCCCTAAGTCAGCTTAGGGGAGGGTGAGGCACAAAGGCTCAGAGCAGGAAGGCCTGAGTTCGAGATCCAGCCTCGCCACTTCTTTCTACTTAACTTTGGAGTCTCAGTGCATTCCATGAGGAGATGCTGACGGTAGGTCATGGCTGGGAGAGGGACACAGAGTGTTGTCTGCTCTTGGTGGAATGCGTGGAGGGGACAATCACAGTCAGGAGCCTGTCCCTATGTGGTCCCCTGCTGACTCCCTTTGTTCTCAAGGTACGTATTAACAAGGTTGCTTCCTCCTGGCATTTCCCATGCTGCACCCAGTGGAATTACCCATAAGTGCCACTGGCAGTTTAGGCAAAAGAGGAAACCATCGCCCCAGTATCTTCATTTGAAAAGGAAGAGTGCTTGGGGAGATGGCTCAGAGGATAAAAAAGCTGTGTAAGTGTGAGGGCCTAAGTTTGAGCTCCCAGAATTCCTGTGAAAGCTGGATGCCTAGCACAAGGGCCTGTAATCCCAGAGCTCCTGTGGAAGATGGGAAGCAGAGACAGTGGATTCCCGGAAGATCACGGGCCAGCTAGCCTGGTGCACACAAGGTGGGAGGTGAGGAGTGACAAATGCTGTCACCTTCTGAGTTCCGCATGCTTGTTGAGGTACATGGGCACTCAAGTTCACACACAATGTACACACAGTCACACACAGATACATAGACACACACAGGCACAACATATACACACATACCCACAGACAGACACACAGAGACAGAGATACACAGACACAAATACAACACACATACATGCAGACACAGACACACATATAAACAGACATACAGACATACACTCACAGACACTTGGGCACAGACACAGACCATAGACAGACATACAGACACATAGACACACAGACCATAGACAGACACACACAGACACATAGACACACAGACTATAGACAGACACACATACATCTAGACACATACCAAAGACACACACACACACACACACACACACACACACACACACACACACACACACACACTGTGAAATCAATACTAATATAAAATCTCTGAGAAGTTCTGCGCTGAAGAAACCCACTTAAATGGGCATTTTCTAAATGGGTGTGACCCCAGAATCCTCTTTCCCCTCCAGAAAAGCATTAATGCTGTTCCACCACATCTGGAAAAGGTTATGGAAAATGCTGGGTGGACAAGCCAGGAGGTCCCTCTCAGCTCAGGTACTCTATGGTTCTCCATGTCCGCCTGCCGATATGGTTGCTGAACCTATCAGAGTGGAAACTATTGTAGAAGAGGTCATTAGCTTGATCCTCGGAGCCCCGGCCAGGGCTGGGAAGCAGCAGGTATTGTCATGGGTGCAGGGATCCAGGGATCCAGGGCTCACCCTCAGTGGCATCCATCTCTTCCTTCTCTTCCACGTCAGTTCCAGAGACCTCATGTTGTCGAAGTTGCTGCCAAAACATGAAGGGGCCCCCCTGACTCCCCAGGTATGGATGTCTCCATGGCCCGTGGCATCTTCAGCTTCTGTCACACGCGCGCTCAGTCCACAAGGCTGCCCAGGGCATTCAGAGGACCCTATCTTTGGGCTCCCACCACATCTAGTATGGTGTCCGGCTCATCATATGTGCAGATGTCAGAGATCTTTGTGGAACTCAAGGCTCACGAGAGGGAACTAAGCCAGGGAGGTGACCTGTCCACCAGCCAGAGGAGGGAGGGCTCTGAAGGGGGATTTTAAGGAGCTGCCTCTCCGGGTTAGGGCAGGAGCTGGAGGGGAGGGTGTGGTTTATAGCTGGGTAGTGCCAGCAACACCCGCCTCCCATTTCTTCTTACTCCCAGACCCTGCCCAGGCCTCACCTCCTTCATTGTGTCGATGGAGGCAAAGTACTTGGACCACCAATCCAGCATGCTTTCATCAGGCTCCTCTTCCTCCGGCTCCTCGGACGTGCCTTTCTTTTTCTTCTTCTTCTTTTCCTTCTCATCCTCAGCCTAGGGGGTCGGCCAGGGTGACCATCCGACAGGCTCTCCTACGTTCTACCTTTCCCAGGTCCCTGAATGATTCCCACCCACGCTGGCCATCTCACCCTAGAAAGCTTCCCCACCCCACCCCCTGAAGACATAGTGCTGTGGGTCCAGCAATGCCACGGAGGCAAAGCCTTGTGTGAGGAAGATAACACAGCCCCACAAGAGCCACAGGCCAAGGCAGGACCGGCACTCAGGGAAGAAGGGCTAGGCCCGTGAAGTTGGTTCTCTGGCCTGGCACTGGTGTCTGTGGATGGTTCTTTTACCCCAGGGCCCTTGCACGGCGCTCACACTTACCACATCCACCTTGACCACAGCATCAGAAGTCTGCAGAGGGAAAGAACCGAGGAGACAGGGAAGGGTTGGCCATGAAGAAGGGGCAGGCAGCAGGGCTGCCCAGGAAGTGAGAACGATAAGGAGGGTGTACACAGCCATTAATGCTCACTGTGGGCTGAGACTCTTGACTGCAACGCAAGCTTTGCATTCACAAGAGCAGGCCACCTGCTAGGGTGACTAAGGGCCCACGCTGCCTGTGCCCGATGGCTTACTAGATCCATGACTGCTGTACCTTAGAGTCACCTGGGAGGGGGCTTTATAATGAGTCCACACAGGGAAGGGGTCCGGAGCTGGGCAGCGGAGTGTTTAAGGCCGAGCACCTGGGCAGCTTTCCAGGCCAGCGTCTGCTGCTGTTCTTTCTAGAGACTGAGGGCAGCCCTAATTCTACTCACTGGCCAGCTCAGAGGGCAATGGTTTTGGACCAGGCCTCAGAGGCTAGGAAATGCCCCAGGCTGTGTAAAGCAAGTAAGGCAGCAAACAGAAGGCTGAAAATGTGGCCAGGAGGGAGTCCCTTCAGGGCTCTGAGCAGAGGCTAGACCTCAGAAAGACCAGCTCCAGGCCAACCCATCCTGGCCGCTTCTAGAGGCCCTTTTCTGTCAGGTAGAGCCTGATCCTAAAGCTGGAGAAACAGGACCTTTCTCGTGGAAAACCCCAGCCCAGGGGTAACACTTGGCATGGAAAATGGCCCTGTACAGGAGCCGCCTCTCTCATAAGCAGTGCATCACCTGGGGGGGGGGGGTCACTTCTGAAGTATCACCACTACAGTTAGAGGTCATTGCCTCTACCGTTACTCCTCCATCTCTTGCACACACAGACCATCTGCTCGTGCATACCCACATGTGCAATACTCCCACACCCCTAGGACTCCCTTCCAGACAGTGCTATGTGATCAAGGCTGGCTCTCGACAACTACATAGACAGTTAAGTCATGGTTGGACTCTCATGCTCTCAGGACAGGCCGGTGTGCCTGTGTGTCCCTGGCCAGCCTGGGGCCGGCCACTGGCCTTACCGCATCCAGCTTCACCATGGTCTCCAGTTTCTTAATCGGCGCCTCAGGCTCCATGCTCACCACAACCTCCCCTGTGGGGCGAGAAGAGGGGCCCCCATTGCACAGCATGTGGCAGCCCCGGAGAAGCCTGGCTGGAGAGACAGACAGGCAGGCAGGCAGACAGACAGACAGAGGAAAAGAGTCCCAGTGAGAGGCAGTAAGGTGGGAAGAACACAGCCTATAGTGGACTCTGAAGCTTTCTCGGGGCAGAGGAGAGACAGGGCAGATGTAAGAACAAGATGGGCATGAGGAAGGGAAATGAGCTAGAGAGAAGGGTGGTCATTGTGCACCCAGACAGCAGAACAGAGGCTAGACCTGGAGGCGAGGCTGTGCACTGGGTCTCCTCAATCACCCAGGGGAGAGACCATCTGCCTCAGCCTTTTGAGGGCCTGTCCAGCACTGGCTCTGGGCCTTAGAGTGAAGGGCAGCCCTTCTCTGGCTCCTGGATGTCTATCTCCTCCCACCACCCCACTGCCACGCTGCCCGATGCCGAGGGGCCGATGCCCGAGGGGCGACCATGATGGCTATTTGAACTGCGCTGTGAGATGGGGCCCGTGAAGGAGCTGCATAGAGGCAGGCTTTAGGTGGCCAATACCGGTGGTGGTCCAGCTGGGGGACGAGCGGTCCGGGGGTCGATAGATGAAGCGCCGCAGCGAGCTGACGGCGTGGGAGCCCACCAGCGTGTACCGTCCAAAGGCCCGGCAGTCTACCACTCGGATGTTCAAGGGCGGGTGCAGTAGCTCGTTCTCCGGGAGGTCCTGCAAGACAGGGCTGACGAGCTACGGTCTGTGCCTCGGGGAAAGGGGCCGAGGAGGCTGACTTCAGCCAACCACACTGGTCAGACCTAGCCGGCCTGGCTCTGCCGGCTCTCCTACTCACCACTTCAAACCACTTGACTAGGGTGTTGAAGTTGGGGTTCTTCTTATAATTGTGGATCAGGGATGACTGTACCCCCTTTCCCGCACACTCGATGTCCACCCGTGGTCGGTCCACCTGGGCCAGGTTCACCCTCTTCAGGTCCCTCAGGCCCCAGAACAGCACCTGGGAGCAGGGGGGAGGGTGCTCTGTGAAGGGAACCAGGGGTGGCTGGGAAGGGTCAGCGTAGAGAGTAACGGGATAGAAGTGGGAGCTAGAATTTGGTGGGCGGGGACGCCGTGGACAGTGCCAGGAGACTGCATGGGGTCAATGTCCTCAGAGGATGGAGGTAGGGTCTTTGGGGTCGCTATGGAAGGCAGAGGGCTGAGAATGGCTCCGGGCCACAGTGGTGTGTCTCTGTTAGAACAGGCACTAGCCTGGGCTGGGGCCTGGGCCAGAGCTGCTGGCTCTAGGGAGTGTTCTTGGACAAGTCACCTCCACTCTTGGGTCCCAGGAATCTTTTTCAGAAACTGGGAAGCGTTGCTAGGGGGCTAGAAGTTTGATGGCTCACGTGGAATGCTCACTCATGGTGCTTCATGGAGCAAGAGTGAACAGGAGGGTGACGTGGGCAAAGGTCACAGGCAGGGCAGGGAGCTGCACACAGCCCTCACTCACCTCCACTCGATACTTGCTGAGCACTGGCCGGATTCCCACAGGCACGGGCATGATGGGCCCTCTGTCCATGTCTACGGGGCCATTGATGGGCGGTAGGTCAGCTTTCCCTGATGGCCCAATCTGAGGAATGAGGTCATATGTCGCAGTGGCGAGCCCAGGGAGAGGAGATCAGAAGGGACAGGCAAGCCAGAGAGCCCAGGCCCCTGAGATCTTACTCCCAGCCCAGGCTCCCAGGCCCACCCTTTGACCGCCACCCACCTGCAGTAGCTCGAAGGCTGCCAGGAGGTCCCCGGCTGTGGCGTTGCCTCTGTAGATCTGGTAGTACTCCAGCTGGGGCGGGAAGCGAGGTGAGCAGTAGGCCTCATCTGCCATCTTCACCAGGGGCTTGGCGAAGGTCCGGCCCATGAAGTCAGCTTTGCCCTGAGAACAGAACTCGACGGTTCCCTTGGGCACCCCGACAGTTGAGCTGGCTTGTGGGCAGAGTCGGCCCCTCTTGGAAAGGGTATTATCCTGATCGCTGCTTCCTATTCCAGAACTTCAGTGGGAAGCAGACTGCTACAGATTGTGCTGAGTATAGGTAGGGATCGGAACCCTGTGACAACAGGGCTTCCCTGGTACATCTTTGGAAGACCTCGGCCTCAGCCTGTTTATCCAGCAGGTGGGAAACACCACGCTCTTCCCCTGGTCCCTGAGAGGCTCATGGTACTGGGAAAGGACAGAGGTGTGGTAGATGGGCAGGAGGCACCGGGAAAGCTTGGTTAGCAGCCGAGTTTCCCAACAACCCCAGCTAAGGCAGCCAAAACAGAGCTTCTGGTCGGGGTGGGGGTCTGCCAGGGGAGGGTCTGCCAGATGTCACTGGTGCCAGTGCCCGAGCATACCATGGTGTCCTGGTCGTAGATTTCAATGACAATGATGGGGGGATCGTCTCGTAACTCGTGAGCTTCGCCGTACAGCTCCAGGTTGTCAAACACCAGCATTTGGTCCCAAGTGGGACACAAGGTCTCATTCAGAACCTGCATCATGGGGTGAGGGATGGGGGACAAGTGGCAGACACCATTCCTGGGCCAGGGGTGCAGGGAACCCTGCAGGCAGGAATATTTGACTCCCCTGCTTTTCCAGAAATCTGAAAAATCAATGCCCCCGTGACGTCTGTTCCCAGTGCCTGCTGAAGCCTTCCTTGCCCTGTGGGTGCAGCCCCGGTCCAAGCCTGTGGCCTTTCCCAGCCTAGCCAGTTACCCCAAGGGCTTTCCTCTGAAGGAACTAGCAGAGCAGTCGTGCTGGCCTCCCAGCGCTCAAAAAGCCAGAGCCCGCACCCCCTCAGGTCCTTACCTCCGTGCACTGGCTCTGGTTGATGAAGAAGACGCGAGCGAAGGGGTCGGAGAGCCCGGTGCTGTCAGCGGCAAACAGGCTTCGGGCCTGATACATGTGGGCTCGGAGCTGGAAGGCTTGCTTCTCTGTTGGGGAAGGGAGGGATGAGTGATCCCCATGGCCCTCTGGGGGAGTACAGGCTGGGAGAGCAATCCACCCAGGGCGAGGAGCCCTCACTCACTGGTGTAGACCAGGCTGATGGGCGGAAAGGAGTGCAGGCCCAGGCCTTGGGCTGCCTTGACTTCCTCAAAGCCGCAGGGCAAGCCACACAGGAAGTCCTTTCGCTGCTTGCTGAGGCCCAGCCACAGGTAGAGCTCCAGCTTGGCCTGTACTGTCCAGCCTGCAGAGCCGAAGCCCTTCTTCCCTGGCAGCTAGGGGCACGCTCAGGGTCACCGAGAGCCTGACAACTTCCAGGACCCACAGGCTAAGGGGAGGCCCGATCTTAAGCAGAATCAGGCAGGGTTGTGCCCATCACTGGACAGGGCGAAAGACTAAGAGGGACGGGTGGGTGGGGCTAGGTGGGCTCCAGACCTCTGAACCCCTGCTGGTTAAGGGCTCCACCTCCTCCTCTCTGCAGGAACCCTGCCCACCCCAGCGCAGTCTCAGCCCCTGTGGCACCTTGAGGAAGAGGGTCTTGACCTTGCCACAGTCCTTGCCTAGCTCCTCCTCCACGATGGAGAAGAGGAGGTCTTTGGAGGGCACTCGGGCATAGGCGATGCGCTTGTTGTTGCTCATCATCCAAATGAACACATCTGGAATGCTGTGCTGGGGCTGCGGCAGAGGGCACAGGGCACAAGCCGGGGGACCCAGCCTCACTATAATGGCGCCCTGAGCCCGCTGCACCCTGCTCCTGGCAGCTGAGCCTGGGCGCAGAAGGGAAGGACCCTCATTCTCGGGTTTCCCCTTTGCTCCCACTGAGCTTGCTCAACCTTGTCCATAGAGGCTATCTAAGCAGTAGAGGCCGCCCAGGGGATCCCGCCAGCCCCTTTCTCGGCTGCCCCTGCCCTCTTCGCAGGCCACACACCTCATCTGCCAGGAAGCGTAGCTTCTGCAGGAAGTTCTGGCATAACCTCAGCTTGTCCCGCACAGTGTGTCTCTTCACTTGAGCCCTCAGGCTCTTGGCCTGTTGGCCCATGCTCTCCTGTTGGAAAGAGCGCATGAGGAATACTCAGCTTTGGGTGACAGCTTGAACACGGTCTCAGGAATGAGTATCCCCTGTTCATTGGCTTCCTTGATCCCAGGGTCCAGCTGTGGCCTCACCAGCTCCCTCATGCAGGACTTGAGGCGCTCCCGATCCAGCCTGGTGCGGGATGAGTGGCCCTGGTCCTTGTCCGAGAGGGAGAGGAAGCGGCTGCAGAGGGCGAGGGGTAGGGGAAACCCAGAGCTTAGGCCTGGCCTGGCTGGTGTCCCCTGTCCCTCCTTGCCCTCCCTGTCCGTCTGTCCATCTTCTCACTGGCAGCCACAGCTGAGTTCCTCTAGAACACCCCGCAGGCGGCGCTCTGGGTAGGACTTCTCCGTTTTGATCATCTCCTGAACATCATTCAGACCTTCCTCCTGTGAGCCAGGGTTGCAAATGCACTCTGGGCCTCGGCTCCCCGGACCTCCACCCCAGAGGTCCTTCCCATTCCCCCCCAGAAAGAGAAACCTAGCAATGCAGACCATTTTATGTATAGAATGGAGCCACCAGTTCCCCAGGGCCTGTTGTAGAAACTGAGAACTCGTGGATAGTCACGGTTTCTCAGCTTCGTCAGGAAGCAGCCTTTTGAGCTGTGACCTTGGTGGGTCCTGCAGAGACTCTACCCCAGAGCCCGGGACCTGTTGGTGTACCCCCTCTCTCTATTTCAAGACACGTGACCAGATAGAGAGCCCACGTATGGTAAGTGAGGCCCTCGCATGGTCCCCCTCCCCCAGAGCCCACCGCCCCCGCTTGGCTCTGACCAGCTTGTCAGCAATGTGGTCCATGATGTTTGCGTTGTAGAGGCGGCGGCGCTGGTCAGGCCACCAGCTCTTGATATAGATGCAGGGCTTGCGCTCCAGGTAGGGCAGGTGGAAATAGTTCCTGGGGTGGGATGCAGGGGGAGGTTGAGGGATGCTGAGGTCGAGGGCCCCGGGAGGCGAGGGCCAAGGCCGCTGAAGGCTGGGGCAAGTCTCGGGGCCCACCTGTCTGTTATCTGGGGCCGCGTAGGTGGGGTGGAGGATACTGAAGCCAGGTCTGGGCCTTCATCACCCTCATCATCACTGGAGTTCTGAATCAGGTCTACTTCTTCTTCATCCCCAGGCTCCTTCCGGGACCGAGGCCGCTGGGGCCGTGACACGCCGTCAACTTCATTGCCGTAGTTTCCTGGGCAAAGAGTGGCTTGCAAGAAACCCACGCTCCTCTCCTCACTCACCCTACCCTCCACGTAAATCTCTTGGAGAGGTTAAGACAGAGAACAGGGCTCAGATAACTGCATCCAGGGAAAGGTTCCACGTCTCCAGAAGGGAGAGCTCAGATGATGGCCGTGCCCAACCAGGAAGACAGCCTGGATTTCTCCTCTCTCTTCTCCACCGCTGAGTGCTGTGTGCGTGGGGTGCCCCTCCTTTCCTCTAATGTCCTAGTCCCAGTACGCCCCATCGGTGGAGAAACGCGCGACCTCTTTTACGGTCTAGTACACTCCCAAGAACCAGAGGTGCTTTGTTGGCATTTGAGGACAGTCAGGGAAAATACAGCAATGCTGCCCACTCTCTGTAGTCTGGAGCCAGGGCCAGCAGTGACAAACCGGAAGCCTGAAACCCTCCCCCATAATCCCAGCACTCACCTATGGTCACCTCAAAGGTAATTGGCTTGTCCCCATTTTTTCGGTCAATCATTGAGGCTTCTAGGAAGGCCCCGAATAGAAAAAATTCTTCCATTCTTCCCGTGCAGCCCTGTGGGGGAGGCAGTTAAAACCAGCACTGAGTTTCAGTGGGGCAACTGGCCTGGGTCAGGTTGCTAATGCTGTAGATAGGCTTTTGGCTGACAGCTGGGGTTGTCCCATCCAGCGTTGGGGCCAGGAAGTCCGGACTCAAGCCCTCGTTGTCCTTGGGAGAATGGCTGGCTCTGTAGACACAAGGCTAGCCATGGCTGAGAAAGAGGTGGTGGTGGAAAGAGGTGGAAAGAGTCAGAGGTGGTGTATCACTGGTTGCTGGTGGTTACTGGGATCTCTGGGTAGAGCATAGGTCGGCAGGAGAGGAGGACTGAGGTCTTGCAAAAGGGTCAGGTGAGGGCCTCTGACCAGACAAGGCAGCAATGGGGACAAACTGGAACTCAGGATCGAGTGAGGGATGGACACAGCACAGCCCCGCCCTCACCTCCGAGACAGGTGTGGCCTGCTCCACCTGCACTTCTGTGGAGCTGGTGAGTTCTGGGTTGGAGGTGTCCAGGATCTCCACAGCCAGTCCCAGCATGAGGCGGGCACGGAAGGACACGCCCTCGCCCAGGCCCTCATTCAGGTCCTGGTGTTCGTCCAGCAGCGTGTAGTTTCGTGTGGAGCCATACATGTTCACCCAGGCAGGGCCAAGCGTCGGTAGGAAGCCTGCGGTGGCGAGGAGAGGCAGGAAGACTGTCATGTCCAAGGCTCACCCAGGATGCGTGGATCTTTGTGGACTTCCGGGAGCTGAGCTCAGGGCTGTTTGTCTGCTGGGCGCCAGGCAGGTGCATGCCTACAGAGTGTGCCTTCTGGTGTCTCCTTATTCTCTGCCTTGCTGAGGGGAGGAGGAGGGACAGCCGGGCACCCATTCCCCACTGCTGTAGGCACCACTGTGGACAGCTGCTAGCTCTTCTCGCCCCCCTCATGGATCCCACACACTTTGTTTTGTTGTGTAGGATGTACATCTACCAGGCCTCTCCTGCTGAGGGGACCTTCCCTCCTCTCTGTTCTCTTGCTTATTTACAGATCATCAGCTCCTGGCTGTGACCATGGTGGGTTGAACAGGACCTGGGACTGGAGAGGAGCCTTGGTCTCCGTCCCTGACACAAGCCTCTTCTCTCAAGCTTAGGATTTGTTGGGCCTCAGTCAACAAATCTTGCCTTACGTGACTCTAATTCTTCTTTACAGAATTTTCTTTTAAACAGTTATTTTTGCCAGGATCTGGATGTGGGCACACACCTTTAATACTAGCAGGCAGATCCCTGTGGGTTCAAGGCCAGCCTGGTCTACATGGTAAGACAAATGAACAAACAAACAAAACCATTATGTGTGTGTGTGTGTGTGTGTGTGTGTATGTATGATGTATGTGTATTAATGCATTGTGTGCATATGGAGAGCAATCTCAAACGTCACTCCTCAAGCATTGTTATTCGGGTTTTTGTTTTGTTTTGTTTTGTTTGTTTTGAGACAGGGTTTCTCAATGGCCTGGAACTTGGCAAGTTCCCAGCTAGTCTGGCTGGGATTCAGGGAGCTCCAGAGACACACACCTGTTTCTGCCTCCCTAGTGCTGGGATTACGAGAGCATGCCATCCCTCCCTCCTTTTTTTTCCTTTCATCTTTTTCAAACTTGGTTCTGGTAATTAAACGCAGATCCTCATCTCCCCAGCTCTTGTATTTAATTTTTTGTTTGTTTTGTAAACATAAAGTTAGAAAATTGAGAAACAATTCACACAGGAATCTGGCATCTAAAGTGCACGTGTGGGTGGCTGTAGCATGTTCAGTGTGTTGCACGCCCACTGTCACAAACCCTCCGTGCATCTACCCACCCCAAAGAAGCCGCCGCTCAGCAGGGGCTTCCATCCACCCTCTCTCTGTCCCTGGAGGCACAAGCCTATCTTCCATGTCCGGATTCACCTCTTCTGGGTATCTCCTATATGCGTAACTGTACTGCGGGTTTTTGTTCTTTATGCCTGCTGGTCTGTCATTTGGTATCGCAGCTGCCTCCTTAATCCGCTGGGAGTAGCAGGAGGTACACGAGTCCGTCCTATCTCACTGTGTCCTTGTGCTTCCCCACAGGCCCACAGACGGGTGTTGCCGCTCACGCCAGTTGTTAGTGAAGACTCGGAGATTACATACATAGAGCATGCGCACTGTAATGTATGATGGCTCTTGTTTTCATTTGGCCAATGGGAACACAGGTGCAAAGGCCAAATGCAGTCGGCTCCAAGCCACCCTGAGTTACTATGTCCTTTTGAGGAAAGGGCTACAAATAAGACCCTTAAGAGCCCTGTCTGGTTGAGGCCTGGAGGTGCTGTAGAGAAGGGGCCTCACTGACTCTTCCCTTCCCACCCCCTTCCCGCCCCGATACATCCATGCTGAGCTGCTGACCTTTGTCTCCGTCGTTGGAAATCTTGCGCAGGTCAATGAAGTGGGTGCCGATGGCCACGTCATTGACCTTGTCGGAGTCTCGGATCTGCACCTTCATGCGTTTGCAGAGTGGGGGGAACAGGTCTGTAAAGACCACCTGCTCGTTCCACAGTGGCTCATAGCTGCTCTTCTGCACTGACGTTTTGCCCTGGTGAGATGAAGTCAGGGCTAGTGTGAGTGTGTGTGTGTGTGTGTGTGTGTGTGTGTGTGTGTGTGTGTGTGTTCCCGGCTGGCGGTTCCAGATTTTTCCTGGTCTGCCCCTTCCTCCCATCCCTCACTTGTACTTTAAGCCCACCATCCCATCCTTCAGCACCTCCGTCCCCGGTACCTTCTGTCCGGCGAAGAACACTTGTACATAGGGGTCGACGAGGTCCTTGTTTTCACCAATGAAAGCCTTCTTCACGTTGGCCATGAGGCTTGTGTTCATCCGGGGCAGTCCCTCCGCTCGGTAAATTTTCACATAGAACCGGGCCCACTGACGTTCGGGGGGCACGCCCTCGGGGAGCAGCAAGTTCCTGTGAGCACAGGCAGCGTATCATGGACCAGGCTTAGAGAATCCTCTTGGCCCCTTAGGACATTAGCCTGAGAGCTAAGCAAGGAGTGTGACGGGAAGAGAGGCAGAGTGGATGAGGGTCAGGAGATGTGACAAAGCAGTGCATGCTTGCACATATGTTCTCTCTCTCTCTCTCTCTCACACACACACACACACACACCATCTTAGCAGTTGCACCACCCACCCCGGGCTTGTCATAATTTGTGGAGGACCATTTGAGAGGACCCAGCCTTTGATTAAAGATCCGAGTTCGTGGTACCTATCCCCTTTTAAGATTTCAGGGAAGGCTTCCCATGTCACTGAGCTTCAGTTTCTTCCTCATTAAGGTGGCGATAATCTTAACAGCCACTTCTCAGGAAGGCAACACACGGGCCTCAATGTGTGGGGCGCTTAGTAAACTGTGGTGCAGGAGGCTAGGTGTGGCATCAACTTTCACAGCTTCGTGACACCTTTCTCCCGAAACGTCACCAGGAGCCGGCCCCTCCCAGCCTAGGGCAGCCCAGGCTCATTGGATCCCAGCACATTTTTTTTTTTTTTTTTTTTGAGTCCAGACAGCGTCCTGCAGTGCCTAAGCCTGGCACACTGAGTGAGACACTTCTCTGCTGGCCCGGGTGCATGCCACTGGAACCCTTGGGCCCTGGCCGCGGTGGGACTCGTAGCCGCAGACATCTCTTCTCCCGCCAGCTTTCTCGGTTGGCGGTCTGGATGTCGGGGCACTGTCCTGGGAAGCCACACTGCCCCGGGCCCCGGAGGAGAGGCTGGAGGGTGGAACATGGAAGGAAGGGGATGATGGCGAGAACTTTGGGCTCAGGTGGCTCCAGAACCTTCCTGAGGGGGAAGGTGAGGCAGTATGCAGGTCTCTGGGGGAGATTGGGGCCTCACCCTTCGATGTCATCCTCCTCTGTCTCGTTGGCCTTGTGGGGTGTCTTGATGTTGTCTCCCTTGCCCACCACAGCGACATCACACTTCACGTAGCCCTTCAGCCCGGCGGAGATGTCGTCGGGGTCTGACAGGATGGCCCATTTGTGGTGGAACTGGTGCTCTGTGGTGGGAGGGGGAGGAGAAGGGACGCTGCAGCTGCCATCCCCATCCCAGGCCAGGACACAGGACATCCAGGCTGAGTGCCTGCTAGGCTTTGCAAGCTCAAGGCCGCAGGCCCAGGAGGCTTGGGGCCACAGCTCTACTTGCGCCTACCCAGCGAAGACAGAGGGCCAGGCAAGACCCTGCCTAGGAGCACTTGAATTGCTTCCAAGTCCATGTCTCAGCCTGCAGTCTCTCCTATGGTCCCTGCTATGGCTGGCCCCACATAGCCGCCCATAGGGCCCACTGAAATAGAGGCTCCCTGTTATGTTGTGTAGGCAATTCAACTGGCCTTCCCTTAGGGACCCTTAGGGTCCTGACAACATCCTACATCAGTACCTGTGTCCTATGACATCATCTGGGCCAGGCACAGTGACTGGTCTTCCACACTCTCTCTCTCTCTTACTCTTGTTCTCTTGCTCCTCTCTTGCTCTCTCCCCACTCTTTGTCAGGCTGCCCCTCCTCCACCATCTCTCTCTCTCTCTTTATCTATCTATCTCCATCCAAAAAACTCTTTCATATCATATCTTGTAAATGCCTGGCATCATTTTAAAAATAGTAACACTCCCCTTACCACTTCCATTTTTCAGCCCTTCTGAGTTCTCTTGTGACTTGAGGTGAAGCCCCGAGGTTTGGCAAGGTAGTCTTGCCACTGTCTTCCCTGCTTGGGCAGAGCCAGACCCTAGGCCACTGTGTTTGCTGTCTTTACCTTCCTCCTCCTCCTCGTTTAGCTAGGGAACTACTCACTTTGTCCAGGGTCTCCTCTTCCACGCAGCTCCCCCTGAGCACTTCAGAGGGATGGGTTCTGACCTCTTGGTGCTCCCAGAGACCCTCCTCCTACCTCATTGTCATCATTTCTGCACTGCCTGTCTCCATGCTTAGACTAAAACAGACTTACGGTGCCTTTCCAGCATCCCCAGGACACAGGGCAATGTGGAGAGAGTTACACGTGTCAGCGAAGAAGGCATTTTAGGAAGCTCTGCCCCACTGCACTGATTTTAAAGCTAGTGAGAATGTAGGCATGTGTGTGTGTGTGTGTGTGTGTGTGTGTGTGTTAGAGAGACCTTCTTAATAATTTCCTGAAGGTATCCAGAGTGCTCAAAACCCCTATCCTGCTTCCCTCCCTTTTCCCTTGTGTCTTCCAAGGTTCTGACCCCAGTGGCATCCTTGAGGTAAAGTTGGGGCAGGGAGCAGAATCTGGCCTGTGTGTGTGAGTCAACTGGCCCAGCTGTCAAGACAGTTAAGGCCACAGCAGTGTCAAATAAGATTCCAGGGTGATGAGAGGCCGGGAAACCTTAGTGCTTGGAGTCACCAGAGCCCTTCTGCTGAGGTGGTGGCCTCAGGAGGAGGGTGCCATATAGCCCTAGAACCTTATGGTTCTGAGCACAGCTAGGAAGGGTAACGTGATGGCTGGGGAGATGAATGGGGGCTGAGTGTGGCTGCCTGCTGGCCTTGGGGATGTGCGGGTAGAGTGGTGGATAAATGGATAGCAGGGTCTGTTATGCTGTGGACAGGATGCTTGGGTGGGTAGGTAGCTTAACAGGCATGTTCATGGTTGGGTGTAACTGAGGGGATTTAGCAAAGAAAGAACAAGATTTGGGCAACACAAAATTTACCTTTAAACATGAGAGTGATTGGAAGACAAGCCTGAAAACATGGGTGAAGATTACAGGTGACAAAAAAAAAAAATACAGGTGACAGATTTGGGTCTGTCATACATGAAAAAGCATTGTCTGAAATATGGGTGGTGAGTATCCCACTTCCGGTTAGAGAGCACGGATGCAGCTGAGGGGTGCTCTTGTAGGATACACACTGGGTGTGTGGACTCTGAGGCCTCTAGTCTGAGTGCTGTGGTCTCCATCTGGCGGGCTTGGGGGAGCTGGGGAGCTGGGGGAGCTGGAGAAGCCCCCCAGCTTCCCCTGCCCGGCTCTGACACCCCTGCCTGAGTGCTCAGGGCTGGCTGTGAAAAGGCTAGCCACTCTGGCCTCCGAGACTACAACCCATCCCCAGTAGAGGGCAGCAATGAACAATCTCCTGCTCTTGAGATCAAGCCAAACTTGGAGAGATGTTGAAAGTACAGGCCATGCCTCTGTGAGGGGACCAGGCTGGCTCAGAGGGGCAGACTGGCAGAGAGGGGCAGAGAGGCAGACTCAATAGGGGCAGTAAGTCTGGAAGCGGTTACCCTGGGGGAGAGACAGGACTTGGGGCCCACGAAGGCCTGAGCTCGAGTTATATCTGCCATTCACTCCCACTGTAGTTTTGGACCAGCAGTTTAAACGTGGAGAGTCTCGGTTTCCTCACTGTCAGATGGGAACAATGGTGCTTGCATGGACTGGGAAATGAGACCTGCTGGAATATGTCTGGTCCAGGGTCTGGCTCTGCCACTTCCTTTCACAATAGCAGCATTTTCTCTATAGACCAGGCTGGCCTCGAACTGGGAGATCTGCCTGCCTCTGCCTCTGGAGTGCTGGGATTTAAGGGGTGAGCTACCACTGCCCCCAGCAGCATTTTCCCAACCAGAACTCAATCACCGGGTTGCATACTAAGCTCTCCGCTGGCTTTCTGCTCCCCTCGCCCCCCTTATCTTAGCTGAGGATCTGCTGAGGTTCAGCCTAGACAGAAGGCCATCTCCAGAGAGAGGCCGGCGGCGGCGCACAAACCTATGCCGTACAGCTGAGCATGTTTTCTGGGAAGCCACACAGCAGGAGTCCAGCTCAGCTCTTCCCTGGAGGCTTCCCCTGTGTGGGGCAGTAGAAGGGCCTAGGTACCAGGAGAACAGGCTCTCCTTCTTACTTTGGGTGAGTCCCCTTACCACCTCCGGCCTGTCCATCTTTCTTTTCTTTTCATGAATCGTGGTTAGAGAACTTGCCAAATAGCGAAGAATGACCTTGAACTTCTGATTCTCCAGCCTCTACCTCCCAAGTGCTAGAATTACCGTCGAGCGCCAGCACACCTGGTTTACATGGTGCTGAGATTTACCTCACTCTGTCAGGTGGGCCGGGCAAGTATTCCGCTAACCGAGATACATGACCAGCCCACCTGTCTGTCTCAACAGGGACCCGCCTGGAGGTCTGAAGGCCTCACACATCTGGAATGCTCTTCATCTGTGAGTTCCCGTACATACATAGCCTTAGACTCACATTTCTCCACTGTTACAGCGGGCACTAGCTGAGTGTCATTAGGCCACGAGAAAGTGTATCTACTTGTTAGTGGCACCCCCAAGCCCCCCCTCATTTCTCTTTCATCATTGGCTTCTCTGTAGAGTAGGAAGGATGTTGTTGTGTCTTTAACTACTTTGTGAGGGTCAAATGTGACAATGTGGAATAAAATTGTATTATTGACAGCGGTTTCACTTTGGGGACATGGGCATCCCCAAGTTGGCCATGTAGTGACAAATCCTCTAGTCCAGTGGTTCTCAACCCTCCTAATGCTGTGATCTTTTAACACAGTCCCTCATGTTGTGGTGACCCCCACAACCATAAAACTATTTTGGTTGCTACTTCGTAACTGTAATTTTGCTACTGTCATGAGTCATAATGTACTATCTGTGCTTTTCAATAGTCGTGCGGCACCTGTGGAAGGGTGGTTCGACCCCCGAAGGGATTGCAACCCACAGGTTGAGAGCTGCTGCTGCAGACTCTCACCTGTGGTAGCCATGCCAGCTCTACACAATGTTGGCCACGGGTGCCCGTGGAGTGATTAACCAGACACAGCCTCTTCAGCCACGGCTGCTCCTCAGGGGGCCCGAGTCCCTCGTTAAAAGTGTCTCAGAGCCCAGAGTCCCCCACAGTTGCTGTATCACACTTGCCATCAGCCGTCACCATGTTGAGACCGGACGCTGTGACTTCACGGGTTCTCTGAAATACCTGCTCTGGTGTCCCCCCTCCCTAGCTGACTGGCTGGGCCAAACCCTGGCACATCTGTGAGCCCCCGTTGGCTGTCAGAGGGGAGACAGGGTTTTTTAAAGGACGGTGGGGTCTTCTCTGCTCAGCAGGGGCCAGCCAGAGGCAGGGGATGGACATGTTCCCTCCCAGGCCTTCCACTGCCCTCTCACAGGACGCAGGAGAGGTGACGCTCTCGTGGGCCACACGTATTTGAGTCGCCTCTCTGTACCGTTATTCCCAGGCCACTCCCCCCATAATGGGTAAACAGCTATCATATGGCTGAACACCTGTGTGTGGAGTGCACAGCCCTTCACGGCCGCCCCCATGGCTGCAGACTGAGGGCCGGTGGGTTGTGTCTATGCCCCTTGGTGGGTGAGCCAGGAGTCAATACAGCAGGAACAACCTCATACACTGCTTCTGGAGCTGCGTGCTCCGGGCCCATCCTTCCGGGGTTACTCACCAGGCTGGGAGTACACAGTCCCCACATCCATTTTGAAGGAGCCCACCAGGGTGCCGCTTCGAAGCAGGTTCTTAGAATGGATCACCTTTTGGAGCAAGATCACCAGCAGCCAGTCAGGTTGGGCAGGGAGAAGCCTTTGGGGGCCAGAAGGTAGGGGCAGGGGCAGGAGCAGGGCCTGCTGAAGACAGTGTTGCCTGTATCTTTCTCGGGACCCATGGTTCATAGTAAAGTGGGAAGGTATTTGGCAGGGCACAGGCCTGCTTGGCTGAGGGTCAGCATCAGCCCCTCCTGCCCAACACTTTTTCCCTCCCCTCACCACTGTTAGGTTTGGGTGAGTACATTCCACAGAGAGATCCAGCTGAAGGAGCAAGAGGGAGCCAATATCCATTCTGTGTTCTCTCTGCCCACCCAGGCATCCAGGCACAGGGCTGCTGTGTTCTGAACAGCTGTGCCACCATCCTGCATAGGCCAGTGGCCCTGCCTGCTGGCTGCAGCTGCTCTCCACTCACCGAGATCTTGATGATCTTGTCAAACATGACATCAGGAGAGACGTGGAAGTCGAAGACGAAGTACTGCAAAGGGGAAGGATCCAAAGTGCTGTTGTTGGCAGCTCCTCCCTCTGAGCAGTGCCTGCCCACATCCTGCCATTTCCCCACCAGTCTCAAAGCTCACATGGGCAGTAGCGGTGAGCCACTGAATTCTGGGTATCTGAATGGATGAGGTGTAGGAACCCATCTCCTAGGTTGGGTGCTCTACTACCAGGGGATGAAACAGTCTACTTACTACCTGTGTTCAGGGTGCAGGCAGCCCACCATATTTGTAGATGACATCAAGCTACAATGTCAAAAAGCTGAATAAGTGCTGGGCATGGAAGGGCCTGGCCAAGGGGCCAGGAAACCAGTTCTGGTCCTCGTGACTTAACTCACAAGTTCTTTGGTATGTCCCCCAGAGATCTGTGAAACAGGGGTATGGACACCAACTACCACATTGCAGAATCGAGCAATATATTGGCTATGAGGTACACCATGGTGTGAAGGGCAGATAGGTGACCACCAGACCTCAGCGCCGCCTGGGAGATGAACCCCAACCCAAGAAGTGTTAAAAGGCAAAATACAGGGAGTCTTAGAGTGATGCGCCCTGGGTAAGATGACACTTCCTTAGCCACAAAAGAAAATCGCTGCCGTGTGTGAACTGTTCTCGTCTGCAGTGTGAGCCTCCATGCTCACTTACAGGCCCCATCCTTATCCTAGGTGCACTGGAACGGGGCAAGGGGTGTGGGCAATGAGCACACTGACTGCTGCTTTGATGAACTTGTAGGCAGGGCCAAGAAGGCAAGATTAACAGGGGGCTTTGGCTAGAGTAAATATCCCAAGAGCAGGTATTCCTTGCAGTAGTCAATAGTCACAATAGCCTGCTTGATTCTGTGACATGGTAGTTGAACTTCATGCCCCTATTTTACAGCTAACACAGCTGTGGGCAGATGTGCTATCTATGAAGCCAGTGGCATCTAGCTCTTACTGCTGGATCCTTTACTCCCTTTGCCAAGCCTCAGTTTACCCTTGTGCTGTGGGGATAATGGCATGTGGGCTGCCATGCTGTCCTAATCCAGGGGATCACACAGAAGCAGGGAGGCGTGGTTGTAAAATCAACACTGACAGGACTCAGTGTTGCATTTGGTCAGGGCACAGTAAATGTTAACTGTATATAGCTGGTAAGCCTCAGGGGTACTGGGGTGAGGGTCTGCAGGTCTGGAGTCTGGATCTGGGAGTGAACCGTCAGCATGAGGCTGGTGATAGAAGCTGTGGGAATGGAGGAGGTGCCTGAGAAGAGTACCAGAGCAGAAGCCTGCCCAGGACAGGGCTCTGGGAAGCAGCAGATATTCTTGATCAGTAGATAAACGATGGCAAGTTAGGGAGCTAGGGAGAAGGTTGTGGAGAGACTGTGAAGCAGGCGAGAGTCCTGAGAGCTCCTGGGGAGGAGGAGCAGTGAGATGAAGGATGTGACAGAGAGTGAGAGGGTGGGGACAGCTCCCACATCTACTGTGAGTTAACAGGAGTTAACAGGAGATCTCTGGAGATCCTGCTGGAACTGGAACATCCTTACATGATGGTTGGCAGACTCTGGGTTCCTGTCCTTGAGTGTGCATGAGATATCTGTGCCACATATCTGTGCAAGGGAGAAGAAAAGAGCCAGAAAAAAAAAAAAAAGCCAAGACAGAACTAGGGTCATTGTACTCTGCTGGATCCTTTGGGATGAAGAAATAGAAGCGTCATGGCAAAGGTGACAGGTGAACACTGATTGGGTGGAAGGAGGAGCAGTGGCCATAGGCTGGCCAGGTAGACCACATGTGCATACGGAAAAGGGGCGTCTGTGTTGGTCCGTGTGTGGCCATGTTATTAGGGAAGGACAAAAGTCAAGGGCCTCCTACTCCCAGGCAGGCTTAAAGCCATGTTGGTGAGCTGCCAGGCCAGGGGCTTAAGAGCTGGCCCTGGCCCATAGACGAAGCTGCCTAAGTAGAGGCAGAACCCAAGTGCTCTGAGCTGGCTGGAGTCACAATCCTTGTATTTTCTGAGCAGGAGTCTTTCTTGGGATTGCTTAAAGATCTGCTAGGTTGGTTGATGGTTCCTACCAGCCTCTGCTGCTCTAGTGGAGCCAAAGGAAGATTCCTACTTCCTAGAGAACTTTCCAGAAGCAATGCCTATCCATGGCTAGAGGGCTGTTTGTGGTGGTTTGAGTGAAAAAGGCCACCATAGTCTCGCAGGGAATGGCATTACTTGAAAGAATTAAGATATGCCCTTGTTGGAATAGGTGTGGCCTTAGAGGAAGTATGTCACTGGGGACCGGCTTTGAGGTTTCAAATGCTCAAGCCAGGCCCAGTGTCATTCTCTTTTCCTGCTGCCTGTGAATCCAGATTTAGAACTCTCAGCCACCTCCCCCTCCAGTACAGTATCTGCCCATGTGCCAAGATGCTTCCTGACATAATAATGGACTAAACCTCTGAATCTGTAATCCAGCCCCAACTAAATGTTATCTTCTCTAAGACTTGTTGTGTCTTGGTCATGGTGTCTCACCACAGCAACAGAAACCCCAAGACACTTTTTTACTGAACAGGAAAAAAGGGGAAAGAGGCCATTTCTGAGGCTGCAAAGGATGACAGCAACACAAAGTAGGGGAGTGGGCCTAACGGAGGGGGCAAGTTTAATTCCCACGGAAAGCTTGCCAACATCTGGGAATATTTAGTTGCTACAGCTGGGAGGCTTGCTATCAGCATCTTGTAGTCTCAGTATCTGGGTCAATCCAGAATTCTCCACCCCAAAATATCCAAGTGGCTGAGTTTAAGAAACCCTAGTTTAGAGGGAAGAGAGAAACAAAATCAGGGCTACTTGGCTTTGTACAGAAGAGCACACCCGTGACCAGGGAGAGATGGAAGATGGTCAGAGATGAGCAGAGGGGAGGGAATGGTTTCCAGCTGTGGCCAGGAAGTGACATGTGAGGGCGGAAACCGTGCTGCGGCCAGCTCTGCAGGTCCTATGCTGCCCTAGGCACCATGGCCTGGCATTCGGCAAATGCTGAGCTGAGCCCTCCATGTAACTGCAGGCTCTGAGCCAGGAGAGTGCTGAGGGAGATTTGCAGCCCCTCCTCACCCGCTAGAGGATAGAAACATGAGTGACCAACCGCAGCTGAGGAGAGTTAGTGCTCACAAAGAGGATGCTGACCTCTGACCCAGAGAAGGCAGTGTGGGCTACTCGGTGGCCAGGTCACTTGAGCTGGGTCCCTGCACAGAGACTAGGAGTTTGCTAGGGGCCCACAGAGCCAGGAACTTATGCTGGAAGGAGCAAGCAAGTTTACTGAGACATGAAATACATGGATCTCATGCAAGTGAACCCCCACGTCAGCCAAACGTGGCTTCACCACTATCAAATAGCCAGAGAGCTGCTGGAACTTATCTCCACGGTCGTGAGAGGAAAGCGGACCCTTCCAGAGGCATTCCAGTCAGGAATGTGTCTGATATAAGATCAGAGATGTCCAGCTTGAATACCCCTATTCCATCCAGGGCTGGAGGGTCCCTGTGCAGTGATATCCTGTCCTCGGGGCCAGTGGGACACTGGCTTGGAACATAGTAACCTGTGTTTACATGGCCAAGCTTTGGCTGAAATGCAGAGGTGTTCCTGGGTCCTACACATGCACAGCTGGAGGCCTCACAGCTGCCCAAGGACACCCACAGCCCCTCCACACACACACTTCAGGGGGCAGTACACGGACACATCATTTGAGCTAGCCTGGCACTCCTTGCTAACGGAAGTCACTGAAGTAGACAGTTCTCTCCTCTCTAAGATGGGGAGCGAAAACTATCGAGTCTCTGAGGTTCCCTCAACTCCCCCTCCCCCACCGTGTGGTCTCAAGCGGAGGGAGCAGCAGTCATTTTCTTTCTCAGAGCCAAAGTCAAGGAGAGGGAAGCCTATTAGGGGCTCAGGAGACCAAGAAGGTGGCCTAATAGAAAGGGCAGCAAGGTCCTGGAGTGTCAGTGTCCCCGCACATGCAGTGGGCCACAGCACCCACCTGGGCAGGTACTGAGACAGCTCTGTGTGTAGGAGAGATCTGGTACCTGGAAGAACTCATTCACGGTGCCAGTGGCACTCGGGCTGGGCTGGCGTGAGCTAGCTACCTGGACGGCAGCAGTGACTGCCTAGAGGGCTTCACAGGCATTGCTAGCGGCTGCATGGTTAGCTTGTAGCCACAGGAGGGTCATACTGAGGTCCATACTGGGGGTTCAGAGGTTGCAGCCTTTAGGGTGCTGGCCATAAGAGGGTGGGCCAACACCTTGGGGCTGGTGGCTCTGTCTTCCAAACTGCCAGCCGGTCCCATGTCAGGAGGCCCCTCTTCTACCCTGGCCTGTGGAGACACTGACCTCATTGTAGTAGGGGCAGTTTGTGGACTCCTTCATGGATGTGTACTTTTTGTCATCGCCCACCTCCACACACACCACGGGGTCCATGTTCAAGCCCACCAGCTGCCGGGCCTCAATCACCGTGATGCTGACCTGCAGGAGGGAGAGAGGGGGCTGTATGGAGCGCTTCGGTCATCCTAGAGTCTGGTCTTGCCAGGGCATGGGGCTGGGTCCCAGGACGAGGTATTGTCTATATGGTTTTCATCGAGAAAGGGTCTCTCAGTTTGTAGCCCTTCCTGTTCTGGAATCACTCTGTAGACCATGCTGGCCTCAAACTCACAGATATCCACCTGCCTCTGTCTCCCGAGTGCTGGGATTAAAGGCGTGTGCCACCACGCCCAGCTACATTATATCTCTATATGCGCATAGATATAAGGATATGCATTGATAAAGGATGTATCAATAAAGAGACATATACGTGAAAAGATGTATTTATATGTACATATATAAAACTGAAAAAAATAAGAAAAAATATATAAAGAGAAAATGAGAGGGAAAGAGAGAGAGAGAGGGAAAGAGAAAGGGAAGGACAGGAAAGGGAGGTGGAAAGGAGGAAAAAGTAAGGAAAGAGGGAGGAAAGGAGTCTTCATTTCAGGCCATTAGCTCCTGCCTTGGATTTGGCGGGGTCAGTCCCCATGAGGGTGGCCATGGCAAAATACAAACAGGTACTGATTTTGGTTTGCTGCTCTTGGAACTGCGCCTCTCCCTGACACATGGCCAGAAACGGATGTGGAGGAGCCTGTGGGCTCACTGAGCTGCGTAGTCTCAGCTCCAAGCTAAAATCCTAGCTAGTGAGGGTTAAATGAGACAAGGCAGACCCAAAGCATCACACTGGGGAAAGCTCCTTGGAATGAGAGCCAGCTGCGTAAGTGGCCTCTCAGGCTGAAGCAACCTCTCCTTGGGGTCATCTCCCGAGGAGGCAGGGGCAGTGGGAAGCCCCCCAGGATGCTTGAACTTGCATTTTAGCCCAAGGCCTCCTGCCTGCTGTCAGCATTTCCCGCCAGCTAATTGGACTGGAAGAGCAGCTGTTTGTGTCCCTCATCTGGGTCTTTGGCACTTCGGTTGTTACGCTTTGATGCAACTTCTAAATATGATTTTACTCGGGAGAATTATTTTCCCCTTTTAGATAAAAAAGAATCCTTACTAAAATTACCATCCGCTGTGTTCCTCAAGGTCTTATAAATAGCTCAAAGACCAAGAAAAATCCACACATCAGAACGATGCTAGGAAAAATAGAAACCCCAACACCAATAAGACCACTGCCAAGAAAGCACAGAAATGCAGCCGCAACTGTGCGCTGAAGGAACCCTTAAGCTGTGAGAGCGGCCGCTTCTATTCTGGGGTGTGGGAGGCCAATGGGGCCAAGGTTTGAATGCTTAGGATCCACGCTTGAAAGAGTCTCAGTAGTCATCATTTCTTCAGGGAACCAAAAAGGAAACAGGGCTAATTAACTTAGCTCCACGAAGTTTACTGAGAAGAAAAACAAGGAGTCCTTTTGGAATATTCTTTGCCCAGTAGTGCATAGAGTTTTACTTTCCAGAAACCTTTTCATAAAAATGTATTTATTTTTATTCTATGTGCATTGGTGTTTTGCCTGCATGTATGTCTGTATGAAGGTGTCAGGGATACTCAAGCTGGATTACAGAGGTTGTGAGCTGCCCTGTGGGTGCTGGGAATTGAACCTGGGTCTTCTGGAAGAGCAGCCAGCGCTCTGAATTACTGAGCCATCTCTCCAGCCCCATAAACCTTTTGTAGCAAAAGGTTTAAATTATTGTTTTTCTACAGCTAGCACCCCCTTCCCCCCATGAAGGTTTGCTGTAACTCAAGACTGGGTAGGACAAACAAGCATGGTTTTGGCCAGATGAGCCAGCTGAGATTAACTCCCCATGCCAGGAGGGTGGTTGGTCTTCATGTGTGCATTCCATCCTTTGTCCCCTCCTCTGCTCAGGGTTCATTTTTCCACCTTCTGCAGTGGAGCTGAGCCAGCAGCAGTGAGCTGGGTCAGGAGCTGACAGGAGACATGGGGGGTGAAGAGAGCAGAGGGTTGGAAGGAATGAAGAGATGGGGGGAAGAGATGTGAGAGGGGGCTGTGCTTTGCTGGACGAGAATGGTCCCAGGGGAAGCCTGGGAGGGAGACAGAGGAGAGAGGTGTGGTACTGGGCAGAAGGGAAGCCCACTCCCACAGCCTCCCCAAGCCCTGCTTCAGGTGTGTGTGTGTGTGTGTGTGTGTGTCTAACACTTGAAATTAAAAGTAAGAATGTGGTCATTCATATTTGGCAGGAGGGGGATGGGCCATCCAGTCAACAGAATGTTGAGGAAACAGAAACCACAATGCCAGTGAAGAGTTGCATGAGAACAAAGAAACTTCCGTCTCACACACAGCTTTTCCAGAAGGGAAATCCTGGGAGCAGAGAGAAGCACGAGTGACACCTTTGACTAATCCACCATCTCCTGTTGAGGCAAGGGCTAGAATTCCCAAGAGCCCTCTCCAAAACTATTACAGAGAACAATGTGGGGGAAAAAAATCTTCTCAAATGTCCCGAAGGATCCTGAGTATAATGGTGTTTTGTGACCTGTTCTGGGGACTTCTGTTCATGCTTGCATCAAGAGTGTCAGGGGAAGCTAGAGGGGAGGGGTGACATGGATACCCACTCTCAGTCCTGGAACTGCTGTTCTACCTCATTCTCCATCTCCCCTGGTCACCAGGGCCAGAAGTCTGACATGACCAGACAGGTAGATCACTCTAGTAGTGGCACGGAGGATAGAGTGGAAGGCAATATGAAGACGCAGAGGCAAGGAGAAGGGATGCAGAAGTACAGCAGAGGCTGGGGGCCTCGGTCAGGCCTGGGAGACTCAGTGATGCTGGAAACTAGAGATGTGTTTGGAGGTGACATGTTAAGACTTAGTGTCAGGAAGAGAGACCAGGGGACAGAGTCCAGGCTCCAAGAAGAGCTGCCCACTCTCTGTGCCCTGCTGGGCAAAGGGCACATTCCCCAGGGAGGTGACGGTGGTTTGTCCTGTTTGAAATACCGATAATCAGGGAAGAATTTAATGCTCCGTCTCTTCTAGACTGCCTGCAGTGTACGGCACCCTGGAGTCTCTTCCCACAGGCCTCCTTCCATCGGTGGCCGGCCCTCACAGCTGGACTGGCCCTCAGGCTCCCATCTGGACCACAGCACTCCTGAGAGGTTCTCCTCTCATCTCTCCCAGTGCCACATGTGCTTTGGGGTCTTTCTGATTAACTAAAGCTGAGCTCCCCAAGGGAGGGAAGTCGCTGTCGGTTTTGTTGGTTTGTACACCGTATTTATCAGAAAGCTAAAATGTTTTTTTTCCATTTGAATCCTCCTTGCTCCCTCTTGCGCAGTGGCTAAATACGCACAGGTGAGCTGTGAATGGGCCCGTCAGGAGACACAGCGCTGCCGGGTGAAATGGGGTAACTGGTCTAATTCAGAAGGTTTTAAAGACTTTGGAGGGAGAAATATCTGACCTGGGACATAAAAATCCCCGGCAGGAAGCAGTTTGAGAGGAAGAAGTAATTGTTGAGCCAAGGAACCAGGGATCCGAAGGGAGCAATTGTTAGAGTGGTTCTCACTGTGGTTAACTGTGAACTCAGCCTCCGGCCTTGACTTACCCAAGACCGGTGGCCCTGTAACTCTTGGCTCAGTGTTCTTTTCTTTTTGGTTTTTCCAGACAGGGCTTCTCTGTGTAGCCTTGGCTGTCCTGAATTCACTTTGTAGACCAGGCTGGCCTCGAATTCATAGAGATCTGCCTGCCTCTGCCTCCCAGAGTGTCATGATTACAAGCAATCACCACTGCACCTGGCATTGGTTCAGCTCTTACTGTGAAAGTGCAATAATAATTATGGTTCTAAGAATGACATAATCAACTCCCAGCACTCACGGAGGCAGAGGTGGAGGATCTCTGGGGGTTTGAGGCCAGCCTGGTCTACAAAATGAGTCCAGGATAGTCAAGGCTATATAGAGAAACCCAGTCTCAAAAAAACAAAACAAAACAAAACAAAACAAAACAAAACAAAAAAAAAACAATCTCAATGGAGACACATATTCAGCTCCTAACACAGCACCTGGTTTATAATAAGCTTTTAAAAAATAAATTGAGTTAACAATTTCATGTGCTTTTGCACAGCAGGCCAGTGGCATTGCATATGAGTGGGCTCTCTGAGACTTCCCTGGTCTGCACATAGAAGCAATTCCCTCAGATCTCAGTCTCCTGGAGAAATCCCCTGATGCCTCAGGACACTGTGTTTGGGTTTTTATGAGTCGGGGGTAAACGTTAACAAACCTCCAAGGTTCTCAAGGGCTTGAGGTTTCTAAAGTGGCACCATGGGACACTACTTGGGGCTAACTGCCAGGGAAAATGGTTACTGGATAGAACCAAACCAAAGCAAGCCTTGAGGGAGTCGAGGTGAATCCTTGGGAAAGACGAGCAGGCATAGTTTTCAGTGGATACCGTCTAGCCCTTTACATCATGACCTGAGGGAGGCGAGGGACAGTTGTCTGTGCACGAGGGTAGTGTGCATGGGGCCTGGGAAGTGGGCATTGAAAATCAAGCTGTACTCACCACAGGGTTTGACCCGTACCTGGGTCCTGTTAACTCTCAGGTAGAGTCTGGAGCCGTGCTGGGTCCCTGGACCTGTCTTGAGAGACGCCTCCTCTTGCCTTTCTTCTCACCTCATAATAAGGTGTTTCTGGCTTGTACACCTGTCTATTGTAAGCCCTGCTGTACAGTCTGATTGCAGGCTGGGACAAAGGCCAAGGCAGAGGCTCTGGGCCTGCAAAGCGGAGGCCACTGAGGCCTGTGTCGGCAGCTACCAGCGCTGCTCAGATCCTGTTCCTCCTGTTCTGTGGCTACAAATACAACCCTCCTCCTGGTCAGAGCCCTTTTAAATTTAGCTTTAGAAACAAAAAAACTACCAGTTTAAGAAAATGTAGAGACACAATAAAGAGAAAAATTGGGATTGATGTTACTTCCAGCTCTAAAATAAGCTGGAAGCCGGGCATGGTGAAACATGCCTGTAATCCCAGCACTTGGGGAGGCAGAGGCAGGTGGATCTCTTTGAGTTCAAGGCCAGCCTGGTCTACAAAGTGAGTCCAGGACAGACAAGGCTACACAGAGAAACCCTGTCTTAAAAAAAAACCCAAAATAAATAAAATAAAATAAGCTGGAATAATTTAAAAATGCACCCAACATTCTCCAAAACTCATCTCGTGTGTGTGTGTGTGTGTGTGTGTGTGTGTGTGTGTGTGTGTGTGTTTCCTTTTGTTTTCCCAGGCCCCCGTTTCCTTAGGATTTTCAACAATGGACACAGAATCAAGGATCTTTGAGCAGTGCAAACAGAGATCTCAAACTCTTCTTTGGGTTTGCCTCTGCCTAGATGCTTTTAAGAATGCCCCTCAGAGAGAAGCCTACTTTGAGCCTTTACACCCTGCTGTGACTCTCTAGGACCCCTGGCTCTTCCCTCTGAGCCTATCATGCCCCCCTGGCTGGAATTTGTAAGGCCCACACATCCTGGTGCCCACCTACCTGGTAATCTATGGGCCTCCCAGCACTTGGCTCCATCTTGATGTCTGGCTTAGACCTGAGGAGGAGAGAATGGACTGTTAAGTTGGTGTGAGGGATGGAGAGGCCAGAGGGACAAAACTGTGGTCTTCCAACACTCAGTTCTGCCAACAGAATTGAGGGTAGGTGGAGGGTAGATATTCTCACTGGCATCAACAGAGAAGACGAAGCAGGGATAGAAGGAACAGGGAGATGGCCACTGGGTGAACAGTTACTCGTGGACTGATCAGCTCTGTGTTGTCCCTCCTCCCACAGGGCCTCAAGGACCTGCTGCTGCCTTGCCTCTGCAGGGACACAGGAGAGAGGTCATGCAAGGACAGTAAGAAAGGGTGAGGCTGTGGAGAAGCAGTTCATGGACTCTGATTTCTGTGCCCCCAAATCTCAAGCTTGGCAAGTTGGTCCTGGCCGACAGGGTAGTGGCAGGTGGGATACAGGCCTCTGGGAGACTCACCGTTTGTTGGAGACATTGCTGGTGAGAGCCGTGACTGAAGCTAGAGACACGGAGTCAGGATCCAGCCCATCCCCCAGCCGGATGGCTAGGTGGTCCAGGTCCTCCATTTCCAGCACTGCTGGCTCATCTGGGGAAGAAGGGAAGAGCAGGCGGGTGGATGCTAGCTAGGGGCTGTCTCCTAAGAAGGAGAGCCAAATTCCAGGCTTATTTGATGGAGCTTGCTTGGAATGCTGCCACCCATACATTTGGCGTTCTTTAATTTCTTTATTTTTGACAGGGTCTCACTATGCAGCCCAGGCTGGCTTGAGCCTCTCTGTGTAGACCAGGTTAGCTTCCGATTCACAGAGACCCAGTTGCCTCTGCCTCCCGAGTCTTGGAATTAAAGATGTGCACGACCATCTGCGAATCCAGCAGGACAAAGTCATGATTTGAAAAAGCCATCCAGGCATGGCAGGTTGGGGTTTCAGCAGGAAGCTGGGCCCTCCATCCAAGGAGAGTACAGCCGAAACTGGCTGGGGAAGAGGAGAGTTCTAGGACCAGTGGGCCACATGGGAGAGCCCCGAGGCTGATGGCACAAAGCTCTGTGTGTCACCCCACGCACCCCCTTATCTTTCACCTGTCCTTCTTGCCTCCTTTTAAACAGCTGTGGGATAGCCTTCCAGCCTCCTTTCTTAGGGGAACCAAGCACCAAAGGTCACTCCGGCTCCTCAGGCCCAGTGGCCTGTCTTTGAGGTGGGTGTGCCTGCAGCTGCCAGCACTTTCTTGCTACTCTCTCTTTTAATTTAAAGCAAACAGACACAAACAAACCTCTGGGCTCCTGTGAAGTTAAATACTCAATATAGGGAGAAGGAGCCCACCTACTTGGCAGAGGCGCAGAGCCCTACCCTCCCTCCCCTAACCTCCAGGTCAGCCAATGGGAGTTCGAGCCCCGCCCAAGCGTCTGTGGGAGTGTCCAGTGGGAAAGGAGGGCCCTCTGAGACCAGACCAGGGCGAGCTTCAAGGATGGGAACTGTTGAAAGAAGTGGGTTGCCGCAGCTGTGTGAAGGGTGGGCAGGACCACGTTCCCTACCTTGTCTTTGGGGCTCCTCTTTGTGGGACCGAGTCTTGCCGAGTTTCATGGCCGAGAATACACTCCTTCCCGCCCTGTAAAAGGGGGACCCCCAGAATGAGGTGGGAGGAAACAGATGCATGCCGGAAAAGCACAAAAGTAAGAGGCAGTCCCTAGGGGAACTCAGAGAAAAAGGAGATGGAGCCCCGGCCCTCATCCATTTTTCCCGATACCTTCCAAATTAGGGGCCATGAACCCCCAAGGACATAGGACACTTCCTTCCTGGCACTGTCTTCGGGCTAATGAAGGGCGGATTCGGGTCCCAGCTGACCAGGGAAGTGGCCTGGAGTGGGGCTGGGTCTTGAGTTTTCCAGCCTGACCTCAGCCCTGTCTTCTCAGAACCCTGAGATTTGCAAGGTCTCTCAGCTTTCTTCCTGTCCATGTACCCCCACTTGAGCTAACCGGAAAAGAGGGTAAGGTGCCCAGAGACAGCGTCAGAACAGATACGTAGGTCTGGGAGACTCAGAGGGACAGTCTGAGGCTGAGGTGGGAGCCATGGATGCCAGCTAGTCATATCTCAGGTGGCTTCGGTACACAGTCTGCCCTCTCTTCTCCGTGCTGTGAGAAGTCTCTTCAGCTCCCAGTGAAAAGGGCCTTTCTCTCCTCCTGGTTGCCTCTCTTGCCTATGCCTCCCTACTGCAGACAGACTCCTCTCTTACCTAGCCCTCAGAACTCACGGCAGAGCCCACAGCGCCTACCTCTTCCTCTGGTGTGGTGTGGCCCTTGAGCTGGGGCAAAAGGTCTTGAAGTCAGTGGGACTGAGGGAAGGGGGCAGGGGTCCCCACAGCCCTTCAGTGATGTCCCGTCAGCAGAGCCTGAGGTCCCCAGAGCCAGGAGACAGCAGGAGTAGGATCCTTGGGGGCTAGGTGCGGTGTTCCATTACCCCATTCATATTGTATAAGAGGGACACCTGATTCCCTGTGCTTCCCATTCTCCTCCTCCTGGGTGTGGCTGCCGCGCTGCAGGCTCCCGTGGGGGTAGGAACAGGCCCACCCGTAACCTGCTTCTAGAGAGGCCCACTGACTTTGGGTCAGCCTCTACTTGCAGAAGCTCGGGGGTGATACCAAAGACCCCCAGATCTTCGATCTGCAAGCTGTACAGTGCCAGGTTGGGGAAGACCATTCCGTCCTTGTGATGGTCTGAAAATCTCAAGCCCTTCTACCTGGGATTGGAGGATGAGTCTCCTTCTCCAAATCTGGCCCTATCTTAAACCTGGATACAGAGTGAGCCATGTCTGTATCCTGTGATGGGCAGGTGGACAGTGACCACTCCTTTCAGGTGGCGTCCACTCACGAATTTATCGATAAGTTTATTTATTAATTCTTATTGATTTTTTTAAAATTGAGTTATTGGTTTATTGATGTCCTAGACATGGGTGAGAGAGATTGGTGAGCCTGATTTGTCTGCTTCCCCTGGTATTATGAGTTTAAAATGAAGAAGGGGAAGGAAGGGACGCTCTAAAGGAAGCTTCTGTCTTTGGCGTTACTATTATTTGGTGCAGGTATCTTCTTTGTTGTTCTCTAATCTCTCAGCTGGTAGTGTCTTTTTTTTTGTCGTGCATGTGTGTGCACAAGTCCACATTCGCGTGGGTACAAGGGTGTGCATGCACATTTGGAGCTAGATGCCTTTCTCAATTGCTCTCCACTTGGTTACACACAAACACACACACCACATAAACACATGGGATGGCCAACAAGAGAGACTCCTTTTGAACAACCATTGTGGGCTAATGGCTTCCCTCATGCTTATGCACTGTACCCTGCTTGCCCTTGCGAAGGGCATGAGTATCTATCTCTTCATCCAGCCAGTGAGGATCTGAAGCTCAGAGAGGAGAAAATCATCTCTGTGTCCTACAGGAAGTGGAGCAATTGAGGCTAAAGCCTGAAGTTCCTGTTCCCTAGGCCTGCAGAAGTTCCATTGTCCTGGCTGCACTGCCTCCATGATCAGGAGCTCTCTGAGCAGGAATCTGTTGTGAGCAAAATGGGGACCAGGAAGCAGGGCAGGTGCCTGGCGGTGGCTCAGGCACCAGCTTCATTTGCAGAAAGGGGTGTCACTTAGAAAGAGTCCCTCATTAAAAATGACCAAAGTCTCAACATATTTTGGAAGAAACTCTGGTAAAAATGGTAAATTGCCGGCGATCAGGATTAGAAGGGGTTGTTTGGAGGTGGGAAAGGGGTCATCCTGCATGGCTTAGCTTGAAGCATCCTGGGGGCTCTCTCCCTAGCAGGTGGCTTACAGGGCAGGGTGCCAGCTGCACTCAGATTCCTGCAACAGTCCCAATCTTAGGAAGCATGGCTCATGTGGGCACCCTCTCTCTCTCCACAGCTGTGCCACCCTGTCACAGCCTTGACTTCCTTTCTGTCCAGCCTCACTGTCCTGTGGCTTCTCTTTCGGATGACCCAGGACTCTCAGTGCTTGCCTTCGTGCAAGGTGTTCTTGGCTGTTCCTAGAGTCCTAGTCCTCTGCATGTGTGTGCTACACAGGGCTCCTGCCATGGGGGCCTGCCCTAGCCACAAACTCCCCATCCCTGGGGAAGGGTTCTCAGATGGTGCTAAGAGTGCTAAGCGGGTCAGAAGAGGCCCTGCCCTGGAGAACACAGCCGTTCTGAATCCGGGTCTGGAACCTGGGCTGTTGCCAGATGCCCAGAAAGACTGCATGGCTTTCTAAAGCTGGTCCCATATAGCCGCTTAGGTTCAAGACCTGAGGTACTCTTAGACTCTTATGATCCTTTAATTAATTTAATTAATTAATTTAATTAAAATACCACTTTATTCTTAGAATGAACATTTTGGGGAGTAAAAATTGAGACTTTTTTTTTTTTTTTAAAGACAGGGTTTCTCTGTGTAGCCTCAGCTATCCTCAAGCTCGCTCTGTAGACCAGGCTGGCCTTGAACTCACAGAGCTCTGCCTGCCTCTGCCTCCCAAGTGCTGGGATTAAAGGCATGTGCTGCCGCCACCTCTGCTACCACCACCACCTGGCTAAAATGGAGACTTTTAATGACCATACTTAAACACACCACCTGTACTGTGTACCCTGAAAAAAATTAGAAGAAGAAAACTCTCCTCCTAAAACTGCATCATGTGACTGCTGAGGCAAACAAGCTCCCTGACAGCATGTGCCTGGGATGTCTGAAAATAGTGCTTGTTTCTTGATGAGAGGTGCAGGTGTGTACGGTGATGGACACCGTCTCTACAGTTCTCAGTCCAGGCTCCGGGCCCGTGGTAGCTTCTACACTGTGGGCAGCAGAGCAGGATGCCATTGCATCTGCTGCCCTTCGTGACGTCCCATCAGGAACTCACTATTGAAAGGGCCCTATCCACTGTGCCAGTCCCTGAGAAGCAGTGCACTCCGGGCAAAGGGCAGAGGTCAAAGGTCAAAGGGCAACTTTTAAAAAAGTTAGTTTACTCAAGCCACTTTAAAGATTGTCAACTTATACTGGAGACGGATTTTTAAAAATTAACTTGTGATTTAAGTTTCCATCTTAAGACATATGATTCTGCATCTCTTCTAGCAGGGTAGAAGGGAGGATGGAGTGAGAAGCAGGCACAGAAACAAGCCAGTCGTCAGCTCTGTGAAAAGAGACCTTCAACCAAGCGAGTTTGTATTCACGAGCACAGTATGCTTGAGAAATACAGGAATTTCAGGAATACAGAGTCCAATGGACTCTTTCTACAAACGACCCTGGCACTTCGGCTGCAGCCACACCTGCAGCTGCCAGGGCTGCCTGACACCTGTCTTATACAATGAACAGACAAGCACAACGACGGGCTGGAGAGCTGGCCCAGTGGGTAAAAGTGCTTGCTGGCAAACCAGATGACCTGAGTTCAATCCCTGGGACCCACACGGTGGAAGAAGAGGACTGAGGACCACGAGTTGTCCTCTGACTTCATATGAATGCCATGGCATGTGTGCGTGTGTGCGCGCGCGCGCGCGCACACACACACACACACACACACACACAAAACATGCAACAAACAAATAAAGGTAATGAAACAAAAACAAAACATCAACAACAAAAATGTGTGCGCACAAAAATGCAAACAAACAAACAAACAAACAAACAACTTGACAATCAGGAGTGCAGGGGAGGTGAAGCCAGAGAGTCACATTTGCTTGCAGTGGCTGGATTCACCAGGGTCAGAATTCTGTGTCTAGACTGACAGTTCTCCAGAGAAAAGATCTTAAAGTCAGTGTAGTCACTGTAATGTCTTCCTTTATGTACCTAGCAATTTCCTCACCTTGTTCCACAGCTCCATTTAGGAGTCTGTCGAGATAGCTGTGCCTTGTGCACAGGGCTCAGGGGTGGACGCTGCATATTCATTATGACCGGGGGACATTCGCCGAGGGGAATCCAGCAGCCTGAGTGCTTTATTGATTTGCTCTATGAGTTATTCTGGAAGCTGTGACTTAGAAGGCGTGGCTGCAAATGAACTAGAGACTGAGCCACTCACTGTCCAGCCAGGGTTCCTATTCCACAAGAACCTTCAACTGAAAATGTCAAGGTTCACCTGCTCATGCCTCAGGGAATCAGGATACGGGGACTATCCATGAGAGGCGGGATCTACATTGCTTCTTTGCATTGTTTACTCAGCCAGATTTTCTAAGCTGAGGGCATCTTTCCAACTGCCCCCCAATGGGCTCATCTCTTTGATTTTTCATTCCCCAGGTACATTATTTCTTTTTCTTTCCTTCCCTCCTTTCACCCTCCCTTCTTGAGGACAGTGTTCAGGAGTTGGCTCTCTCTTTCTACCATGTGGTTTCTGGGGAATCCAACTCAGGTCATCAGGCTTGATTCTAAGAACCTTTACTGGCTAAGCTGTCTCACTGGCCTTTTTATTGTATTTTTAAAACAGGTTCTCAGTTCAACCAGGTTGGCCTCTGACTCAATATAAAGCTGAGGCTGGCCTTGAACTCCTGATCTTCCTGCTTCCATCTCCTGAGTGTTTGGATATGGACAGGTGCTACCTGTCCCTGCAGACACAGGTAATTGTATACTTTTAAATGTACTTGAAACTGTGTTGGATTTCAGTTTGTTCTGAATAGCTTCCTGCACGGGTGAAGGACAGACCGACTTCAAATTTTTTGAGTGTGTGTGCATACGTGTGGTTTCTTAATTTCTCCTTTATTATTTTAATCTATGTGCATGGTGTTTTGCCTGTGTGTCGGGTCTCTTGGAACTGGAGTTGCAACAGTATGAGCTGCATGTGGGTGCTGGGAATTGAACCTGGGTCCTCTGGACTCCTGAGCCATCTCTCCAGCCCTTAATTTATAGTTTCAGAGCTGGAGGATCAGTCCCAGAGCCTCACACGTGTTTGGCAAAGGCTCTACTACTAAGTTACATCTCTGGCCCAGACTGAGCCATTCAGGGGGACTACCCCATCTCCATCTGGCTGATTGGCACATGTGTCCCTCTTACACCAGAGGGACTGTGAGAACCTGGAGTGCTCCTCTCATCCTAGGAATGCCTGGGAATCTGGCTCCTCCTTTATTTCTGGCTGCCAGTCCTTTTGCAGAGCTCTAGCAAACAATATCACAAGAATAGATACTTCCCGTTTCCTCATGGCAGCTATGCCACAGTCCATTATACTCATGGGGAACACTTCTTTCCCGGGTCATATTTTACATTTTCTCTGCTACATCTCACATCTATTTCCTCTCATCTCCCTGCAGCACAAGTAGAAACCAACCATTTTGGCAGCACAATTGTCATGATCTGCAGGCTCTTCTCACAGTGTTCTTGTCTCAGGCTAAAGAGCTTCAATTTGCTTAATCGCATCTTAGAGATTCCATTTCCCATTCCCATAGACATTAAAATAATATTACATCCTAGCTGACTTAATTTCATCTGGTCATGGGACAGCAAGAAAGAGGATGGGGTAGGGCAAGGCAGCCTGTCCTGGGGACCTGCCACGTGAGGCCAGTCTACCCCACTCACAGGGATCAAGCCAATCTGACAGACTGGGAGATGGAGGGGTATGGAAGCCTGGTGACCTCAGATAGGGCCTGGGGGAGAGAAGGCAGGTCGCCTGTGCCTCCTAGGTAAACCTTCAACATCTAAGTAGCCACAGAGAAACCTAGAGCCCTGAGCCTTCCCCCTGAGAGAAGTCCCCAGCTCAGCGTTCCCATCACCTCTCTCCCGTGCTGGGATTCAGACCCCTGGCTCTCCTTCTCTCAGCCCTGCCATGCACTCCCCCCTTCTCAGAAGCGGTCACACGGCTCCATCTCTCTGTGTGTCACCTTCCGTCACGGTGTGTTGCTTCTGCTGCCCTGTGGTCAGGGTTACGACTTGTGCAATTATTTCAGGCGTTACGAGTACAACCCAGCGAACGAGGCTCTAAGTTCCCCAGGACCTTACCATAGGCCCACACACCCATCAGGATCACCTCCAACTACTATAGACACAACTGCAAACTATTTTTCTTTTTTTGAAAGTATTGGGACCACAGTTTTGGGCAACTCTCTTGATGTCTCTGGAGTTCTGTTTCTATACATGGAAAATTCTACATACACCTCTGGGTTTTCAGCATTTGAAGAATTAATTGGCTTCGAGCACAGGTAGATACTTTTAACTTCCTGGTTCCATTGTGACCTGAGGGTAGGAAGTTAGATTCCCCACCCCCACCCCGCCAGTTCTTCCCTGTTCTCTGGAACTGGCACTTGTCACCATGCACAAAGGTCAGAGTCCCCTTGTACTGTGGCCAGCCCTAGGGACCTAAACTATTGTAACTTGTGTGGTTTCCAGATGACAGTGTGCTTTGGGGAGCCTACAAGCACATCACCTCAGGCCAGTCTTGCCCTGCCCAGCTCACGGTACTTTGTGCTTTGACTACACCTTGCAACCACAGGTGCAGAGATTGTCTTTCTTGGATGTCCAAGGCCCTATGTCCTGCCTAGGCTGGAAGGTGACTACTGGCTTCTTGTGTTCCCTACTCTTTAGCTAGTCCTCCCTCATAAGAAGATCAAGGGCCTGACCGGAGAACTAGTCAGCGAAGTAGAGGAAGAACAAGATACTGAAAGGAGGGAGCATCACTCCCAAGAACCCAGAGTGGAAAGAAGAGGTCCGGCCACTTCCCTGGCAATCACCACCCTCTCCCATTCTCCTCCCCCGTATTCTGGTGGAAGGACCTCCCTCACCCTGTATGTCCTCTGCCACTCCACCAGGACAGCCCCTCCTAGGCCCTCTCGGACAGCCCATCCCCTCCCCCTGGAGCCCCATGGCAGAGTGCCAGCACCACTGGCTTGCCCTGGCCTGGGACACCTACTTGTGCTCGCCATCTCTGCCTCCCTTGGTCTTCTCTCTGCCTTTGCTGAGTAGGGGGGAGAAATGAGGAGACAAGGGGATGCGAGTGAGAGTGGGACCAGAGACCCTTACAACCTTAGCCCCTGGCCCTGCTGAGACCCATATTCCTCCCCAGGGCCTTCCCTATCCCACTGGTCCCTTACTTCTCAAGACTAAGTCTTCGGTGTAGGAGTGTCATGGCCCCAGGCCCAGCCAGTCTGCTCTTATCCCAGGAGAGGTCTGGTGACTCCAGAGTTGTGGGTCCTAACATTTCTTCCTCCCTCACTTCCTCCCTCGGTCCCCTCCAAGGGGTGTGTAGTGTCTATGCTGTGGGGTCTTCCAGGGACACAGTGGGCAGAGCCTATCTGAGGGATGGGGCCTGGAGTGCTACAAGATGGGGCATTCAGCCACTGAGTGGAAAAATGGGGAAGTGGGGGAACGTGCTGTAACCAGGCCACTGTTAAAGCTCAGAGGCAGAGCGGAGCTGTACTCCCATCTTCCTTTAAAGATGCTTCCAGAAACTGGAGCATTCTCACAAAGCCTCTCCAGTACCCAGTCAGTGAGGATCAAGGGCAGGGGGAGCCAGTAATCACGATTTATTTCCTTTTGCTCACACTCTCCTCACCTAGGTGAGGCCCTGGATAGCTCAGGCCTGGAAGCCTCCATATAGAGTCACAGCCCAAATCCACATTCGGCTGGCTACTCTTTGTTAGGCAAGGGATAGTCTATAGTTCAAAGAGACAGAGGTTTCTGGCTGCCCAGATCAGCCAGGATCACTGAGCAGAGAGCAGGGAGATGGAAGGGGAGACTGTCTCAGTTATCCTGCTCCAGATCAGCTCAGAGACCCTAGGGCCACTGACAGGAACCCCTGGGGGGTCCTTGCTCAAATGGAGCAAGAGTTCCTGTGAGGTGCTAGGGAACTAAGACTCCATTCAAGGTTTCTGGTCTTAGAAGAGTTCCTTTTCTTTCTGACTGGACAATCCAGGTTCTGAGGGAAGGGTTTTGTTTCTGCTTGTGTTCTTTTAGAGATTTCTGTGACCCTTGAAAATATGTCAGTCCCTGCAATGGACTACAAAAGAGACATGTGTGGCCTGGGGTTGGCAAAGGTCAGCAGATTCGTGGAACTGGCATGCTGGACAATAACTGCAAACTGGGATGTTCCCTCTGTCTGTCTGACTGTCTGTCTGTCTGCTTCAGAGAGGTGTCATGTCTACCAGGATGTAGGGAGAATTCCTCTCCCCTCCTTCCACACTCCAGGCTTCAAGGCCATGACAGGTCCACACTCTCTAAGAGTGGAAACGGAGTAGGGGAAGGGCTGGTTTTATGAAGAAAGAATACTATCATGATTTTATTTGGCTCAGACAGGCACCACTGTGGTTAAGCTGTCATCCCACGAGGCAGCCATTTTTATCATCATCTCCTTTTTATGGAGGGTGGTGGAGGCTCAGGCAGCCCTCTGTCATTCAGCTGGCAAGCAGTGACCTCACCTTCTGCCTGCATTGCCACAGAACCTCCTGGGAAGCCCCAGACATGACAGCATTTCTTCCTACAGTTCACATTGTGCTTTTGGCGCTTCCTGCCAGTTGTGTAAGGCCTGATCCTCAGCCAGCATTCTCATGGGAGAACCACTTTCAGCCCCATTGAATGATTTCTCTTCCTTAGCTTCCCCCACCCCCACTGCTCCCTGAACTGATAAGAGCATCCAGAGAAAGGAAGAGGGACAGTGGAGTGCCTTCCTGGGAACACTAAGGCCCGCTGAGACCCAGGCACATCTCGGCCTCACTTGGGTTACTCAGAGGCTGAGGGTGGGGGCCCCAACATCAGGTAGAATGGCTGGAAGGAGAGGAGAATCCTGGAGCCACTTTACTCCAAACCCCCCGCAAGGCTGTGACTCTGGGGCCGCTGGCTCCTTGGCAGCCGTTGTAGCACTGGCTCCCAGCCCGGTGAAGGGGGCCAGGGGAGAGTCTCCTGGTTCTTTGGGGCCCATGAGAGTCAGTGGAGTAGCACCAGAGCAGGAGGCAGTGAGTGCGTAGCGCACCACGCACACACCTCACCACACACACCTCACCACACACGTGCACCCCTTTCTCAGAACCCCCGCTCTGCGCGCAAGGCCAGCTGCTCTCTGCTCCAGACACAGGAAGGGGCTACAGGTTTCCACTGGAGTGGAGGGATACCCATAGGCAGGACAAGAGGAACGGCCCCGGTCACAACCTACCTCTGAAAGAATGTCATAGGAATTACCTAGACACCCCCCAGGACCAGGGGGGCCTGGGTAGCTGAAGGTGGTGGAAGCTGTGGAAGCTTGTGAGGCTAGGTGAGGTAGAGAGCATGAGATGGAGAGAGAGCCTCAGAGGACAAAGGACCTTGGGGAAAGCCAAAGGCTGTGTTGTTTAGCCACGCAATTGAAGCCGAAGCTCCTTTGTGAGGTTTGACTCCAAGAGACAGTGTCAGCAGCAGAGGCTGACATCCAGGGCCATGGAAATCCCTGGTACCATGCACCGAATGTGTGTGCATGTGGATGTATACAAGCATACAAGTGTGTGTGTGTGTGTGTGTGTGTGTGTGTGTGTGTGTATGTAAGAGAGAAATAGAGATATAGATAGAGAGAGATCTTTCTTTCTTTTCTTTCTTTTTTTTTCCCTGAGACAGGGTTTCTCTGTGTGGCCTTGGCTGCCCTGGACTCACTTTGTAGATCAGAACTCACAAGGATCCACCTGCCTCTGCTATGATTACAGGCATGTGCCACCAAACCCGGCAAGAGAGAGATTTCCATTCCTGTCCAGGATAGCTGAACTTCTGGTGAGCATCAATGGGAGAGCCCTTAACAGAAGATGGATGAAAATCAGATTGGTAACAATGTCTGTACCAGAGGTCAGATAGGGCTCAGAGGAAAAACAGGTGGGGTTGAGGTAACGTGGAGTCTGAAGGGACAATGCTGGCTGGTAACCCACCTACCATGTACAGTGGGGATCACTCACCTGCAGTACTGCATTTCCTCCTAATTCTCCTGTGGGCATGGGTGAGCCATCTTACAGTTAGGGAAGGAAATGTGTCTACAGGCAGCAGAGCCGGTCCTTGGGCTCCACACTCTCAACTCAGCTGTACTGTCTCTTGGTGTATTTGCCTCCTTGGGGTTATTTTGTCAAAAGTGGGCAGAGACAAGGGGCCCCTGGATGAAGGCAGAGACTCGAGAAGTGAGCAGGGGAACTCACATGGCACGTGATGGTTCAGGGCCCAGGAGAGAGTAAACCACATGAGCAGAGGGAGTGAGTGCTGCCAGCTAAAAGGCTAAGTCCAGAGGAGAGGAGAAGGTGGCCACATCCACCTTCAAGGTGATGGCAGCTCCAGGTGGCAGCTATGCAAGGAGTGTGCCCCCATATGTTCCTTTAACCATAGTGGTGGACCTGCTGGGAGCCAGGAGCTCTGGCTGTGCCTCGGCTCTTCCCCAACCCCCAGTCCCTAAGATGAAAGCCTTCCTCCTACTCCTTCTGGCCTGGGAAAGGGAAGGGAGGCAGGGAGAAGAGAGAACACCAGGATGCTATGCAGTGAAGCTTGGCTCCACCTTCCTGGACCAGGACTCTCTGGGGGTCTGAGAAGTACCCTTTGAATCTTGTTTTATCTGAGCCACATCATGTTATTTGTCCTCTACTGCTTCTCTGCTGAGGGCAGCCCCTGAGGGAAGCTGTTTTCATAGTTATCCCTGAGTACCCTGAGCTCCACTGGAGTCCAGAGTGGAGGGGAGCCCGCATGTTTACTCTCTAAACTCATTTATTACTGTCATTGACCTAGAGAAGGGTTGATGACATGCCAGAGTAACCCAGCTGGTGAGGGCAAAGTTGAGGTCGACCAGATGGAGCTAGCTTTTCTGATTCAGGCCACCATTCCTTTCTCTACAGTGGGTGGTCTGCTTCTCAGAACTCACTCAGAACCAGCCCCACCCAACTCTTCTTCAAGGACTGTTGGCAGATGGTGATAGGTGGTGGCCATTGTGTTAGTATTCTCTCAGGTGGTGACCATTGTCTTAGTATTCCCTCATGTGATGGCCACTGTTAATATTCCTCATCTGCGATCCAGTCTCTGCTCATCCTCTTAGACCTTCTAAACATATTCCTGACATTTGGCACTGTCCAGGATGAAGAACCTGTTGCTGTCAGTCAACACCAGGCTCTTCATTTCTAACCTGGAATATCCCCTTGGATCAACAACAGGTTGGTGGCTGGACCAAGCAGGGCAGAATATGGCTGGCCCAAAGCACATAGTCCTGGGAATTTATTTAAACTCGTGTTTGGGAGGTAGGCTGGTGATGAGAAGAGGTCTAACAAAAGCACTGTAATTCCAGTTCACTAACTGAGAGCCTACGTGTTTTCTGTCACATGGGCTGAGGAAACTTCACCCGAGAAGAAAGTGGAGGGAGAAGCTTGCAATGACACAAGGGACTCTCTTGTTCTCAAACCATACCCCTGGCTTCTAGGCAGAGGTCTAAATAAAGCATCTTACATGGTGTCTCATCATCCTAGGTATCTAGGGATATTTCTCCAGCTTCAGTTCTGTCTTCTGAGTAACACAACTGCATTTTGTCTCTCATGAAAGCCCTACAGGGAGGTGAGGCCTATTCAAAGCCCACTGTCACCTGTAAGGGGCAGGACATTTGTGAGATATGAATCTTAGATATAGAAGAGCCTGGACAAATTTTTCACAGCAGAGCGGTGGCCAGGTCCTGACCAGGACTGTTAGCCTTACTCTAGCAACAGAAGGCCTCTGTCTTAGGAATCTTTTCACTGGGCCAAAATAGAGGTCAGGCTGCTTGGGTCTGGCTGGCACTGTTGGTTCTTAGACCAGAGAAACTAAGGTCTCCCCTGTCTCAGTTTCCCATTTCTCTGTTGAGGACAGAAGCTCCAGTCTTCCCCCTAGGTTAGAACCCTACCTCTCAGACCTTTGCTTCCCTTGGGGCTGCATTGGGGGTGGCATCTCATCGACTAGAGCCTCCTGCATTCTTGGGTTTGGGAGCCAGGTGAGAGATGGCGTGAATATCTTCCCAACTCTTAAGTATTTCTATAACAGCTCAGCCCCATACTCTGAGCCCAGCCGGGCCTAGAGGACCTTCCGGGGCACTGGTTCCAGGCACCAACTTCCCAGGCCTTTGGGGGGCAGTGGGCTGCCAGAGGGGGCCAGCCTGTTACCTGCGAAAGCTCTTCTCGCCGGATGTTCGGGTACTGGGTCGGGAACCAGGTAGCAGGCCATCTGTCTCCTGGCTGTCCTTCTCCTCCTCCTGAAGAGACTCATCTCCCAGGAAATCTCTGTCATCCCAGGAGCCTGCTGTGCCGTCTATGGCCTGATACCGGACTTCCATGCTTAGGCTGGTCTGAAGGGAGAGGGTCAGTGAGCAGATGGGCTGGCAACAGCAGTCCCCTGGTACCTGTGGCATCTGGGAGGCACTTTTACTCGCTCTGAAGACTAGGTGGGGACCTTCGCACCTCAGTTTGCAGATGAGAAAATAAGGCTGAGTGAGACTGACGCTCGACAAGACCCATTGCACCTGGCTCTCCTCTTTCGAGGTGCCCAGAGTCAAGGGGCTGTCCCAGATCTCTGGGCCGAAGCCTGAGTGTGAGGTCTCTGGGTCCTCAGTATATATAAGTAATAGAATCATTTGGTGCCTGCAAAGACTAGGTCACTTCCTCATCTTCAGAACCCAGGCTGTATACAGGCACAAGTGGACCTCTCTGGCCAAGTGATGAAGTTAGCTAGGCTTCCTATAACCCTGTATAGCTTGCGCTTCTTCCAACTCTCCCCACACTTCACCTGCTACCCTACAGAGGGGAGTCTTGGGGAGTTGCCTTGAACTTTTCTTCTGGAGAAAGTGGAGTGTCACATCTGTGTGCAGATGTTAAACAGAACTTGTAGTGGAGGGACCACGTCGAGAAGGCATAGCCCTAATTAGCATGGGGTAAAACTGAGGTAAGGAGACAAAGGCTCTTTATGCATCATCCAGCATTCTAGGTAGTTTCTTTGTGTGTCCTTTGACCCCCTTAGAACAACCCTGTGAGGCCGATCTACTTTTGCTCACTTTGCAGAAGTATCATATCCAAGGGTCAGGCTCCTTTTCACAGTGCCAGCTGCCCCGGAGTAGAGTCACAGAAGAGACAACTAGGAGACAGACTGGGGAGACTGGCCATCAAGGGCTTTCCTGTCTGAAGCTGGGTATCCATTTGAGAGAGACCCAGCCCTACTACAGGGACTCTAACACCAGCCCCTACACCGAGCAGCTCTGGCAGAGCTCCCTTGATGTCCTCCTCCTGCTGCCTCCCTTGTCCCTCAGGGAGCACCCTGCAGATCAGTGGTTCTCAACCTGTGGGTCGCGACCCCTTTGGTGGTGGTGGGGATGTCAAATGACCCTTTCGCAGGAGTTGCCTAAGACTGCAGGAAAACACAGACACTCACATTACCACTCCTAACAGTTATGAAGCAGCTGTGGAAACAACTGTATGGTCGGGGGTCACCACAGCATGAAGAACTGTGTCAAAGGGCCACAGCCTTAGGAAGGTTGAGAACCAATGCTCTAGACCATCCTTGGTGGGAGGTGCAGGCTCTCAGGCTGATGGGAGAGGCCAGTGACTCTTGGGTGGACCTACCTTGATGATCGCATTGTTGTCATCAATCAGTGTGTCCGTCACCTCCACACGGTTCTCCTCCACCACCTTCTGCAGCACCATGCGGAAGGTCCCGATTAGCCTGCGAACGAGAGCAAGGCTGACACCAGTGTCTGACTGCCGAGGGGACAGAGGGAACCGTAAACACCCTAGACTGGGACTGGAGACAGTAGCCCAGGAACCATGGGCTGTGAGGGTACCTGACCCCTTACAAGTATGTGTGGTCTGTTCCCCTGGAAAACTCTGGAGTAGAAAGAACTCTAAGTGACAGCCACAGATTCAGACAGGGAACTTAGCACAGGGGCTGCAGCTGATCTCCTGCAGTATGGAAACTTCCAGGTGCCACAGTGGAAGGTGGTGCGGAGGCGCCGAGGCTTCTGATGATGATGATGGTGTGGTATGTATATGTGTGCATGCATGTGTGTGTGTGTGTGTGTGTGTGTGTGTGTGTGTGTGTGTGTGTGTGTGTTGGAGACTTAACCCTGGATCATGCTGGGCAAACGCTCCGCTACTGAACCACAGCCCAGTCCAGACCCCTGGCTATATAAATGCTCCTCCTCTCTACTTCCTGACTGGAGCAGAGCGGTAGAGAAACCCAGCTTGAAACCCAGCTCTGAGCTTTCATGAGTGGCGTCTGCCCTGGGAAACTCACCCAGGCTTTCTCTGTCAGTTTTCTCCTAAACTAAGCTGATGACTTCAACTTCACTTCCTGAATGACAGGCTCATCTACACTCACTCCACCTGTGTTCCCATCGTCGCCTGTGGTGCGTCACAGAGCAGACTGTGCACGCCACCCCTAGCCTCCACTTGGTGTTTCCTGCACACCAGAGTCCTCAGAGTCTGCTGGGTTTATGAATGAGCAGCTGTAGGTGCCTGATAAATGCTGACTCGGATCGCCATCTCGCCCTGAGACTGGAAGGCTCTCGCCTTGGGAGGGAGCAGGGTAATCGGAGAGCTATCCTCACGGGCCCGTGGGAAGCACACGCACCATCTCCACGGGAGTGAAAAAGGGTTCAAGGCACACAGAGTATGTGAAACTTGGGAAGCAATCTGGGGGACACATTTGCTGCTTGGAGTTTGTAGAGGAGGGAGGTGGGGCCAAGAAGGGGGACAGGGACACAGCTAATTAATGACCAACATGAGAGAGATGCGCTACCAGAGGAATTCTGACATAGACCTGTTTGTTGTTTATAACATACTAAGGGGATTTTCTCTTTTTAATTCTGGGGCTAGGGGAACAGTTTAGTGAGCGAAGTGTTTGCCTCACAGGCAGGAGGGCCTGAGTTTAGATTCCTAGCATCTACCCGCCCCCCCAAAAAGTCATGAGCAGTGGTGCTTGCCTCTAATTCCAGCACTGGGGGGAGTGGAGATACGTGGGTCCCCAGAACCCATCACGGCCAGACAGTCCGGGGGAATCAGTGAGCCCCCAGGTTCAGTGAGAGAGCCTATCTCAAGAAATCAGGTAGAGAGAAATAGAGGAAGAGACCACACACACAGAGAGAGAGACAGAGACAGAGACACAGAGAGAGATAGAGACACAGAGACAAAGAGGGAGCTGCCGAGAGAGGAAACACACATTTGCACCCACATGTGCACACATAACATGAACATGTATGTCCGCCCGCCACAGTCCTCCCAGCTGTGTCAAGAGCACGTGGTGGAAGCAGCCATCAGAGATGAAAGTGCAGCGCCTGCCTCCTAAGCTCACAGGCTCGTTGAGTTGCCCGTGTCCCTGAGGGCAGGCTGTTCACGGTGCCGAATCTTAACTGGAGCTTTTAGACTCTTCCCAGAGAAGCTCTGGAAGCTCCAGTCCCATCTTGGCTTCTCCTCAGCTTGCAGATGCACATGGGGGAGGGGCGGGGCGCTGAGTGCTGGGCTGGGGTCCAGGAGGTCCCAAGCAATGCCGGGGAGTTTCAGTTCTACCTTTATTGGGAAAAGGGGCAGGGCACTGAGCTTGGCCACATCCTGGCAGTGGGCCTGAAGGAATGGATGGGCTCTGTGAAACCCTCACTTGCTTTGGTTCTAAGTCAGTGGCATAAATGAAATCTTGGGGAACCCCCTAACTCCTCACACACTCAGTGGCACCTGCCGATTTGCAGCATTTACCAATTTCCTCGGTGCAAATACTCACAGCACACCCAACTTCAGTGTTCTAATGGTGTAGTCCCTAGAGGAATCTGCGGAGTCTGCAGGCTGCACCGGCAGGCTGAAGAGGGTGGTGGGAGGGCCCAGGGCACGTGCACTCGTAAGCGCCCGGGTGTGCTGTTGCTGCCCCTTTGGGGCACACGTTGAGAATCTCTGTCCAACTCTCAGCCTTTGCTGACTGTCACCCCACTAAGCCCCGCCAGGCAACTGCTGAGCGCTGGAACTCAGGCACCTTTGTTCTCAATCTTAGATGCCCAACGGTAGCCAGAGGTGCCTAGGGATCTACCAAGGTGCTGCAATGTGACCAATCCCCCCCAGGGGGCAGAAGGGAGCCGTTCCCCTACGGTTGCTTAGAGTGAGCCTCTGAAGTCTCCTAGATTTCTTTTCCCGTGCAGTCTGAGATCCTAGGTTTGGGAGGGGCTTAGGAGGAGGGGTTGGCGTGCACAGAAGCCCTGAAATGACCCCTCTCTCAGGCCTTCAAACCTCTTCCAGACACAAAGGTGACAATGCTAATACTGCAATCTGTTTCCTCTGCTGGCCCACTCACCACTGCTCGCAACAGGCAGCAAAGTGACCTCCTGACAAATCCCCCCTTCCTTACGCCCCAGGCCAAGCTTTCTGGATATGCAATCTGTCATTCCCTGAGGGAGGAGGCGTAGCCAGTGCAAGCGCTTCACTGAGCAGTCCCTTAGGGGAACGCCCCTCCCTGGCAGCTAGACGATTCTGACTGGTTCTGCAACCTCTGCAAGTCTTGTGTTTTCTCTTCCTCAGGCACCAATGCCGCCCACCCCCCTGGATGCTGGTGTGGACATCCACCTCTGCAATGCTGCAGCCCTCTGCCTTACTGCCTCTTCTCCCTGCTATCCTGTGCCTGTGGAGGGCTCAGCCAGGGTCCTCTCTGTAAGCTGGGCTCTGGCAACAGATCCAGGCTGTCCCTGACCGTTAAAGCTCTTAAAGCGATAGTGATGGTGGTGGTGGTGGTGGAGGTGGTGATGTGTGTATAACTAACAGCTTTCCTTTCCTCAAATAATATGCATAAACAAATGATAACAAATCATAAAACAGTAACTTTTGAAATGGACAATTGATATCTCAGTAAAGAATTTCCTGAACCTACTGTCCTGGCCTCATATACCTTATGTGGCCCTAGCAGCAAAGCCATTAGAAAGAGGTCATCCCTCATGGGGGCCCCAAAGAGGAGCCTGGTAGAAGCCAGGATTCTCAGTAAGGTAGGGGGACAATGGGGGAGGAGAGCTCAGGTGAAGATGGGCCCACGTACTGGCCACAACATAGCAGTAACGGGGCACCAGAATTCTGTCAATAATTTATTGTCTTCCCCTGGGAGCTGGTGTCAAGTGCCCTGGGCTCAGTCTGGCTTCCACTATGCTATGGTTCCTGAATTATGCAAGGCCTCTGGCATCCTTGGCGAAAGGAGCCATTTCCCCTTAAAGTCCTGGTATGGTTACCTGATACACCCTAATATGTTATCATGGAAGTCCCTGGTTTCAGAGAAAGCCCTGGTTCTAGGTGGCCAAGCACACTTAGAGACCTTATGGTTCCTGGCCAGGAGGTTTCCTCCCTTGTACCATGTCTACTCTGGCAGCTCCCAACACGACTGGGCAGAACCAGGTAGGCCTCTTTTTTGGCTTTAACTCCAAGGTAGTAAGCCCTGAGCCCCACCTAACTCCAAGCACCTTACTCCCAAGTTGGCCTGTGTCTCCTCTTTCCATCCTAGATCTGGGCCAATAGTGGCTTGGAAGGTCTCTAGGTCATCCTTCACTAGGCCCGGGCCCATGTGACTCCTGATTTCTCTTGAGTGGGGGAAGGGAGGGCACTGTTAGGAAGGCGGGTCACATTTTCTCTATCTTCCCTCTTATTGGCATTTAGGAAAACCTAAAATGTTTGGTAGATTTGCTGTAGTGCCATCCATTGGCCCCTAACATTTCCCAGTCCTTTGATTTGTCTGTAGCAGGAGTCCTGATGGGCTCAGGCTCGCTGCGCTTTGATGTTTGCTCTGGCAGTCTCTGCTGTAGGTGGTTCAGCAACCTCTTCTTCAGTTTCCTCCATCACATTCATATGTCTTGGCTGCTGGAAGCTCCAGACGTTTAGCAAAGGGTGGAAGACATATGTTCTATTCCAACTCTTCCAGGGCCTTCTCACATGACTTCCGTGTGCCCCTGAGCCTCAGCTTCCCTTTCTGTACAGTAAGGGTTTTACTGATGAGCTCCAGGGCTCCTGGGGGCTCTAGCATCTGTGGACAGGGCCTGGCTGGAGTTCTTTGGTACTCTCCCTGGCTTCTGACTCTGACCTCCTCCATATCTGCTTAGTCTGTACTGAGCCCTTCTCTTGTTCCTGTTTCTCCCTGCCTTATTAATCTCAGCGTGTCTCACACACAGATAAGAAGGCCATGTTTTATCTTTGGGATGCTTTTCTAAAATTTTTTATTATGATACCAGAAGAAGCTGACTGAGTGATGTGATCCTTTGGAGGCAAAGAGAAGGCCTCTGTGCTCTAAGCATCTTTTCTCTGGTCCTGCCAGCAGGCCTGAGACCCCCTCTCTAAGACTTGTCTGTCTGGCTCACCTCCCCCAGGCTCAGGTACTCACTGCTTCCTGAGATGGCACGGATGCTGCAGAGTTCTGGTTCTTCTGGCTGTCTGTTTTCCTAGTAATGCAGCCTGGTCCTCCTGTGCCTTTCCTCTTCCCTCAACAAACAAACTTCTTGAGGACAGAGACTGTACCTTGACACCCCCCCCCCCATTTGTTTTTCAAAACTCATGACTAACACAGTGGATGAGCAGATGGTTAGCTGAATGGATGAGTGGATAGATGGGTGAATGGATGAAACGTATGGATGGGCTAAGTGGCTGAATAGATGAATGAGATGAACGGATAGCTAGAATTCAGGAGTAGGTAGGATGCATGAATGGGATAGGATAGGATGGATGGATCAATGAAAAAAATGGATGAATGGATGAAAAGGTGGGTGGGTGAGTAGCTAACTGACCCTAGGGCTTCCTCTTGAGGCTTGTATCTACTTACCATAAGGAGAGAATTAGAGTCCCCACCACAGACAACCACAGGTGGTACCTACTGGGGTTCTTTGCAACTGATACCAGAAGAGTGGGCCCTTGGCCTCCCCTGTGGCAATTGTACTAGTCCTGATGTGACCCAGGGTTTAGTCAGCTCTCCTTGTCTACACTCACTTCCTACTGCTGAGTCACACAGAGTCTTCAGTGAACCAGTACTGTCACATCTTCTGGGATACCTTGCAGTTCGGCCATGATCTCCTGTAGGTTACATAAGAGCAACGAAGGGCTGGAGAGGTGGTTCAGCCCTTAAAGGCGAGGCTCACAACATGAGAACAATGAATTTCTGACTCCAAGCACAGTGCCTCGTTTTAGCACCATTCTAGCACCTTCCAAAATCTGCGTGCCACCCACAGGGAAGGATGAGGCTACTTCGACTGACCAGCCTGTAGGGTGACGCTCGTGTGGTAGGTGCATTTCACTTACAGGATGGAAGCTCCATGATGGTAGACAGCTCTCTCATCTTTGGTACCTAGTTCAGTTCATAACATACAGTTCACACTTCATAAATGTATGTTGAGTGAATGAATGAACAAATCTATCTCATTTCATTCCCACAGTTATTTTGAGACAAATTCTTATCTTTTCCACACATGAGTGCCTGGAACTCAGGGGGGTTACATAACCTGCTCAGGGCCATACCTTAAATCATTGGTCCAAGGGTCTGAGACCATGTTTGCCTCCTAAACCACAGCACTGAACAGCCTCTGTAAGACAACTTCACCTTCAGGGCCATAGGATGTAACAGCCATTTGGTTTTTAACTTCTCTGATGGGCTACAGTATGTCTAAGAGCTCAGAGAGGAGCATGTAACCTTAAAGGAGCAGGGAATTGAGGGGTTCACAGAAGGGTGAGGTGTTCTAGGTTGACAGTGGTTGGAAGGGCCAGGATGCTTTGAGGACTCCCCCCTGCAAAGGAGCAAGATGGGTAGCAAAGACCAGCGCAAGATCTCTTAGGTAGGCCTTTAAAAATGGCTTCAGAGTACAGGATTTGATTTTAAGCCTAAAAAAAGGAGTCCAAGAATCAGGCCAGGCCCCCCAGCGTGCCCCACACTTACTTGTTGCTGAAGACTTTGCTGTAGTTGAAAATCTGAATCTCCAACATTTCATTCCTGTCAACGCTGCTGGCCACCGGCCACCGGAACGTCTGGGGAGAGAGAGACAGCTGTGGCCTTGGGTACAAATTGCAGGGAGGCGACGAGTGATGAGATGGGACCTCCTAACAGTCAGGGTGACCCCCTCAGGCGGGCCAGGATCCCCGGGACAAGGCATCCATACTCTCCCTCAGTCACCATAGCCGCCTTGTGCGGTACTATGGTTACACACTCCCCTTCCAAAGATGGTGCTAGGGAGGTTTGGCAGGCCGCCAAGGTCACAGGTAAGTGGAGGACCCTAGGCCTAGGACGGACTTCTGACTCCCAACTGTGAGCTTCCTGTGAGAGCTGAGAAGGGTGACAGCCAGGGTGTGTGTGGGGGAGCTCTGGTAAACACAGACGGTGGGATGGGAGCTGGTTTCAGGACGAGCTGATTGGAGTCCTGCCTTTCAGCTCTCTCTGAAGTCATTTGAATCAGTCCAGGCTTTGCCCCGGTCATCCTTCCATTGTGGCGGCGTGAACAACAGGGACACATACTGCAGCTCTTCCGTGTTACGCGGGCCAGTCTCACAGTCTGTGCTCCACTTACTGCTTCTCCATCCACACCCTGGAGACGTCTCCAAGTCAATAATAAGGACGAACTGGAAATTCAGTGAGTTTTTTTCTGAATGCCCTAAGATGGCAACAAGGACCCAATCATTCTTTAGGGAAAGCCAATGCTGGGCGGAGCCAGGCACCTTCCTAGAAATTCTCTGAGTCTCTGCCATTCCAGCCCTCACATGGCCTTCCTCCTTTTTGGGACAAGAAAGAAAGAAGATAGAAAAGAATTGCATCCTGTGTGTAACATTTGTGGTCCTCCCTAGAGAAATGGTGGGTAGCCATCACCTTCAAGAACATGAATTTTCTGCTCCCTGACCCCTCAGAGTTCCTGCTTTATGGGCAGGAACAGGACTGGCTTGTCTCTGTAGGTAAATATGGAGTTTATACTCTGTTGGGTCAACCTGGACAAAGCTGGGGCTTACAGGGTCATTCTGGCTGCTCAGTATCATCTCACTTTGTGTCATCTTCTCTCAGGACTGGCCAGGGACCAGGGAAACTGTGCTGGCTAGTTTTATGTCAACTTGACACAAACTAGAGTCATTGGAGAGAGGAGGGAACCTCAATTAAGAAAATGCCTCTATAAGACGCAGCTGAAGGTAAGCCTGTGGGACATTTTCTTAATCAGTGATAGATGGGGAGGGAGGAAGGGCCCACTCCGTTGTGGGTAGGGCCATTGCTGGGCTGGTGGTCCTGGGTTCTATAAGAAAGCAGACTGATCAAGCCATGGGGAGCAAGCCAGTAAGCAGCACCCCTCCATGGCCTCTGCATCAGCTCCTGCCTCCAGGTTCCTGACCTGTTTGAGTTCTTGTCCTGACTTCCTTTAATGATGAACAGTAGAACTGTAATCCAAATAAACCCTTCCCTCCCCAAGCTGTTTCCATCATGGTGTTTCATCAGAGCAATAACAACTCTGACTAAGACAGAAACCCTTGTGTGAACATGAGAGGGAGAAGGTGTAGAGGCTGGGGGACTCCTGGGAAGCCCACAGGTCTTTCACTATAGCTTTGGCTCCTGCTCTGATGCCTGTGGCAGCTTCGCTCAACTCAGCTCCACAGACTGTATAGTGTCCTTAAAGTTGCTTAGACAAGACTCTAGGGAGATAAAGACATTCCACAAAGCTCGACTCAGTAGCGGTGGGCCAACAGGAGGGCACGGAGGGCCCATTGAGGCTGGGTTTCTTGGGATGAAGCAGGCAGGTCCACTTGGGGGCTGTGGGTGGCTCCTGGCACTGGCAAGGAAGGAGGAGTGGGAGGAACAGGAGGTGATGCTGAAAGTGGCCCCCTCAGAGAGGGAGTGTTTTAGATGGACACAACGGCAGCCGCAGTGTCAGGAGAGGAAGTGATGAGCTGAGACAAGGGGACTCAGAGAGAGAAAGTGCTGGCTTCTGCTTGCCCCCACTGGGGTGTAGTTCAGTGGGTCCCAAGAGCTGACAGGACATGGAGGCCTGCTTCTGTGTCTCTCTGTCTCTGTCTCTCTGTGTCTCTGTCGCTCTTCCTCACTGCTTCTCGTTCTTGGTTCGCTATTAGCCTGATTTCTAGAAAGGTTTTGAGGGCCTTGGCTCCCCGCTTTGATCCTGACAGACCCAGAATCTGTACTTGGGATCCAGGCCCCGTGCGGTACTTGCTCTGTCTCACTGTGTGATACCAGGCCACATACTATGATACATTAGAAAGGCCCTAAACAGGCGCTGAGCAGATGTCAGGGCCATGCTCTTGGACTTCCCAACCTTAAGAGCAGCAAGGCAAATAAACTTCTATGCTTTAGGAATGATCCTGTCTCGGCTAATTTGTTATAGACACAAAAGACAGACTAAGTCAAATACATGCCTCCTCACAGGGCTGCTGCAAGAACCAAAAGAAATCACACAAGTGACAGAGTGTTATACGTAAGGAGAACAAAGCATTGCAGAAATGAAACCTAGCGTTATTCGTTAAGGTTTGTCTTTTTATCCTGTAGGGCCTCTGCTCATGTCGTAGCCAATGCGTCTCCCTGGCTCTTCTCTGCCCTGCTTCTGCCTCCCTCACTCTCTATCTGCTTTGGCCTTTCCATGCCTCACGTCTCTTTGCTGCTTGTTGTCATCCTGATTTCATTTCTCAATGTCTCATTTTGGCTGTCATTTCCTTTCTTTTTTAGCCAGTTGCAGTGATACACACAGATGCCGAGAACCCAGCCAGAGAAGGTGGGAGAGTTTAAGGGTTTGTGGGCTCCCAGGAGCCACTGCTCACCATACCCTCTCCAACCAGATAATGCTACTCAACTCCTGAAGTGCCTGACTGAAGGGAAAGTGTTCTGTGGTGAGCCTTCTACCTCGATAGTAAATCTCGGGGCACGGCTCTCTAGCAATGAGCCTCTGGCAACATGGCAAAGATGCCCTTCTGCTGCAAGGAGCCGAGAGAGAAGTGTCGAAGGGCACTCAGCTGGCTGGTGGCAGAGGCAGGACTAAAACTCCAATCTCCAGGCTCAGCTCAGTACTTACTCCCTGACACGGGGCTGTCTCTTGAGCCAGGGAGAGTAGAGGAGGCCAGGTCCGGGGGTGGGGAGAGAATCACTTATTTGTCAAGTGCTGACCACCTGTCCAGCTCGGACTACAGCTTGACACATTGTATACGATTCAACCCCACTTCACAGATAAGGAAACTGAGAGTCAGGACGTGCCCCAGTAACATAGCTTATTAATTAAATTTATTAATTATTATTAATTAAGAGGCAGGCTGTCTAGATCCAAAGCCTGGCGCTGATATTAAACAACTAGGAGAACCTGGAGAGTCACCTCCTTTCCCAGTCCCCTTATTTGTGGAATGGAGGTTACACCACCGAACCTCGGCTCAGGCACAAGGCCAACGCTGGGAAAGCGGTGACCCTGCTGTTATCTGGGGGTGCCTGCTGCCTCTCTGGCTCCCAGTCCCCCCTCCCCTTTCTCTCTGTTACTTCTCTTGTCACAAGATGGGGGTCTGTGCTGCTGCTGGCCTTATGGCTGCCTTTAACCAACAGAAGGCGACAGATGTGAGGCTCTGAGGCACCTCGACCTGGAAGCTTCCATTCTTCATTGTCTTAGCCGTACGTGAAGAAGTCCAGGCCATCCTGCTGGAAGAGAGGCTGTGTGGGGAGATGGGCCCTGGAGGATCTGAGGCCCAGAGGAGGAGACAGAAAGGCCCTAGATGGATGCAGTAGCACTATCACAGATGCCCAGCGTCAGAATCAGAAGCCTCAGAACGTTGTCAGTCACTAAGGATGGGGAGAGGGAGGGGGGTGCTTGTTACACAGCAATAACTGTGATCTTATCCCATCCAGTGGTTCTCCTTAGCAGGTTGGGGTCAAAATTGCTTCTCACTACCGAGCAGCTGGGCTCCATGCCTTTACCTCGGTCTCCACACATACCAGTTCTCTTGCTCCTCTCCTCCCCATTGGCTCCCGGAATGTCATGATGAGCACTGTCAGGGGAGTCAGAGCAGGAGCAGAGCTGAGGCATGGCTGATTCACCGGGGCTTCCCTACATCCTTGACAGGGTCTGGAACACAGTGGCTTCTCAGCAAACAAGTCTCAAGCAACAGAAGGGACTACAGCATGGGCACCCATCAGGTGAAACACGAGTGTGTTGTTTTGGGGTGACTATGAGGCTGGCCAGGCTTCTGGCATACAGACAGATCACAGGAAGTATTCAGTTAATGGAGCCATTTATTATAATTGTTATTATTGTGCTATTTGTTCCAGGATCTGGGCAAGGCTTTGCTTCTTGATGACACACACTTCAGAGCTGCAGAGGCTTCTGGGGACATAGGGCACTTCTCCAACCTGGGCAGTATTAGCATAAGTCTCTTCCTGTTGCCACTGCAGCTGAGGTTAGTGCCTTTTATCTCTGGAAGTGCCCAGAAAACTGATTGCCTGGAGACTGGGCCAATGAAATCCAACCACCACCTAACATCCTGCTCCATTCCATCCCCAAGTCCAGTACCCTGGCCCTGCTGAGCCAAACATTGTCGCCCCAGAGGTCCCAAGCCACCACACCCTATCAGGGGCACATGTTCACTCAGCATTTTCTGTGTAGCAGACCTGTGAGTGGCTCCGCGTGGGGTGCAGGGGTGCAGGGGTGCAGGGATGCAGGGATGCAGGGATACAGGGATGCAGGAATGCAGGGGTGCAGGGATGCAGGGATGTAGGGATACAGGGATGCAGGGATCCAGGGATGCAGGGATACAGGGATGCAGGGATGCAGGGATACAGGGATGCAGGGATATAGGGATGCAGGGATACAGGGATGCAGGGATGCAGGGGTGCAGGGATGCAGGGATGCAGGGATACAGGGATGCAGGGATCCAGGGATGCAGGGATCCAGGGATGCAGGGATGCAGGGATACAGGGATGCAGGGATATAGGGATGCAGGGATGCAGGGATACAGGGATGCAGGGGTGCAGGGATGCAGGGATGCAGGGATGCAGGGATACAGGGATACAGGGATGCAGGGATGCAGGGATGCAGGATGCAGGGGTGCAGGGATGCAGGGATGTAGGGATGCAGGGATACAGGGATGCAGGG